>NC_041007.1:1893125-2207812 GCF_004193775.1 Glycine soja | reverse complement strand
AAAAATAGGTTTGTTTGCTGTGAGATTATGGTGATGGCCATGGCTCAACTGAGACTTGATATCTTTCCACGTTACATTATATTGTGCAAAAAGGTGCATCACAATTCATCTCTTTCATTCGTGTATTATCTCTTTTACAACCTTTAGTTTTTTAGAGTTACATTGGATGTGGGGTGAAATTTCCCCCTTTTGTTACACGAATCTCATTAACAATGCACATGTAAAAGACAATTTATGTAGATACTGACACGTGACATTGTTATATATTTTTATTTTTGATTATTTCATCATTATCATATGAAAAATAAGGTTTAAATATGTTTGATGCTACGAGATAATGTAGCTGTCTTTGATCTAGATAACATCTAACAGTGGTTTAGAATACAAAAGGCTTCTTATATATAAGCCTTGATACTTTGTTTTGTTCTAAATTGCTTGAGTTTTGAATATTGGCACTCCCATTTCCATGCAACAATAGCAACGCCTATTCAGAAGATTCATACCATAATTTTTTTAACCAATGAGATGAACACATACCATTCTTGACCTTCTAATAACATAACACTAGGACTAGTTCATATATATATATATATATATATATATATATATATATATATATATATATATATTTTCCTTCTTTTTTTTGCCTACCGATACAAAATTAATTTGGGTAGAGAAATTGTGGAACTTAAGACATCAAAAACACTTGGATGGAGATCTATATTCAAACTTAATTATACCCAATATAAATTTAAAACAAACAAGCACTAACTACAAATTAGGTTATCGGGGGTTTTGGTTTTGAAAACCTTGATTTGAACGAAAGAGAAACGTGTTGCCTTGCTGACTCTACTCTACCTTCCCCCTTGTTGGCTTCTGCCCATTGGATGCGATGCTTCACTTGCTAGTTGAATTTCTTTTTTTGGTAAGAAGTTGCTAATTGAATTTAATGTGATGCACCATGAAGTGTGACACAGATTATGACATGCACCCTGCCTATATAAATGACGAATCCCGCAATTCATATTCATACAGTAGTAAATATTAAAGACTGCTTATCTCTTGTTCTCTGTCACTCCTTATCTAGTCTTTTCCATCCACCGCTAGTTTTGTTGTTAATGCTTTTGGCTAAGAAGGGGCTAGCTATATTCCATAACACTAACGGTCCTCTTCTATGATGACAACCCCCTAGTTAAGTTCTTCTCTCTACCTTATTTGTTTGTAACGGCAAATGATTTATCATAGTAGTGTGTTACAAACGACAAAAAAGAAGGATATGAAGTATGAACATGTACCATAATAGTTAAGGGGTGTGTGCAATGTCATTGCCGATCAATTTCGGTAAACTCGTACCCGCGTCCCATTTGGTACGTGTGGTGTCTCACACCATTGGATCGTGTTTTGCCTTTTACTATTCACTGATTTCTCATTTCCCTTGAGACACTTGGGATTGATTGCTAATTTTCATGTGCGCAGTTTTGGAACCCCCGCAAGCACTTATCTTGAACCGTTTCCTTCCAATGACACCGCTCCCACCCAATGGTAAATGACTTATCCGAATCCAAATTTTCTACCTAAGGCATAAAATCCACATTATCCATACAACCGCCTCCTCTCACCCACAGCTTTAATTTTCTTTAACACTTTGCTCTAATTTTTTATTCTTCTTTTATTCCTTACCATCGTATCCATCACAAAAATTCCTCCCAAATAAATAAATAAATAAGTTGTATAATAAATTCAATAACAATTTGAATTCTGTTTGGCATTGTTGGCTGTTTGCCACATGAGCTTAGCTTATATGCCTAGAAAAGAGAAGGCCAAGTGTGTATCAGAGAAATCAACAGTGAGGCTCGTAGTGGACACGATCTGTCTGGTTCACAATGCCAAGTAGCATCACGGTCCCACCATTTGGCCACGTTTCATGTACTTGAAGTCTTGTACTTAGTATTTACTCTCTCTTGGTTTTGGCAATATAAATAGCCCCCCATCAACCTCATACCCTCTTTATAACAAAAGAAGCTATTGAACTTATCTCTCTTCTCACTTCTGTTGTTATAAGTAACTTCCCTCATCATTACAAAACAATCCTCCACAGGTTTCAAAATGCTGAAATCGGGCATGGGAATTGAGGAGAGAAAGCAAGTGAAGAAGCCAGCACAAGCCAGCTCGAGAAAAGGGTGCATGAGAGGGAAAGGAGGTCCCGAGAATGCTAGTTGCACCTACAAAGGTGTGAGGCAGAGAACATGGGGAAAATGGGTTGCTGAAATCCGTGAACCCAATCGAGGTGCTAGGCTCTGGCTCGGGACTTTTGAGACCTCTCATGAAGCTGCTTTGGCTTATGATGCTGCTGCACGTAAGCTCTATGGCTCTGATGCCAAACTCAACTTACCAGAGCTCTCTATCAAATCACAATCTCAGTGTCCACCACCACCTTCTTCTGTTTCCAACAACACTCAGATTCCTCAAATGGAGAACCTGCAGCAGCAGATTCAAAACAATTACATGGACATGGCTACATGTTCTAATAATTTCAACAACAACACCAATAATCCTTCAGAAGTTTCCATGGCCTCTCAGCAGGTTGGAGTTGGAGTACCAATTTACACCAGTGACTCCATCGTGTCTCTTCCCTTGGACACCAATCCCAAGCCTGTGGAGAATGATGGTGACTTTCGTCCTTCGTGGGGTACAATGAATGAGGGTTTGCCAGTTTTTGATGATTCTATTTGGGCTGAAGCTGCCATGTCTCTAGATTTTCCTCAAATTGCAGCAGAGACTGCGATTTATTCATCGGGTAACAACTTGGCCGATGTGGGTGTGTGGGACTCTCTGCAAACCCCATGGTGCATGTAATTTCATCACTTTCAAAAGGGCAAGGGAAAGCCACAAGCTATAGCTTTTCTTCTCATGCCAGCTGGACTGATATCTGCTTGTTAAAATATATAGTGTATATATAAGAGGGGTAAGTAAGTACTTTGTAAAGACATATATGATACCCAAATTAAGACTAGTTTAGTTAAATAGGATACTATATCATATCATATATATGGTGTCTACCTTGGAGTGTATGGAAAACCATGACGTGCTTATTTTCGCACGACGTCGTTTTCTGCCTTATAGTCTATAGTAATATTATGTTATATGTAAATATTACTTAATACGATAAGGGATGGTGGTGATGCTCTATCGCCCCGATATTAATAAGTTGTGTTAGCTTTTGTGCAGTTTATTGTGAGTTTTATGTAAGCATCTTGTGAGTTATATATGTCAATAAGAATGTACAACTAGTAGTTGTGTAGTAATAATGGTGTACATATAAAATGTATTATTGTAGTCTATGTTTATGTTTAGAAAATTTCGTTTTAAATTTCTTATGATTTGATCCAGTTAGGGAATCAAACGTGGGTTGTGAAAGATTCCATTAAAACTTTTAAGATTCTAAGCCTCCTTTCAAGTTTGAGGATTCTATTGTTCTTACATGAAAGTTTGAATAATTTCACCTTTTTAACACTGAAACTTGACTACCTTGACATTTCTTGAAACTACCTCTTATATATATATATATATATGTGTGTGACTCAATTTAAGTTCATCAATATTGTGTTATACTTCTTTAAATTTAATTATTTTTTGTAATATTATAATACCAAATCAACAAACAGGTTGCCTAAAACACTATTGGAATAAGCTGCCGTGAAATAATATTACAGACTCCCTCTCTGTTTAATTGTACAGCACAGATAGTAATTAAAAGTGAAACATTTTTCACACGCTTTTTTTTCTATAAAAAAGTATAATAATATTCTTTACTCATGTATCATTCTTATGTTTCGATATCATTATTTGGTTTTTCTTTATAATGTATTTTAAAAATTAATAGAAGAAATTATACCTAGTAGCTCATATGCTCTAGAAGAAATTAATAGAGTATCACGCGCATCACACTGAACTTTATGTGAATTTCAAATTCTAAAGACACTAAACATTATATTACTGTTCTTGCAGATTTACAGAATTGTCATGGATGATACGAGAGAGCGACTTATTGAGTTAAATAGAATAATTGAAGAAATGAGTTTGTCTGGCCCCAACTAAACAACTTTAACAAAAATGAAAGAGTGATGGTCCAAGCAAATGGGCTCACAAGGCCATTGTGGACTGTGGGTGCAGCAACCTGTTATCCCTCCACTGTTGGGAGCCTGAGGTGTTCGCTGCTCTGTTAAACCAGCCTCACGCTGTGCCCTCAAGTCTAGGAGCCACGAAACTTGGGCCTTCGCTCAAGACTCGAGGCTCAACTCCCAACTTGGAGCGGGCAGGCCCGCAGATAGCAGCTACAGTCCAACCCAGCAAGCCCGAAAGCTGTTCTATCACTCTGAAGCCCCCACTTGGGTCACAAGCTGGAGTAACCCAACTCGGCAAGCAGAAGTATTTCCCACAAGGCTTATAAAGATTTATCATTTTCGTATTCTAGAAAGTGTGGGACTTCGAAAGGCGAAAACAAGTTGCATTTTAGCATGCTTAGTTCATTCTTCCGACATCAGTTCACAACCAAGTTAACTCTTTCTTCCTCATTGTTTGACACTTTGGTTGGCAACGTACCTTCGTTATCGCCGACCTCACCTCTTGGTTCATATGCTATAGAAGGAATAGGGAATATCATGACCATCATATTGAGAATCCTGTCTATGCTCATACACTGTTTCTGAATTAAGTTTGGAAATTCGCAGAGCAAAAGCAACTTATAACAGATCCTTGGGGTGGAAAAATATGATGGTGAAAATAATTAAATAATCATATTTCCTCCTATGAGTTGGGTGAAAATCAATTCACACAGTGCCTCCAAAGGAAATATTGGGGAAGCTGAATGTCTGAGTGGGATAGTAGCTCACAAAGTGGTGTTTAGATAGCTAGTTAGACAATAAAGATGGTGAATGTTCGTTCAGCCTTCACAGGAGAGTTAAGGTGATTTTGAAATTAGAGTTAGCTTGGAACACTGGCAAAATTTTCAATATTATCAAAAATGTTATGTTTGCATCTAAACTTCCTTGTCTTCCACTTTTTTTGATATGTTAATTTTCATCATATATCGGAATTGTAAAAACAATTAGAAATCTAAAAAAAAAAAAGAATTGAAAGAGTTGTTTTGTTGTTATTTCAGGTTTACTGGAATCAATTATTGGAATAAAAAAAATGAACACAATTTTATCTGGAATTTATAGAATTGCACTACTTATAGTCTGATCATTTTATGTGAAGCAAGATATAATCTATTATTTTATCCCTATAACCTGAATTCGTCACTGATTTTCAAAGGGTCAACATGGGGAAGCATACGTTTTAATGGTTTTATGAGCTCATTTAGGGACAAGTTATTAAATAACTAATATAAAGACTAATTTCATGACAAAAACCATTAGATGACTAATGCGATGATATCCTAATATTTGAAGTACCGAGCAAATCATTAACCTGTATTTAGTATCCGGATTGAATATGTGCTTCACAATACTGTATTATGAAATAGTATCAAATATGAAATTAACGCGGGAAGCAGTTTCTATCATAGTATATACAATGGGCGCAACTAGTGAAACATTTGGAACCACAAAAAGAGATTCTACGTATTTTACACCTTGTCAATTGATTCCACACCAGTTCTAATAAATTATTCTACCGAAAAGCAGCAAGAGATGTTTGTTCTGGGTGGTTCCAGTATCTATTGTGCAACCAAACGGAATCAGCCACGACTGCGTATCCATCTTGATTACGATTCCAACTAAAATGGGCATGAGTTCTGTTCTTTATATCAAGAATACCATGCCCAAAACTAGCTTCACGGTATGCTGAATAACTTGGCTGGGGCTCTGTCATACTGCACCATTGAAGGCCAATATACTGAATAAAAAGGGTGAAAGCTTGAACAAAATTAATAACAATAACAATAGGAAAAATAATGAAGCCATATAGATCAATTTATGGCTAGCTAATATACGTACGCAGTAGCCAGTCCTTCTAAATTTCCTCCATCTCCAATCGTTATGTAAACTGGGGCAGATTGGTCATTGATGGGTCTGCACAGCCCATTTACAACATTGTATGCAATATTTGATACACGTTCCTGCAACAAAGACACACGTACGGGGTTATCAGGGTTTTGTTCATTTCCTCAAGAAGTTGAGAGTAGATATTTATTTCCTCAAAATTATAAAACATGGAAGCAATTTTGATCCATAATTGTCTCAATGTTTGCTTTCAATTCCTTTTTCTTGATCATTGCATGAAGAGACATTAAGAAATAAGAAAGCAAAGACATGATGCAAGCAAGTTCTATACTCACCAAACTATGGGAGGAAGTGAGAGGTTGCATAAACATCTAAATATAGTTTTCGACCCCTCCCCCCACCCATATATGATCTTTCATGAATGTAATTGTGCAAATTGTCATTTACTGATAAAGATAATTTAAGTACAAGAAAATTAAGCTGTAGAACTCTGCCATCTTTATTTGACCACTTTCAATAGATGAATTTCTAGAAAATATATGTTGACCCTAGTACCATTCAACTTCATCAAGAATCTTCAGTAGCTAATATCTCAAACCAAAATTAAGAGTGAAAATCATGGATACTATATAAAGAATAAAAGACACCACTATTAACGCACAAAGATCCTGTAGATGCAATGAATACTCGTCCTTGGTATATAACAATTGTAGTGTAAGGATAATAAGGAATTTAGAACTCACAGATCGTTCATAAGCATGAACATGACCAGCAAAGACGACATCAACTTTATATTCCACAAACCATTTCTCATACATTACTCGAACTGTCTCCCCTTCCATATAGTGAGTCACATAACTATTATATATCGGACTATGCATGAGGACTATCAGCCAGGGTGTCTCGGTTCTGTTCACCTTGGGCAGTTCTTTTTCAAGCCATTTGTACTGAGGAGTGTATTTACCTTGAAAAGAAATGAAAATCTGTTTCTTCAGAAATTAAAAATAAATAGTTAAATACTTAGTGTATGCATGCATGAGAGTTTTTATGATCTTCAGTTGTGCATAATTGCCACATTTTCGTACATAGCAAAAACCAAAATCGCTAATTCAGTCAAGCGAAACATTTGGAAGTAGAGAGTATATGAGGTAGGGAGTAGGGAGTAGGTCACAGGATAATTAGCTCATGGGATTTGTTTATTCAATCTAAGATATATTTCTAAATTCTAAATCTCAAATTATACAATTGAATTTCTGCTAGTAATTATTATTTGCAGTCATTTAAGAAATAAAAATCCCTAATTTCAATATTCCTTTAAAAAGTTGTATCTGTTTTAGTAGAAACAACTTCCCACTTCTCATTTCAATATGACACATTGGATTTTAAAAGCTACCAACACGTGTCGGGAAAAAAAAATACCTAAAGCTGAGTAAGAGGACATAACAATGATGTATGCTGAAGCTCTCTTGATGGAGTACCACAATGGAGATGTGCTATCTGATGCTTTGTATGGCACATGATAACGAGCAGTATAAGGCTTGAAAGGCCTGGTTTCACCCTGCAGTAAAACTCTGTTGTTCTAGATAAAACTAGAGAGGCCTTAGCATAACACCAAATAAAAAAATCAACCTCAAAACTAAAGGGAGTGCGAATAATATCACAAAAAATAACCCTTTCAAGAAAATGAAGCAATTCACATAGCAGGTAAAAGGAAAGTCCAACTTAAACATAACTTAGTAGAGTAATAAGGTATGTAATGTAACACATACAAGTTGTGGAGCAAAATCAATTTCATGATTTCCCGCAGTCCAAATCCAAGGCTGATAAGCAGCAATTCTCTCAGTGAATCTTCCCCATGTATCCCACCTTATGTTATCATGAAGTGGATAATCATCCGCATAAGAAAGATCCCCCACATATAATATTGTTTGCCCTTTGGCCGGACTTTGTTCATAATGGGTAAGCGTCCTGTTGGAATTGTAAGTTTGGCCTAGATCCCCTGCTCCATAATGCCACATGGTTGAGAAAACAAGTCCAATTTTACCAAAGAATTAAGGACTAATTACTTTTAATCTTAAATCTGATTTTGTTTCCAAATATTTGTGCAAGAAAAAGTTAAAATAATATTTAAAAACAGGCCACAGCTCAAGACCAATTACCAAAGGTTTCTCTGGCAAACATAGATTATTAGCTATACATACACAATCAAGTAAATAGATTTCACATCTACAACAAGTCAAGTTATTTACGCATAGACACATATAATAGAGGAGGAAGTGTTAATTACCAATGAGACCAAATGTATAGGGAACATCGGGGCCAACAGGGGGAGGAGTTTTGAACCAGAATTGTCGAGTGGTATTCCCTATTCCAACCTCATAGTAATATTTGGTATCAAACTGTATATAATTGCAATGAGAAGAGGTAGGTGTTACCCAATTGCTATAAAGTGAAAAAAAATAGTGAGAGCTAGGCAAGAACAAGTGCGGCACACACCTCCAAATTGTGAACAGTGCAGTGATGTATGTAGCCAGAGGTGTAATTGAAGTACTTGTAGGTAAGGAAAAAGCCATGAGCTTGCCATTTGAATTCACTGTTTTCAGCCCAGTAAATGACAGTGCTTGAACCGGGTTCATGTGGGCTAATCCAAGAGATGATAACACCTTTCCCTACGTGATCTCCTTGTGTTATATGCACCTTTCCAAATCCACATCCTCAACAAAAATCAGCATAACAAAGATAGGATACTTATATTTTCAATCTCCCATGAAAAAAGACACGCTTATTAGTTATTACCTGTTGGGGAGCGTTGTAACCAGGAGGCACACGGAACGTATCACTGTCTATTGGCATATCCAACGATAAATAATCATTTCTCAGAAAATCACTGGTCTTTCCACCCATACAGAAACATATCTCTCCAGTGTCAAGAATTAAAGCCCATGCAACAAGTAGAAAAGCACTAACAACCCATCTATGCCAATTCAATCCCATCTCTTCTCTGTTGATTCGAATCCCAGTGGCTACTACACTATACTAAGGGTGAAGGAATATTCATCTGGGTGGTTCGAATATGCTTGTGCTAGTCACCAATCATTAAAACACGCGGCACTGGAAGAATACACACAACAGAGGACCCAACGTGCAACCAACATCGGCCAGAGATGATGACATCAATCCTTAAAGTCGTTTAAATCTCCTTTCATTTCTCCATGAAATAATGAAAATAAGCCTAAAGAAGCAACTAAAGTTACTGTTTTTATCTTTCTCTTGTTATGCAATGATCTTTTATATGCTCGGTATGCCATGTCTCATTATTTTATCCTCAGAATAATACTTTTAATTACACAAAATACTATTGTTGTCAGAATGAATAAATAAATAAAATCCAGAAACAATACTATTGTTGTAATAAAATATCTTATTGTATTCACTTAAACTCGTATACTCTACTACTTTATAAATAATAAACAAAAAATATTATATAAATAATACAACTCTTTAAAAAAATGAGAGCTTGTGGAGTAAGAATTTTTTAATCTTCAGTATGTATCATTTCACTTACTATATTAATAACCATTTTTTTTATCATAGAAATAGTTTTTAACTTTTTCAATAATTAATTTTTATTAAAAAAAATTGTTGATCATTTTAATAGAATCTCTTCTATTTTGTTCATAAAATTCAAATTTGATATCCTACTTAAATATTTTAACTCAATTTCACTCCATCCAACATAATGTTAGTAGAATATTAGTAACATAATTAATAGCAATAAACTTTATTTATTGTTTGTTAATAGACATGGTTAAAAAAACACCTGTACTGGAGTTAGTGTGCTAGGAGTTTTGGTATTTAAAAAGCAATGCAAGGTCTTATAATCATAATCTTAAGATCTATTTTTTTTTAATTATATTATTGAATATACATAATTTATTTTGGATGACTAAGATTTCATGGTGTACAGAATCCCGCTATATGTTGGTCTTGCTTACATAATTTATTTGGTATTCCTTTAGTCTAAACTCTTGGCGTTAAGAAGTAAACTTCGAGTTGACTAGTTTGTTTTTATTATTTGAAATAAAATTCAACTTTAATTTTTTGTAAATATGTTTATGAAAATGATTATTTAAGTTAAATAGTTTCAAAGTAAGAAAAAAAATTGACCTCCTTTTAATAGATTTTGGGCTCTGTCTTTGATCAAGACTCCATGACTGAAGTAGACAACCAAAATATTCAAGTAGTTTAATAACAAGTAAACATTTTCTTGTTCACAGTTTGATTGGGAAGAAACCTTCATACCTAACAATTCATATGTTGTACAAGAAATTAATGGAGAATATGACGAGGATGGCATTCAGATTGAATTTTTATATAAATTAAATTTCTAATACTAGAGACTCAACATTGACCGGTAACCATTTTCTCACTACTGGTATATTGCAACTCTACAACGGCCCGTTTTCATATAAAAAAAAAAAATTAAAAAGTGATGGTTCAAGGAAATGGGCTCACCAGGCCATTGTGGACTGCTGTTGCAGCAGCCTGTTATCCCTCCACTGTTGGAAGCCTGAGGTATTCGCTGCTCTGTTAAACCAGCCTCACGCTGTGCCCTCAAGTCTAGGAACCCAGAAACTTGGGCCTTCGCTCAAGTCCCGTAGCTCAACTCACAACTTGGAACGGACAGGCCAGCAGAATGCAGCCAGAGCCCAACCCAGCAAGCCCGAAGACTGTTCCATCACTCTGATGCCCCCACTTGGATGACAAGCTGGCGCAACCCAGCTCGGCAAACTGTGGTCTTATTTCAAGGTTTATAAACATTTAACTATTCAATATTCTAGTCTATGTGGGACTTATAAAGGCGAAAACAACTGCGTTAGCATTCTCCCTACATCAGTTCACAACCAAGTTAACGCTTTCTTCCTCCTAGTTTGGCACTTTGATTCGCAACTTACTTTATGACCTGCTTCTACTAATAACATAGAACATCACCAGGATCATATTGAAAATCCTGCTTATGCAGTTATGCTCATAGCCTCATACAAAGATTGTGCTTGGAAATTCGCAGAACAAAAACAACTAATGACAGAATCCTTGCGGTGAGAAAATATGATGGTGAAAATGATTATTTGATCATTCCCTTGGGTGGTTGGATGAAAATCAATACAGACACATAGTTAGCATGGAACACTGCTTTATGAAAATTATTGAATTATTCGACTACAATTCAGTGTATATCCATCTAGTTGTGTTGGCCTCTTGTTTGGTTTGTCTTCTGGGCAACAAACCAAAAATAAATTAATAGCTCAATTTCTTTAGCAAAAAACCACTTTTTATAAGTTACTACTACCGAAATAATGCAAGAGATGTTTGTTCTGGGTGGGTCCAATATCTATTGTACAACCAAATGGAATCAGCCACCACTGCATACCCATCTTGATTCCGATTCCAACTAAAATAGGCATGAGTTCTGTTCTTTATATCAAGAATGCCATGCCCAAAACTGGCTTCACGGTATGCTGAATAGCTTGGCTGGGGCTCTGTCATACTGCACCATTGAAGGACAATTATTATACTGAGATGTTAACTATTGCACTTTATTTTAAAAAGGCTAAAAACTTAAAACAAAATTATTTCTAGCTAATATACGTACGCAGTAGCCAGTCCTTCTATATTTCCTCCATCTCCAATCGTTATGTAAACTGGAGCAGATTGGTCATTGATGGGGTTGTGCAACCCATTTACAATACTATATGCAATATTTGATACCCGTTTCTGCAACAAATATTATATGCAATAGATGAGTTGCTATAAAATATCTGTAGATCATAGATACCATTCAACTTCATCCAAAATATTCATATAGTAGCTAATATCTCAGACCTAAATTAAGAGAAAAAAATCATGAAACAATATAAAGAATAAAAGACACCACTATTAATGCACAGAGATTCTGTAGATGCAGTGAACAGACATCCTTGGGATATAACAATTGCAATGTAAGGACACAGAAATTGAGAACTCACAGATCGTTCATAAGCGTGAACGTGACCAGCAAATACAACATCGACTTTATATTCCACAAACCATTTCTCGTACAATACTCTAACGGTCTCCCCTTCCATATAGTGATTCACATAACTATTATACATTGGACTATGCATTAGGACTATCAGCCATGGCGTCTCTGTCCTGTTCACCTTGGGCAGTTCCTTTACAAGCCATTTGTATTGAGGCGTGTATTTACCTTGAAAAGAAAATGAAAACTTGTATCTTCACAAATCAACATAAATACTTATGCATACATGAAAGTTTCTTTGATATTCAGTTATGCAAGTTTTGAAAGCAAAAAATATTACCAAAAGCTGAGTAAGAAGATAAAACAATGATGTATGTTGAAGCTCTCTTTATAGAGTACCACAACGGAGATGTGCTATTTGATGCTGTGTACGGTAAATGATAACGACAAGTGTAAGGCTTGAATGGTCTGGTTTCACCCTGCAGTAAAACACTGTAGCTTTAAATCAAACCAGAATGGCCTTTGCATAAAGACCAAACAAAAAATCTACCACAAAATAAATGAGAGAGTGAGTGTATGTATCATAAAAAATAACCCTTCTTGGAAAATGAAGCAATTCAAATAACAGGTCAAGGAAGGTTTAATTTAAACACAACTTAGTCAAGTAATGAAGTATGTAACACATACAAGTTCTGGAGCAAAATCAATTTCATGATTTCCTGCAGTCCAAATCCAAGGCTGATAAGCTGCAATTCTCTCAGTAAATCTTCCCCAGGTATCCCACTTGGTGTTGTCATGATATGGAAAATCATCTGCATAAGAGAGATCCCCCACATACAATATTGTTTGCCCTTTCACAGGATTTTTTTCATAATGGGTAAGCGTTGTGTTGGAATTGTAAGTTTGGCCCAGATCCCCTGCTCCATAATGGTATGGTTGAGAAAGCAAGTCCTATTTGTCTAAAGAATTAAGGGCCTACTTTTACTTTGAAATCTGATATTCTATTTTTCTTGTTACACTACCTTGTTATTTTATTTTCATTTGTTGATCTTGATAGTTGTCTCCATTTTAAGTTTTAGTCCTTGTACAAGAAAATTTAAGTTTAAGTCCTTATATATATGCATAAAACTTAAGTTTTGGTCATCATTGCTAATACAATAATAAAAAAAAAAAACTTCTGGAAGCATAAAACCCCAACAGAAACTTTATCCTGTGATAAACTGCCACAAAAAAACTATTTAGGGACTAAAACTTATGAAAACACTATAGGGATAAGGTGAATAGTTTAACATTTTCATTTTACATTTTACTTCCAAAGATTTGTGCAAGAGAAAAGTGAAAACAATATTTAGAATTTCCTATACAAATCTTTAAAAACAGGCCCAATTAAAGACCATGCACCAAAGGTTTCTCCAGGCAATTAGCCATGCATACATAAACAAACTAACAAAATTCAAAGGCACAACAAATTAAGTTAATTAAGCATATAATAGAAGAGGAAGTGTTAATCACCAATTAGACCAAATGTATAGGGAACATTGGGGCCAACAGGAGGAGGAGTTTTGAACCAGAATTGTCGAGTGGTATTCCCTATTCCAACCTCATAGTAATATTTGGTGTCAAACTGTATATATTTGCAATGAGAAGGGGTAGGTGTTAATTGCTATTAAGTGAAAAAAAGAAAAAAGAAAAAAGAAAAAGTCAGAGCGAGACAAGGACAAGTGCGACACGAACCTCCAAATTGTGAATAGTGCAGTGATGAATGTAACCAGAGGTGTAATTGAAGTATTTGTAAGCAAGGTAAAAACCATGAGCTTTCAATTCGAATTCACTGTTCTCGGCCCAGTATTTGACAGTGCTTGAACCGGGTTCATGTGGGGTAATCCAAGAGATGATCACACCCTTCCCCACGTGATCGCCCTGTGTTATATGCACCTTTCCAAATCCACATCCTCAACACAAATCAGCATAACAAAGATAGGCACTCAAGTCAATGAGTTACAATCTCCCATGAAAAAAAAAAAAGACACGCTTACCTGTTGGGGAGCGTTGTAACCAGGAGGCACACGGAATACGTCACTGTCTATTGGCATATCTACCGACAAAGAATCATCTCTGACAAAAGTAGTGGTCTTTTCATCCATGAAGAAAAATAACTCCCCAGTGATAATAAATAAAACCCAGGCAAGAAGTAGAAAAACAATAATAACCCCTCTACGCCAATTCAATCCCATCTCTTCTCTGTTCTTGATTCGAATCCCAGTTACTACTACATAGACATTATCACATGCAGAAGATTAATTTGTTAGCATAACACACTCAAGAGTGAAGAATACAGAACAGATGATAGGAGATGCTAATACCGACCGTCGGTCAACTATGATATCAATTCTTGAAGTCGTTTAAAATGTTATAATTATAAATAAATACATTTGATGTCATAAATATATAAAACAGTTTCGGTATATATTTACTAAAAAGAAAAAAAAAAGAGTTAGAAACGGATAATTTAGAATTATTCATAATTATTGTTTGTATCTTTCTCTTACTATGCGACAGTTACAATAAGTACTTGCATATCTCTCTTTTTTTTTTCTTTCAGAATAATATGAATTACATACTTGACACAAATTACTAATGTAATAATAAAAATATCTTATTGCATTCACTTAAACTCATATAAAGTTTCAATTCTATTTTATGCATACTTAATAAAAATATCATTTAAATAATTTACATACAATATTAATAATATAATTAAAATGATACATAGCAATAACTCATACAAGTGAGGTGAAGTACAAATGAAGAGTATAAACTCACCTCACTTCATTGCTTTGATAATAGACACAGTGAACAAATCTGTGGTCACAGAGGTATTCGTCTTACTTAGTCTCCACTATAGTAAAGAAAATTCGATTTGGCAGGTATTCAGGTTGAGATTTTTTCCAATATACAAATAGCAAGACTGAATGACTAGACTAGTTTGACGTACATCAAACTCAAATCCGACATAGTACAAATAATAATTAGATTATGAAAGTGACCTCACATGTTAAAAAAATTCCGTTAACCCATTTCTTAAAAATAATTTAAGTGTCGTAGTAATTTTATATTAGAATATTTAAGTGAAGAATAATCCTCACCTTCAAGCTAATTTTTAATTTTTAGGATTGAGTTAGATCTCTTACATTATACATTCTAAAAACTATTTAACCTATTAAAATGAGTAAAACTATTTGATTCAATGAGGGGAGAGAGTAGAGACACGTTTTCACACAAAATATCATTGCTACTCTATCACCACTATTGAAAGTACTGTATTCCTCACCTTTAAACGATTTGATTGTGTTCTCCTGTTGATGTTGTCTTCCTTCGGTTCCGCCTACTGTCCAATTAATAAATGGGAAGATGAGCGAGTGCTTTAGGGAAAAAACTGGACAAGTAGAAATGGTATGAAGTTGGGTATAGAAAAGTAGAAGACATTGTAGAGAATATGAAAACTGAAAAGTATGCAACCGCAAAGGAATACAGAAGAAAAATAAAGTGTTTCGTTTCATGTTAGATTTTTCAGAATCACATTGAAACACAAATTAATGCATGTAATTTTAGGTAAATTAATTTTTTTTTTAACGGGAATTATTTAGATAAAAAAGTTTATACTAAATGTTAAAACACTTAAATAGAAATAGAATCACTTTATTTCCTAGATAAATCAGAGGTTAAGACAAAAAAATAATTAAATCAATTTTAGAAAATTAATTTAATTTAAAAATAATTTTGTCAAGTGCGTCCAAACACACACGAAGCCATCCACAAAAGATGATGAAAATTATAGAAAATGAAGAACTTCTTAACCTTTGTAACCGAGGGAACAGAGAATTGTGGTTGTTTATTCATAAAAGAAGAAGAAAAATAGGGAACATGAGTTTTTGACGGGGAAGATTTGTTTAAGGAAACAGCTTTTTCTTATGAAGGGGAGAGGGATGCGTGTACTTTGATAGGAATTAATTGGATTGTTTATTTAATGTTTAATTAAAAAGATAAATCATGATATATTTGAAGAGATCTATCAAAGGTGATTTTGTGATCCTGTGAGATTTTGGTAAATCTTGAAATTATATTTTTCTTTTTTCTTTTTTGACTGGAGACTAACTGCATAATTAATATAAGGTGAGAAAGACTATCAACCCCCTCCTCCCGGCCACTGTGTTGATTCTAGGAAAAAATAATTTTTCTTCCACAGTACCGATGCCTTCTTCATGAGTCATCAGTGTATAGAATTACATTCAGGAAACTTGAGCCGCCCTATCTATATATTGTACGTTATTATTTATAATGCATAACAGTTTCTTCATCTTGCATATAAATCTGATCAATGATTTGTGTGGAATCAAACATTCTCTGGGATTGATAGATGAATATTTTCTAGACAAAATTTAAATGCCAACAAAGTGAATCAATGATTAGAGTAAAATATTTGAATTAACCGTGCCTGTTAGAGTATAGAGTTTAAACACGTGAAATTATTTCGTTTACCGGGGTTAACAAATCTAGTTAAGAATTACATATATGATTGTGTTTGGCTTCTTAGACTAATTATTTTTAATATGTAAAGTAATCCTCAATTTTAATATTATTATAAATTTATATTCACCATAGTGGCTTATCAATTATGCTATCCTTACGGGTGTAATTTTAACTACTAAATATTTTTTTTATAAGAAGTAGATATCAAAATTCTTTACCTTTTTTTTTTTTGAAAAATTAAATAATTGTCATTCTCTCGTTTATAGGATTTTTCAATTATAGAAAATTTTATTATTTTTTCTTATTTTTATTGTTTGAAATAAAAATAAGTTTTAGTTTTATGTGTAAAATTAGTGAATTTTTTTATAGAAGTCAATAACTGTTAAATAATTATATTAGAAGTTAGATATTTAAATAATTACGAAAAATAACCTAAGTAAATCAATTGAAGCAAAATTATTTTAGCTGGATAAGTGATTTTAAGTTTGAATTTATAATAATCTTGACCGATTCAAATTGTCTCTTATAAGATATCCTATATCTTTATTAAAAAAAATTGTAAAGTTAAAAAATAAAAAATAATCCCCATTATTGGATTTTTGGATTCATCCCTCCCTGCCTATCAAAGTGTGAATTGAATCTTCTTAAATTTCTTACCATGGAGATTCAAAAAGATTTTAGATGATTTAGTGTACTTTTGTGTGTGCAGGTGAAAAGTGAAAAAGAAGGTTCAAAATTTCAAATTCACTTGCTCTTCAATAGGCTATAAGCAAGATTTTATTTTAAATGAAAGTTATTATTATATATATGTCAAGAATATGGTGAAGTAGTGGCAAAAATAGACAAATGGATTAGGTTGACTAGTTTAAGATCGATTTGTTAGCATTTTTAATAAAAATAACCAAATTGTCTTTAGAGCCATGATGTTTAAATTGACATCTCATCAATATAGTATTTATAAATCTGTTCAACCACCAAGCAAGTTCTACGTGTTAGTAGCTGCACTATCACTTTTCATTTTAAAATAAAACACAACTTGTGTTTTGCTTTTCTGGCACGAGCTTTGCTCGGGATACTATTTTAGTATTTTAAATATCCTATCTAACACTTTTGATTTTTTTCTATTTCTCTTCTTATTCCTTACATTACTTATTATATTTATATATATTATTTTCTTTTACTAGGTGCGTTGAATAATATTTTAGGTATTAAAATATATTTGTTTTTATCCCTATATGTAAAATAAAGAGTAATTAATGATATTTCAACACTCTTTTATTTTAAACATTTCAATAACCTCTCATTTTTCTCCATTCCCCTATTCCTATTATATGATATTATTTATCATATTATCTTTTTTTTTCTTTTTTTTTCTCACTCTCTCGTGATGTATAACATTTGGGATTTCCAAGTATATTTTCTTACTCTGCATCTAGTCTGCATAACTTGTGGTTAAATGACCGGTTCGTGGTCTAAAAATAAAAACTAACAATTTTAAGAAAAAGTGTAAAATTAACTAAAAAGAAAAATGAACTAAAAAAAATTAAATTACAATAAACATTAGGTAATGTGATGGCACGTAAGACCAAATATTAAAATTCTCAGTAAAATAAATAAATTATTAATACTTGGACTACGAGTATGCAAACGAGGCCGAAAATTAAAACTCATGTTTTAAATGACCTCATTTTATAGGATTTGCAGCCCAAGCTAGCAGATCGTAAGCTAAACAGATCATCCATGCATGGACCATGATCCATAACACATATACCTACTCTAGTATATTATAAATAAGGAAATGATTAATTTGTTTTTTTTATATATAAATATCAATGGTTTTGCTTGTTAGTACATATTAAAATTAAATTTCACATTGATAAATAGATTATTAAAAAGGAAGAGAATATGGACTGAGTCATGTATTATATATATCAAGTCCAAAATTTGTTATTAGACGGAAGCTTGTTTGACTATGAAGAAATAAAGCAATTCGTTCCGTCATCATTTGATAGCCTGATGTGTGTGGCGCTTCCATTTGTTAGCCACAAAATTCAGGATTAAAGCTTCGGCTGCCCGCGTTTGCCAATTTGTTAATTAATATGTTACAGGCCTCGCAAAGCAATAAACAAAACAGACTCTGATCGAAATGCCTTATAGTCTGCCAACATATATATATATATATATAATGCAAATCGGTGTAACATTATTTCTTCTCACGAACAATTCGAGTTCTAAACTTATAAGCCACCCTTCAATTGATGGAGACTCCTCCCAGCAATCTAGATCACAAGGCAACTAACATTTGTTTGATTACTTGAATTGATACTAATTATTATGTACAGAGTTAATGATATGATCGAGTATGCATTTTTTATTTTTGAAATTAACAGGATCAAGAGACCGTTGCGTGGATCTGCATGGTAGGATTGCTGACAAGCGAACAACGGGAGCCTTTATCATAGGTTATGTTATGAAATTGATATCGTTGGCGCTCACACCCCGCAGTACAACCAAAAGTTGTGCAGGTTTTTTTGACAAGTAGAGCAACCGATGGCGCATATGCACGGTGACACAAGTACAAGAGTTCAAATCCTTCATTCCAGTCCTTCCGGTGTCTCCGTGTCCTACGCTCAGCTCTCAACCTTCTTCCTAAGCCAAGCCAACATCATGGACCCACTTCAAAATCCCCGCAGGTTCCGTCCCCGTGTTCAGCGCCATCACCCTCATCCTCGTACCCGTCTACGAGAAATTCATTGTCCCCTTCCTCCGCAACATCACCGGCCATCACCGCGGCATCACGTCGTTGCAACGAATGGGCGTAGGGCTATTCGTCTCGATCTTCGCCATGGCCTCGGCGGCGTTGGTGGAAAAGAAAAGACGCGACCACAATAACTCATTTAATAAAGTGATTTTATTTGAAGCGCAGTATAATAATAATTATCATCCTTACTTGAGTGATAAATGTGAGTAAAGAAATCTCACATTTAGTACAGACGGTCTAATTCGACAATATATAAGTATGGAGGTTCCATATATATATAATGCTCAAAGAATTTGGATTAAGTATCATTTCAAATTCATTTATTATGTATTTGTTCGTCACTCAATAATATAGATCTCTTCGGTGATGAAAATCTTCTGATACTTTAATCTCACTGTAATTTCTAACAATCCTTTTTTAAATAACTTAATTAAGATATTATTAATTCAAATAATAATTTTAGCGTTAAATAAACAACTATTTTCAACTTTTTCCTTTGGGGGATAGATAAATACAATTTTATTTTCTCAGCTGCTAGTACTAAGTGAACAAAGTATCTAATTAATTAATTTATTGTGTTTGGTCAAAAGAAATATATTATTGGTATGAAAATATATTTGATCAAATCGACAAAGACATAAAGTAAAGAGGTGCGTTTGCTTCATCAGAAAAGGAAAAGCATCGACGGAAAAATGATAGAGTCAATAAAGTAGACTTTCAAGAAAGGGATTTAACTCGATATATATGATCATGGATATCCTAATGATTCGTACCCTATATATTGATGCCTGGGGATCTTCTAGTTAAATATATATATGTCATACCTGTACTTAAATTATGCCTATAACTTTGTCAATTTGCCCATGTCTTCACAAGAATTAACGATGATATGCTGTTGGCTTGTAGCCTCAAGGAATTATCTTCTAAACCCATTATGCATAATTCCTTGCCTTTAGCTGCTTGTCACGTTTTTATGTCTTATTATATGCATGCTATCGACATAATAGAGACGATGTAGAGTAGGGCTACTGTGCCAACATGCATCAAGCTGACACGATCGATATAATCTTAACTTAATCATCTATTTATGAACTTAATAATAACACGTCAATGATAAATTTGAATTATATAACATGCTACAAATTAAATCAATCACGCATGCACGGTCGGCCATTGCTAGTGGTTTTAGTTATTTGTGCTTGGGATTATGCCAGCATGCACCTCACTAACAAATCGTTGTTTATAAACTTGTGCAATGATGAGAAGTTGAATATACTGATTAAACCCGACCGAAATGATGATTCCCGTTTGAGGGTGACTATTGTGGCTTATCAAAATCTTCATGCTTAGCCAGTTTTGAAACAAGGTGATCGAGAGGAGAAAATTATATATGTAGGTCACTCTTACCTTTCCGTCTATGTCATGATGATCTCTAGCATTACCTTCGAGACAAGTGACCATAGAGCTTAAATTAAAAATCTCGTTTAGTAAATCAAACCATTAATTAACATATAAAAGCATATGGGATTTCAGTCTTTAAAGCCCGCTTTTACGTGACATCCATCATTGTAATGATTCCCATAGAAAACCCTCATTCTAAAAGTCCTAGAAAGAAAGCATGTGAATTAACCAAAAAAAAAAAAGAAAAAAAGATGAAAGCCCCTTCGTACACACACAAGCTTCCTGACACAAAGTAGTAATAATGTATAACTGGGTATTATTTTCTTCTTTTTCCTCCTTTTTCCCTTTTTCTCTCCCAGAAAATGGTGCCCCAGCTTGAAGTCATGGTTTTGTTGATCAGACATTCTCCGTAGATGAAGGGAGAAGTGGCTGAGTGAGTGATGTTTTGGCATGGCTTGAGGACCTGATGCCACTGTGCTCTGGGGTGGACGTAATAGCAGCATGTTCCTTTGCAAACTTTCTCTCTTCGCTTTTACCCCACAAGACAAAGTACAGTCCCACAACGATCAACACTGCTCCTATGATCCTATAATAACATCACAAATTTGACCCACATAGCCATTATCAATCAAATTCTGGAAGGGACTTTTCTTTTTTTGTAATAAAGTATAGTGTGCCTAAAGAGAAAAACATCAAAGGAGACACGGCACCTTCCATTCAACATCCTATGAAAGAAATTTATAACTTTTTTAACCCTCTAGCTAGAACGCGGAATCATTAAAATTAAAAGTTGTTCCTTTGGATTTCTTAGCCTTTTCTAAGTTGAGTCAGTTCATTCTCAACCGTGCCATAGATCTAGCTTACTTGTTGTTTAGTGGGTTTCATTTAATTATCGTTTTCCAAGTGCCAGTGTGATATTCTAAATATTTATTTTTATCTGTAAATTATTTGTGTAAGTACGTATTTTGGAAATACACTTTTAAATAAATAATTTTTTTATCACATTTTAACGTTCATAAAATATTTTTTATTAAATTTCTATGAAAATATTTAAATGATGAAAGCTTTTGAGCAAAGAAAAAATATTAATTACTTTATTTTTTTTTTCATTCTTTTCACACCTTTTCTTTTGTGTTATGATTCTCTTTACTTTTCTTTTTTTATTATATCTCTACTAACGTTTATTATTATTTTTCTCTGTTTTATATCTCTCTTATTCTTAATTAATCTAATATACGCTCCCTCTTTAACATGTGAAATGAACAATTTTCTTGAACTATTTTATATAAATGATTTAAAAGTTAAAAGAAAAAAAAAGCAAATGATAAGAACACGAAGGAGAATATTAAAAAAAGAAAATGAAAAGGATAAGGAAGGTAGGACGAACCCTCCCAAGTAGAACTCTTCGCCTAAAGCAATGGAAGCCATAATAGCGACAACAAGAGTTTGAACAGGCTGATACACGGCAACGAACACAGGGCCACCTCTGTCAATGCACCATATCTGTACAGCGAAGGCTATTCCAGATGCCACCACTCCCTGCAATGTATATTCAAATTATTATTATTATTATAACATTAAAATACTAGCTAATACACACGCGCGCACCCACCTTTATATCTCCAGAATTATATTATTGCATGAGTACTTTCGGATAATACATATCATTAATCATTTCGCAACTCAAACGCATACAGACAACGATAGAGAGAAATTCTTTTTATTATAAAGCGATCGACCAACTTTAATTTGTTCCGTTTCTATGAAATTAGGCTGGGCCTATATATATGGAGAGACTTTTGCATATTGATAATTCATTAATTACGCGCTTTTGATTTTTAAGCTAAAGTTAATATAGAAATATTAATAATTTTATATACTCTTAAATTGAAGAAAATTTTCAGCTAGTCACAATTTTTGTTTTTTCAATTTATCTTCTTTAAAAGTAAAAAAGAGAGGGTAGGTTGAAATGAAAGTAGTATATAGATAGTAGTAACTGACCGCATATAAAATAGTGAAAACTTCTCCACCAGATTGGAAAATCCAAGCCTGGGCATCCCTTTCAACGATGAGAGCGATGACAAGGAATTGGATGAGTCCAAAGAAACATGTATAGGAAGTGACGGAGAGACGAGCTGGGTACTTCTTGAGTACAGGTGCTTGGAGCACAAGCCAAGCAGACCAGGACAAGCAATGCCCTATGAGGTAGAGGCACCCAAGGGTCCAGTTTTTCCCCTTTGCATCTCCCAGTGAGAGTGTTCCAAAGTCAACTACTGCTGGTCTCTCACTGTGTAGAGGTGGAGTTGGGCTATATATTGTTGGACCCTTGTATAGTGTAATCACCGTTGCCCCAGCCACACAGAATATCGTTCCCGCCACCTTCGATATCCCATCCTTTCGGTTCAGCCGCACTTGCTCGATCCTGAAATTCAATTTTTATTACATCATCACGTGACTTAGACATGCATGTACATAAGTTCTGTGCATGCACAACAGTTAATTAATAATTATGGGCTAGCTTGCCTGAGTATGACTGCCATGAGAAATGTAATGGCTGGGACAGAGTTCTGGATGGCTGATGCAAAGGTAGGGGATGTGTTGTCCAAGCCAAGCAAGTAGAAACCTTGGTTCGCTGTAATCCTGTGTAATGCAAAATATTAGTCAATAGTCGCAGCTTAATTTTGATATACGGTGGTGCTCAATATTCCTTCTACTTTTTTTTTTCTTCTTTTTCTTGAAAACAAAAACACTGATATTTTTTGCTCTTTTTCTTTCCAATCACCTAAACCTAATTAATTGGACGTGATGTAAAAAAATTAACATACCCGACAAGAGCCAGAAGAAAGAACTGTAAGAGGAAGTTTAATGTAATGGCAGGTCTCTCCTTCCTGGAGAAAAGAAAAAATATTAAACAATGCAAAACAAAGTGCTGATTGAAGAAGATTAGATTGTAACTGATTAGTTAATTGGGATTAATTAAATGATTAGTTATGTTTGCACTAATTACTTTTCCAAGAAGTAGGCAAAAGGAACGAGCAAGAGAAAAGCGATAATGTTGCGGTAGACTGGGAAAACAAGTTTGCTAATGCCCATGTTAAGGGCAGCTCTTGAGACAACATGGAAGCCGGCATAGCCAAACTGCAGGGCCAACATGGCCGCATGCAGCTGAAACCTTTCGGGGATGGAGCACCACATTCTGGAAGAAGAGGCTGAGGCTGAGGCTGAGTCAGCCATTGAAGAAAGATAGTTAAAAAGGAACTACTATTAAGTAACCAAAGAATTGAGTCCTAGCTAGGTGCTAGTAAAAGAAAGGAGGGAGGAAAGTGGTGAGGAGGAGATGCAAGAGTTTAGGATATAAATATAGTGAAGGAATGCAGTAGGGTATGACCCACAGTCACCCTAAAAAGGCGTTATGTCAACTGTTGGTACCCTTCAAATGTTTCTGCTTGTCTCCCACATTCTTTGCTCTATTCCACCCTCCTTCGCTGACAAGACAACCACCAATTAAACTTCAATTTCAATAAAAGAAAAATAAACAGGTCCGGTATGTGTTTGAGCTACTCAGAAATTATGAGAGTGAGAGAAATTTACGTACTATCTACTATCTATTATGAGAGGTGTGTAAATTATAAAAACAACCTGTCTTGATTTTTTACATGTGTTTAAAATTTGGGTGTTTTTTTTTATCATTTTCCTCCCATTTCTTTTTCTTTTCCCCTAACTCTTTCTCTTCTTTTTCAATTTTGTTTCTTTTACATTCTTTTCCTTCTTAGCTTTTTACTTCTTTGATTTTTTAAGTTTGTTTGTTTTTTCTTTTCTGTTCTCTTTTTATTTTTACCTTCTTTCTTTTGTTTTTTTCATTCTTTTTATTTTTTTAAGATTTTTTTCTTCTTTCTATTTACATTTATATGACTATAAGTGTTATAGTACTTTGTTTCTTAATAAAAAAATCTCATTATTTGTAAATATTTATGGTTTTTTCTTTAATTTTTGTTTTTACAATTCTTTGCCTTGTATTTACATTTATACAACTGTAAGTATTATATTGCTTTGTTTCTTAACAAGGAAAATAAAAAATCTCTCTCATTATTTGTAAATATAATATGTTGAGTTTTCTCATAAGTTTTATTATTTATTTTTAAACATAAGCCGTTTTAATATATATATATATATATATATAGTTATTTTGTTAATGAAAAAAATTAACACCAACAATGTTACTAGATGCCAAGTAAAACTCTAAAGAGAGAAATAAAGAAAAATAAAGATATCATATAATTTATTATGTAACAAAAAAGAGAGATAGAAAGAAATGAGAAATATTGATGTGTTTTTTAACATAAATGAATATTCAAGTATTATTACTCTTTGTTAATATTTTAAAATATAACATTTCTGTTTAATTTCTTTATAAAATTAGTTAATCAAAAACGGATTATTTTTCTTAAACTTGATTTTGTTGACTTGATCTTTTAAATTTATGCATAATTAAATTGGTTCGTGATCGACTTAAAGATGAATCGTAATTCTTATTTGATGTGATTATGGACAAGAAGAACAAGAGAAATTACTATGTAACTAGCATGGTTCGGCTTTGACACCATGCCAATAATGATGATTGTTGGAGCCGCCATTGATAGATAGCGCGCACGAGTGGAGCGGTGGATGCCCCATGCGTTCTCATCACCATGAAAGCCTAAACCCCACCACACTCCCTCACCCTGCAGCCCTCTACCCCCTTTTCTCCTATTCTATAATAAGTCATGACGGACTCTGTATTATATTTTATTATTCTACGATGACCAGTCCCTAGAGTATACTATAGTTTTGTGCTAGCTTCTTTTTTTCTAGTACTCGCATTATATAATTCACGAAGCCGTACCATATGTATAATATATGCAGAAATATTTTGCAGCTACTACCTCCACTATAATCAAATGGAAGTTAATGAAGTGTTCCTACTTCCCACCCCAAAAGTTAGCATAATATGCGGATTGGTTGCTGAAATGATCCCCTTCGCTTTTAAGTTTTAACAGACATAATGCCGCCCATCCTACTACTTTTTAAATCAGACCATTCTTCCGAAATTTAAAAGGGGAAATTAATCATGGGATATATAATATGTTTTTAATTTATTTGAAATTTAAGCTTGAGTTGATGAATAAACATGAAAGAATTAATGAAGAGAGTCTAAGATAATTAGTTGAACAGGATGTAAATATTATAAACTTGATATCATGTTCAATTTTTATATAAAAAAATCGAAGAATTGTGGAGTCTCGTTTGACCACCTAATGCCATGGATGTGATCTTTTGAAGCATAAAATAAAGATTTAATCATTAATTGCAAATGTATCTGACAGCCATGCTATACTAGTAATTGCATTATATGACAAAAGCTGGGGGTGGAGCAAATTGACATGCACTGGGTCTGACCCGGCCTGCATGGACCGGTCGGATACCACCCTGACCAAGCCAGTTGGGGTCTTAATTGCGTTTCCACAAACTTCCTTCCCTTTTGGCTCGCATAAGTACACACCTGACAGCTAAACTTCAGATTTTCTCTGCCCGAGAGAATGCGTCCATTCCTTTCACGACTCTTTGCTTCTTCAATTCTCTGCTGGACTCTATATATGGAGACCCCTAGAGTCTAGAGGCATTTCAATATAATATTAGCCCATCTTCTTACAATTTAAGTATGAATCACCCTTGATATTTATTTTGGTGATATATTCTGTTCTGTCCAAAAACACTATTTCTTCTGTTATTATATACAAAACTCAATTATATAATTGACTAAGATTAAAACAATGGTTAATTTAATTAATAATAATAAATTTATCTTAAACTTATAATTTTTTTTAAATTATCATTATCATTAGTATATTTTTTTCTAATTGTTTATCAAATAATTTTTTTTGAAATATTTTTAATCTACAAATAATTAATATAAATAATCTTCGGAAGTGATACTTAGAAAATTTTTATGGAATCAAGGGTGATGTAGAGTATGTGTAATTTGCAAGGACGACTCACATGCACCGCGCGGGCACACAAAAGGTGTAACTTGAAGGATTGATTTTTAAAGAATGACGCCAACACTGCATGTGCACTGAGTACAAGTGGCAAATTAGAAGCAAACAGTTGTGGTCCAAATCCTTTATGCACGATAGTTCGGTGCCACCATAGACTAATCCTTGCAAAGTGGCATTGCACTATATAGTATCGCAAATGTTTGTTCTTTTTTCTTTTTAATTATGAATGAACGCAAAGAGAAGGGTTGAATTAACCATATTATCGTAGGATTAACTTTTAAATTAGGAATATGGCTGCTAATTAATTCAGTGCCACAAAGGCAAGCAATTAATATGGCTGCTAAGTAAACAACGGATACATTGGGATGTTTTTTGAGCTTGCTTCGAAGTGCTTGGGAGGAGAACTATCTCAATTAATATGGTTATTATAACATTTAAAATATCAATAATGCATTAAAGAAGAGACTGTCATGAAATAACATGTGGCTTAAAGAAGGAACCATGAAATGATATGGGGCAGAGATATGGGTAGAAGAGCACCTACTATACAAAGAGAATCTGTAACCCTCTCCTCAAGTTCACGATTAGGCATTGTTAAGCTAAATGTTTGCAGAGCTTTTCAGCTTCTTCGTGCACTTCAATATGTGAATATATTATACAATTGTTAACCCTTTCATTGAATTATATCATTTCATTATATATGTATATAGAAGAAAAATTAAATTATATTCGTGTAATTTAGATAATTATTACATAATTTTATAATTTTTATTAAATATTATTTTCTTAAAATTTATATTGGATTGAAAATTTCTTTTTCATGAATCACATATCTAAAATTTCATATTAATCCAAAATCATTTATTACTTTTTATATAAATTAAAATCAACTTAATATAAATATTTAATATGAATTATTTGATTATCTTTTTATTGTTGACTAATTTTGATGAAATTAAATGATTAAATCAATAAAAATTATATTTTATATTAAATTATAAATATAGTGTGATAATTATTAAAATTATATAAATATAATTTTATCTCTCATTTATATATATATATATATATATATATATATATATATATAATTTAAAAAAAATCATACTATGAATGTAGTATAATGGTGGTTAGGCTACTATATATATCCTCACTGTATAGTGGGGTTTGAGACGTCTCTTTTTCGAGGAAGCAACAATCATTCGACTTCTCCTAAGGATAAGGGGCAATTAAAGCAAGTTGATCATGAATAAAATTGAAATGAATTTTTTTTTATATAAATTGATGCCAAAAACAATTTTTTTTTAATCAGCAAAAGAATAAAAATAATATTAAACATAGGACACAAATGGGTACCCAAAACCAATTACATGGTTAACAGTATTCTCAAATGCTTAGTGGAACCCAAGGTTACACCCTATTAACATAAGATATATATGTTAATAATGAATAACCACATACCATCAGGAATAATTAAAGAGCAATATACTAGTAAAAAATAACTCAACTTCATCTTGAAACCAAAGGCAATATCTCACTATTCCAATCAAATCCATCTCGAGGGATCTGATCATGAGTGATTAAACCGGTGAAACTATTAATAGGGAAATTATTTTTCGAATTTATCAAATGGAGATAAATTTTAAATTAATATCCATAAATGAATGAGTAAGTTGTAAGATATTTAAGACTTCTAAAACTAAAATTATAAATTAATTCACAATTTTTGTTTTTTTTATTGAAATCGTAAAAAATAAATGATTTTTGATTTTTTTAATTACGATTATAAAGTCATAAATATTTTAATTTTTTAAAATAATATTTAAAAGTGGTAAACATATTTATGACTTTAAAGTCATACTTTTTTAAAAAAAATAATTATTAATAAATTTAAATTAGTTTTAATTTTTAATTTGTAGTTCAATGTTTTTAATATTTTTGTTACTAATATTAACACATAATATTAACTTAAATTTATCAAATAACATTAAATTGTCAAAAATTTAATACTATTTGATAAATTTTATCTTAACGTTATTTATTAATGTTAGTAACAAAAACATTAAAAATATTGAACTATAAATTAAAAACTAAAAATAATTTAAATTCATTTATAATTATTTTTTCAGAAAAATATGACTTTAAATTATAAATATTTTACAATTTCTAAATACTTTTTTAAAAAATTAAAATATTTAGAACTTCAAAGTTGTAATTAAAAAAAATCAAAAATCATTTATTTTTTTATGATTTCAGTGGAAAAAAAGAATAAAAATTATGAATTAGTTTACAACTTTGACTTTAGAAGTCAAAATTGTACCCTTTTTTGAGTATTAATTTGAAATTTATCTCCATTTATTAAATTCCAAAAAAATTATCCCTTTTAATAGTTTCACATATTAAACTAGCAAAGGAAGATATGCTTTGATATAAAAGAATCAAAATGTGAAATATTTATAACTAATTATTGTTCAATAATAAAGTAAAAAGTAGGATTAATGTTCCTAACGAGAAATGTAATTCAATAACCAACTTGCACGATTAACGATTATTTGAACCAATCACAGTGTTCTAGTACTCAAGAATTAATTTTAACTAATTAACGACAATGAACTATTTCTTAAAACTTCAAGGTTTTGAAGTAACTAGATGAAAAATCTATACATGAAAATGACTAGGGATCAAATTCCCTTCATATATGTACTTAACTCTAATCCAATACAGACACGTATTGAAAATTGAAGTTTGAAATAACAAGGAAAGACTAAGCTCAATTTCTTGAATATAGAAACCCCTTTGAGCAAACCTAGGGTTTTATTCCCTTAGGTAATATGAAGTCCAATCAAACATAAATATTAAACTCAATAGTTTATCATAGCACACATAATAAAGAAACTTTATTCCCAAAGCAAAAAAATTGTGCAAATCCTTCATAGATTTGATTTCGCTCGTCAATTTTTCGATCATGAATGGAACCCAAACTCAATTTAATTATAAGGACCAATCAATTAATGTATTGATACTCTAATTAGATTTTTTTTATTTTTTTTTGTATTTTCTCGTTAAATCAGGCAACTCAACCCGGTCCGAGTATACCAGGATAGAATGTGAATCCAAGATAGAGCGAGTTAGCTAGAATTTCCTTCAAGATGGCAATTTTATGGCTTAGTATATCCCTCTGTTGGACCAACAGACCAACTACCCCTAATTAAAAATAAAATTAATATTTTGAACATACAAAATCTAAGAAATATTTTTTTATTAAAAAAATAAGCTCTCAGTTTCATCAAATCCTTGAATTACTAAAAACACATAATTTTTTGTTTCTATTCATCACCATTATTAATTTATTTCAATTGTTATCTCCTTGCTAAAAATGCACAAAGAAATTCATTACTAAGCAATTTTTCAATCACATCTTCTCCTTCCTTTCTTTCTTTATACTATCTAAAAGAATTATATATATATATATATATATATATATATATATATATATATATATATATATATATATATCCATTTTATCAGTTTTTTTTAATAAATTTCTAACTTTCAATTTTTTTACTAAATTTCTAGCTTTCAATTTTTTATGATTAATTTTAGTCTTTGAAACTTATCAAATAAACATAAAATTTTATTTAAAAATCTAAGAAAAAATATGTCCATACTTTAATTTCATATACTATAAATCTCTTCAATTTTTTTACCAAAATTTCATCACATTTTTTTTTAAATTTTAACTCATTTCATATTTACAAACCCTAAATGCTTATATAAAAAAGAAATTGAGGGTTTAAAACATGAGAAAATTGACTAGCGAATCAGATTTGCTTAATATTGAACATATAATTAAATAATCTAAAGGGATATAAAAATGTAATTGAAAAAGTAAATAATGAAAGTTGATTAAGGTTAACTTTGTTAGCAGATAAGCTAGTTTATGCTAACTTAATAATAAAAGAGATGCTGCATGCCGCCTATTAATTAATATACATTATTAGTACGTAATAATAATGCTATATGAAACACATAATATCCATTGACTGTAATATTGCACGGATATGTTGGTTGGTTTAAGAAGTTTTTACGACACAATGGTAAACAGCGATGATTAAAATGTTGAAAAAAGAGGGAATCGAAAATGGAATAAAATCAATTACTAGTTGAATTCATCCGAGGGACGCTATTCCTCCCCATGCCCGAACATATATGATGTTGAAAGGCGTGAGAGCTTTGACGCAACGAGAACCAAACTTGATGTGCTTTCCACGGTTGCATTCATTGCTTAGTTCCCACTGATTAGCATGTGCACTTTATTTTGGTCATATTGGTCACTTATGTTAAGTCATCTTCAATATGGGGGATTTTTATTTTTAAGTTGTTCTGATAGGGATTACTATCTCATTTGCATGCAAAGTTGGACTAGTCTTGGACTTTTTTAATTGGGGCACAAGACATGAATCAATCATGCATTATTCAGACCTTAGTGGTGCGTGGCAGGTCAAATACTTCAATGAAAATATTACCTTACCAAAGCAACGGTCCGCATTAGTTGTCATTGGAGTATTATTTGTAAAAATGAGCTAGCAATGCCAAATCCTCAAGATGTTTATTTTTTGGGGTAGATGCATAAAAGTAATATTGGCACAAACATTGAACCTTTGTAGGTGGATATATAATAGAGATTTGAAAGGGAATGCTCAGCAGAAGAGCCTAAAAGGAAACCTCAATTGTAATTTGTATCTAAGGTCCTGTGACAACCACATTAATCATAGAGATATTGGAGAAGTATGTTTACTTTACTGTATCATAGATTGAACATTTTTATCTATGTGAATTGATGGATATTTTTTATAGGTGCATAACCCACTCAGCAGGGAACGGCAAACGCAAAAAACTGTTAGCTTTGGAAATTCAAACAACCAAAGATAGTTGAAGGCTACGCAAGAACAGTAGAACTTGAAGTAAAAGAAATTTTTTCCATCAACAAAGATTAGAAATTTTGGATGGATCGATATACGGTTTGGAAAGAATATTCAATTCCCTTACACTTATTTCAGTTGGTGCAGTTGAAATGGGTGAGAAATAAGTGAGGGAGAAAAAATGTGAAAAAATAGATAAGTAAATTAAAGTTTTAACCATAGAGAAAATAAGAAAGGAGAAAAAAAATGATCTCGTACGTTTTTTATTTCTCTCCTATACAATTTAGAAATTCAAGAGTAAATCAAAGACTTGGTGTATATAATCGATAGTAAAAAAATGATAATTAATTAAAGACTTGATTATTTTAATTAAATAAAATATTGAAAGTTGTTTTATAAAAAAAATGATTTTTCTTCCTTCAAATCTACTCGAAATAGTGAAATACCCTAACTTTGGAAATATCCCTACTCTCCCTCAACGTGCTTTGGCTCATGTTTTTACAGCAGCAAGTTAAATTAATAAAACCCACGTGATTTTCTTTATTGTCTTTTTTTTTTCTTTTGGAGTTTTGCGCGAAAAGGTTAAGCCATCTTCATCCGGAAAACGGTGCTTTTCTCTTTTTTAGTCTTTCCCACTAACAACATTTATTAAAAAATATCCAGTTCATTTTTAATCAAAGGAATACTTCTATATATAAACAACGAAAGTTATAAGTAATTGAACCTTTATGAAAAAACATGACAAGTTAATGGGTAAGAAACGTCCCAACTAGATTTACAGCGAAACCTACAAATAGATGATGACTAATCTAATTGGAACACTCTACAAGATAGACCATAAACATGCTCTTAAGAAAAAATTATTAGTTATTATTTTTATTTATTTATTAAAAAAAATCGTACTATTAACGAAAAATAAAAAACATATACTCTGTGAATTTAGTTTCACATAACTTTTTCTTACAAGTGGATTGTGCATTTGATTAGATAGCGCCTCCACATAAAAACTTGCAATTAAGTTGCGTGTGTACTAAGCCCATAATCTAAAAAGAAATAAAAACATTGTGATGTGTTTTGGAGCAAATTATTTCCAACTACACCTTTTTGACCATACAATCTTTCGTGATGATTACGGCAGGAATTGAAATCATAGTGTTCGACTCTTCGCCTTCGGTGTCAATCTGGACAGAAAACCCTTTTCCTCCAAATCTCACCATTTCCCTGTCTAACTGTTTTTTACACCGGATACAGATAATGAGAGAAAGAGAGAGAGAGAAATTTAAACTGAGAGTGGAAATAGTAACATGTTTCAAATAAATAATGTATAGGATATAATAGAAAAGGTAAAATAAATAAATTAACTTTCAATTTGAGCATAAAAATCCATTGGAAGGAGGACACATTATCTCTTAATTTTCTTTATAGGCATCCCGTTTGAACTAGTAGATAACATGATCGAAGTAAAGTATCTTGACCCAAACTCTTACTCGAACCGCTCGAGTAATAGTGGGATACTTGCAAAGTTATTTTATTAGAGTTGTCAAAATTAATCTGGTTTAACTAGGAGAGAAAATGAGAGGGATTTTAATGAAAAAGAAATAAAGAGAGAAAGAGATAAATTTTGATTAGACATATTTAGTTGAAAAGAAGAAAGAGGAAAGATTTTTAAAAATGGAAGGAAGAAATAGCTATGTCTTTGTTTAGTGCACAAGGGAAAGAAAGTGGTTTTACTTTTGCTAACTTTATAAATAGAGACATTTTATTCATCAGTTGAAATGTTTTAAAATCTCCAAGAGAGCAAGAATTTGATAAAGAGAGATTTTGTTCCCTTTCCTTTTCTAATAAAAATTGAACCAAACAACAAAATTTAAATATTCCTTCGCTCTAGATCTCCTCTCCTTCATTTCCCTCCAGATACTATGTTAATCCTAACTTTTATCATCTTATTGCTGCGGATGACGTTGAAATGAGAACAATGGATTAAAAATACATCAATTTAAATATATACTAACTATTACCTTTTTAAAAACATGTCATTTCATATAATTGCATTTTTTTTCTTTCTTTTTATAGTCAAATAAAATGAAAGAATTCTTTTAATCATTTTATTTATTTCCCTGTACTTTTTCAAAACAATGAAAGAATAGAAAGCTTTTTTTCTTTATCTTCTCTTACTTCCTCTAGATCCAATGAATGTGTTAAGGAATTTCAACTCAAAAATAACTTTTAACACCTTGTTGCTGGACGTGTTGCAACTGACGATGTTGAAATGCGAACAGTGCATTTTTTTTTTAATGAACAGAGCATTAAAAATACATTAAATTGATGTTTTCAACGGTTTTTCTGGTAAAAAAACATTACTTAAAAACATAAGTTAATTAGTTTCAAATATTTATCTTCAGTAAAAAAAAAGGATTAATTCTTTAGCCGAAAAAATTAATTCTATACCAGAATTGGGTATAATACATGATACATCGTAAAAAATTATTATTATGGTCAATGTAAGTTTATCCATGTATCAATGCGTATATGCTTGCCTGTCAATGAATGTAACGTAAGCGAGCTTGTATATAAAAGAAAAGCCACCAACAGGATGCAAAATTAGCCTCATAAACTAGTGGTTTATGGCAATAATATATTAACACTTCATGGTTTCAAACACTTTATAAATTTTTTCTCTCTTTTCTTATAAGGTCAAGAATATTTTTTTATATAACAAACAATTTTAATCAACTTGGATATTTGATATAATTATACATAAAAAATTCCAACATGAGACCATTAAAATATTCACGACTCAATTGGGAGTTTTATCTTTTTCTTTTTATCATATCATATTACTTATTACACCTATAATTCTTTCTCTCTCTTTAATTACCTCTTTGGGAGTGTATTAGGGTTTGAGAGTGTAGTCGTCATTTTTTCCGTGATGAGAACTCTTATCTTCCATAAAGATGATATTTACTACTGATGCATGGAAAGAATGTCCTGAATGGGCAGGGCAGCGCGGGGTAGGGACCGTTGACAACATTGTCCTATAAGGATACATCCCCAAGTAAAACGGCTCATGATCCACTGCTCCTATGCTATGCGTCTCTCTCTTCGTTTATTAGGCTTGCCACTTTTGGAATCCACGTTCATGGGAGTGACAAATTAAAGTCCTCCAATTTCTATTCTCTTTAAATTAAGGTGGGAGAAGGGTCCCATGCAATGCAGCAAGGTCTACATGAAGTTGATCTTTTGCTTAATACTGATGAGAAGATGGTATTGGAATCTTTGAGAGGGGGAAAAGGTTGCTCCAAAAATCTTCAAAGCTGACAAAGAAGATTCCTAGTTGATTTGCACGATTGAATTACATCTATGTGGTGGGGTGACCAATCTTGTTTCCTAAGGCCTATCGCCAATCTTCTTGGCTCGGTGTAATTCACATATTCAAACTCCACTTGATGCAAATATGCGTTCGACACCAGATGCAACCTAAATTAAAGTCGTTAATGGCCTAGAACCAACTAAATGACTAATCTTGTCTGGCCAAACCCCCTCATGCAACTTCACGCAGTAAATAGCCTGTACGTCGCAGTTTAGGATACTAAATAAGTAAATAATCAACACGCAAAATCATGTCATATATACACGGAGTATATATATTGTTGTAATTTTATTGGAAAATGTCCAAGACAAAGTAAGACCTAAAGTAAAAATTTAGATAAATATTTTATGCTTTAAAGAAAAGAATAACATGTGACATCTTTTAACTAATATTTGTGGCATTTTTTTACTTTAAAAACTAATAATATATAACTTTTTGTTCGTGGATTTAAAGCTAGTCCATATTTTAGTTATTTTATCCTTAAGATAATCTTAAATTTTATTAGCACAAAATCTCATCAGCATTTACCTAGATTTTTTTAGTTCCAACAAATACTATATCATACGGAAATTATGCTAATATTAATAATTACTATGTCTACATAAATATTGTAATTAAGTCACATAAAAATTATCTGATTGTTTTCTTTTTATTATTTTTTTTTGTTAAACATTAGGATTTTGGTATCTTTTGAATTTTTATCCACTAAGTGTTCAAACTGGTAAATTTATAGTATTTTTATGGTATATTTTTGTAAAGAAACAATAGAAGACATTGAAGAAACTTGAAAAATTGGAGAGTATCGCTCAGCATGTCATCCTCACTCAACATGCGTGCCTCGGTTGCTCAACACGCCACACTCACCTAGTGCGAAAAGCCACTTGGGAAGCCAGATGTCACGTGCATGTGCGCTTAGCACGTAGCCACTTTGTTAGACTATTGCTAAGTGTACTAAATTGTCACAAGTAGTAAAATTAAAACAGAAGTCTAAGTGTCGTATCCACATGAACTTTGTTTGTACTTAGGTAAATAAGTATGTAATTTTTTCAAGCAATAAATAAATTGGTTTAAAAGGTGGTGAAAAGAATAGTAAAACAAATTGGTGTAGAATTAAATTAAAATAAACAAGAAGGTAAAACAAAAAAATAGGGAATTAATTAATTAAAACAGAAAAAGGAGAAAATTCAATCTTATTATAGAAGTTAAATTCAGAAGATGAGAATGTTGGGAACTTAGTCTACCAAAGTTATTCTTTGATATAATATTAATTAATTTTCTATATTTATAATTATTTCAATTTGCACATGCATCTACTTATATACTCTAACTAAGATCCCTCGAGTGAAAAAATTTAATTTATCTATTTTCTCTCTCAAATCCTTTTGTAAAGATAAAACAATAAATTACATTAAGAATAAATATGTATAATATGCTAAACAAAATCAACTTATTCCTAGTTATGACTTTATTTAGATACTCCTTCCCAATTCTATTAGAAAATAATGTTTTCCAATGCTACCCCTAAAACGTAGCATGCAAATGGGTGATCAAGCCATAAACAATAATACTAAGCACAAGAAAGGATAATACAAAAGGTAATAATATTAAATAGATAGGAAGAGAATTATATCAAAAGTAGGGGTTTAGCCTCTCATTGTCATAAGAGGTCTTACAATTGTAAAAGGATTATGAATAGAAAAAGGAATAGATAATAAAGGGAATGGAGGGAAGAAATGACTCCTAATGATTGTTTTTCCTTCTTCTAACCTTTGTTTTCGATAAGGAATTGTATTCTCTTGAATTTTTTATATGTTTTTTTTTCCTTCTTCTCTCTCCTTCTTTTATAGGTGCAATTGTGCAAATTAGCTTGATTTTCACGCAACCTTTAGCGTGCTTAGCGAGTATGGTCATATTCGCGTTTAGCGCGTGTCTCGCACTAAGCGCGCCTTCACTTTCCAGAATTATCCTTTACTTTTTAGAATTATGCTGGTGCTAAGCGTGTGTTGCTTGCTAAGCCTATGCATCGCACGCTAAGCATCTGAGACGCGTTAAGCAAGAAACTTTAGATCTTCAATTTGCTTCTTGGGTTTTACTTTGTTTTTCTCCGCCAATTATTCACTAAGCATCATAAATTTATCAACTTAAAATATTTCCTGCACAAAAACTTAAATGATGTTAAAATTCGAATTATTAGCACAAAAAGGAAAAAACAAGAGAAAAAAATTATAAATTCTTATATAATTTAATCCCAAAATATATATATACATAGCAGTTTTGACACTTAATCCTCGCTTAACGCATAACCTCACTCAGCGCACAATCAATGTCGAAAAACATGATTGTGTTGCGTTTTAAGAGGGGGAAAAGGAGGGAACACATTCATTCAACATTCCACACAACACAAGAAGCTAAGACATGTCCATTGGAGAGAGACCCATCCATTTGGAGCTTTTCTTTCCTTTCCATTTCATTTTCCCCTATTCTCTTCCACTATCTTCACCCATTTTTGTATTTGTAAGTCTCTCATGACAATGAGAGACTAAGTCACCCATTGTTGGAAGCTTAGCAACCAAACATTATTGATGTAATGATTCTAACTATCTATTTAATGTTATTTCAATATTATTGTCTCTTTTCTATGCTTATTATCATGTTTGTGGTTTGATCACCCATGTTCATGTGATGTTATAGGTTTATGCATTGAAAATATTTATCTCTTAAGAATTAGAAAAGAACATCTAAATAATTCATCTCTAGGTATAGAATGGTGTTTTTGGTCTATTTTATACATCTTTGTTTATAATGCAACTTGTCTAATTTATCTCTTAAAGGATTAGATAGGTTAAGTTCTTTCATGTGAGGAATCATGGCTAGAGTATATAAGTAGATGTGGTTGATAATTGAAATAATATTAAATAGAGATAAATCATTAACATTACATCAAGAATAATTTTGGTAGATTAAGCCCCCAACATGTTCGTAATTCTGCATCGACCATCACTTCAGTGCTCCGAGTGTTTGTTTTTCTCGTCCTTATACATGCTAACTTCATAGTTTAATTTTATGTCAAATTTACATTTAATGTCACATATTGTAAATATTTGAATCAATTTATTAATTGCTTAAAAATTATATATACATAACTTTGAGTACAGTAAAAGTCTTTGTGGACTCAACACTCCATATTATCGTTTTAAAGTATTATTTGAATGAATTTGTATACTTACCAAAAAGTTAACAAATATATGAAAAAATAGTATAATAATATAAAAATTATAAATTATAAAATTAGTACTCTTGTAACGCACCAGATATTTGACTAGTTTGCAATATATAAAAGGGTCAAATAAAAAAGGAAAACTACATGTGAATTATTTGTTAACCAAAAAAAATGTTATACGAAGAACTTGTTTAAAAAAATGAAAATAAACTAAGGACGTATTTATTTTACATCCAAAACTAGTTCTCTCGTGTAAAGATTTCTTCATTGTAAAATTTATGAATGATATTAATTTAAACACATATTGATTAAATTCAATGATTCAAAATGAATTTCGTCAAAATCACCTATACTTTTGACTAAAAGGATACCAAATAAAAAAGTCGTGAGTTTTTACTTTTTAGTATCAAAATAGCAGTCTAAATCTGTATAGAGAAAATTCCAATCTAACAATCGTGTGTCTATCTACATTTTTTTATCCATCAATATTAGTTAATTTTAATTAATAGAAGAATCATATTCCTACATATTTGTTCATCACATTCGAAAGGGATATATAATCATTATCGCTTAAATCTATGTAGTTATATTTATACTAGCTATACTACAGTACTACTGGCTGTTAGCTACTTCTGGCACTTAAATTGTCTAATCCAATTTTCAACCGATCCATAAATAAATAATTGCATGGAAGCATGTTGCTTTCTCCTACTTAGAATATTCTCTTCTTTTTTCTTGGGGTCGACCAAATTGAACAGTTGTATAGTACAACGAAATGGGTTTTAATCAATATATGTGGCAAATACATTTTTCATTCAATGATTCTTCAAAACATCATTTTCATTTCAATCAATAAGTGGCAAATACATTTTCAATTATTAAACAGCCCATCATCTTAAATTTGTATAAACTTAGTATGAAATTACATTAGGATTTCATGGAAAGGGGACGAAGAATTTTAAATATATATATATATATTTCTTATCTCCCTCCATCCCTCGTCCCTTTTCCCCCAAATGCATCTCTTTTTTTTTTTTTTTTTTGCCAAAAGTAACTAACTGAGTGCTGATATAGTATCCCTTTGTTTAAGTTTATTTTAATATGCTTGTCTAAACTAATTAGGATGCATTTGTTTCAGATTTGTTTTATTCCCAGGAGGTTGAAAAACTTTATTCTCATATTTATTACAACTTACAAGGTGATAAAATAATTATTCCCAGATATATAACATTTTTTAAAAATATTTGAAAATAATATTACCATGTTATATTATCAGAAGAAAATATTTTCAGGATTAAAAAAATAAACCGCCCATCTTCAATTGTCCCGAAATAATCATCATATAAACTAGGAGAAGAGCATCATATTACTAGGTAGGTCTTTACAACAGAACAACTCCATGTACAGTGGCAGAGATATTCTACGCGTAACCAGGCAACATAACATTAATTTTTCGGTTGCTAAAATTCCTTTTGAACGTATACAACTGCATGTTTGATAATTTATCGGTAAAAAAAGTCATAAACAAGGTATTCTTCACGGTTCAGATACAAAGTTTGCTTCTTGTTTGTTGTCCCAAGATTCTTTCTTCCATCAGCCTATATTTTTGGAGGGTCTGTGCCTCGGTGGAGTTAAGAGTATAATGTAAAGAACATAGCACTTATTCGGCGCTCGTATCTTCAACAGATTTCTTGTACTCAGGCTTCAGCTCGTAAGTTCCTTGATTGGCACCTCTTTTATTGTAAACACAAAGTTCGTTCAGAATCTCTTTCAAGAATTGCTGCGAAAGAAAAGGTCACAAGTTCATTCAGGATCTTTTTCAAAGAATTGCTGCAAAAGGAAAAGGGGGTGGAGTGTGAGGGGATGGCCGCCAGGCAGTGAGTGGAGTGTGTGCCAGGCAGGCAGTGTGTGGAGCGCGTGTGTGCACACATGCCATGGTGTGTGTGCACGTGTGCTACAACCACAAAATCAAGCTAAGAAGTCAAAGAAGACACACACCAAGATAAACCCAAGATAGTAAAGAGAGGAGTGTTAACAACTCACTCTTAACACTTTTAGCACACATTACACTATTGATTAAAATATTAAAAACTATTATGAGAGAAACTCCTTAAATAAGTGAGACTTGTGAAAATGTGATTTTCAATTAATTTCAAATCATAATTTGTGTTCAAAAGAGTGTGCTGCTAGCATTTTCTCTAGACTCTAGTTAAAAAGACCACCAACAAAAAAAAAAAACAGAGCAGAAAAGCATACTGCAGGTTGATCTGTCTCTTGAACGAGCTGTTTCAAGGCCCAATTAGGCTGTCTTTCAAATAGCTTGAACATTATATCCTCCAGCTCTCCCCTATCTCTTCTCGTTCTCTTTGTATCAGATTGCTTGACCGGCTGTGTCTTCTTCTTGTCCTGTAAAGGGGGTGGGGGGACTTCACAGAATTATTCCATGTATATACACATTTGAGAGCCCAAACTTTCTCCTTGGAACAAATATTATTCATCTTACACCAATGAAATTTCATTGAGATTTAATATTTATGATGGTATCATCACATAGATATTGCTTATGACTGGCGCTATTATATCATAAATTCATAATTGTTTTTAGAGTCATAATGCTTGTATGTTCTTATTATTAACATTAAACTTCCACACTGGCCAAAAATCTCATACAAGTAAAAGCAACAGATAGAGAGTCAATTACAAGCATGTTAGCAACATGTCCAACAGATACGAGATTGTATACATTATGTACCTTGGAATTGGATGAAACTAGACCAATCATTCCAGGCATTGGCCTCATTAGAACTCCCCGATCATTATCGATAACCTTCCAATTGAATCAAGGGAACCAAATAATCAATTATTTATCATAGACAGAAAGCAAGAAACATTAAGGGATAATTAAATAATAAACATACCTGTATTTGTCGATTTTTAATCATAGATTTGTTTGTCCTCTCTCGGCACAATTTACCATACTCTTCAATGTTTTCACCGTGGGGCTTCATATCAAACTTATGTTCTACTTTCCCTTCCATTGCAACCTTGCCACCTAAAATAAATATAAAAGCTGTTACCCAACTCAAGGTAGCTAAGCTTCAACGTGACAACCAGGGAAAAAACTCTGTATATACATGTGAAATATAACATTGGTGTTTATTAATGCTAATTAAAACTAAATAATGGTTGTATTGCTTAAACTCAAGCACCTTCCATCTTGGATTTACTTGTCTTCCCAGCATCCCATCTCAACATAAACATCATATTTACAACAGAAAATAATTTTTCAAAATCAATATAGGAGGTTTCATATGCTGTTCTGCCAATAAGGATGGCACGGAATATGGGTATGGGAAAAATAATCCCCATCCCCATATGGGAAGATATCTTTATCCTCGTCTCAGTCCCCAACCCGTGGCTTTCTCCTATTACTAGATCTACATGGTACCCAAATTTAGTACCAGTACACATCCCCATTTACTCATTTGGATTTAAATAGGGCGAGTTTTCTTATTTACAATGGGGTTACCTGATTCATGTTACCCCTATCCATTAAATTTGAGCTCCTTTACTTGAAAGTGGCTTAATTTCTTGATTTAATCGTAATACTCAATCTGGGATCGTGGGGCAGAGCCCTATCTATTAAATTTAAGTACTTTTATTTGACAGTGGGGCATGATTTATTGATTTAATCATAACAGAAAATCTTGAATACTGGATCAGAACAGCCTATCTTTTAACATTCTAGGGACTTGTCGTTTTTAAGAAGCACTATTTGCCACTATTGAGTATTAATTATGATTTTAATTTCCCTTGGAAAATGAAATTGACACACGTCCCTTTAAACTGTTGTAACTCTATTTTAAAATTTCAAACTCTGAAACTCTCATTAAATCTAACTGCACACATCCTCATTTTAGTTTCAAACAGTTTCTATCTGTTAATCCAGGCTTACCCTAAATTCTATCTACACTTAAAAAGACAAACCTACACAAAACAAGGGATACTCACTAGTTTATATAAAAACCCTTTTGGCATGGAAAATTAAAATAATTTTCAACAAAAAACTCTGATATGCTTGAGTAGATGGAGACAGTTAGGGGAATAACAGAACAGAACATGACAGGTGGCGTTTGATGAGTAGAGAGAGATAGGAAATCATTTCTATATATTGGAGAGGTGGGTCAATGGGAGGTAGGCAAGAATTGGGTAGTAGTGTTGGGAATGCTTTGGCCTTGGTGAGAATCATTTCTTAATAGGAAGAGCAGTCTTGGTATTTTCCTTTTACATTAATTCTATTTAAAATTAATATTATCGTTCTATTCAGAGTTTCATTTTGTTAGGAACTAAAAGGTAAATTAGCGTGAAATGATGTATTATTCACCGAGTATGATTGATTACAAGAGGATCCTCCTATCATCCCTAGATCAAAGCTCCTTCAGAGGTGACTAATAGTCTAATACCTAATAGCTGAATGATAAAAACAGAATTGTAATCAATCCCTCTCCCTCATGATGCCATCCTCCTATATTCCCTCATCCCCCATAACTAACTCTGTCCCACTACCTTGAGCATTCTCTCTTTAACGCCTGCTAGAATATACTGTCCATATTTTAGACACCCTGTTAAGAGTATCAATTGGACCCATAGTATCAATTTGGGCCCATGTCTTCCTTGGGCCTAACACATTTATGGTTTACTGATTTCGATGATAAACTATGTGGTTAAAAGTATAAATTAAAAGATTAAATAGACATTATATTATCTACAAGAGACTATATATATAATATGGATACTTGCTCCAATAGTGGATAATTTTGAAATTGCTATTAACAAATGAAAAATTACAACTGACACAAACCTTAGATTACGATTCTCACCTTGGCTAGTCTCAGAGAAGACACACATAGGAACGAAGTCTTTAAACATGTTCAATGAATAAGTTTTGGACATATTCACAGCTTCTGTGCCTGCCATCTCCATTGTAAACTGGCATAATTATGAATGAGCTATAAATCAATGACTATCTTACATCAGCACAATCAACAAATATTAATCAGAAGCACTTATCTATATTGTTGACAATTCTAGAAGCTGATTTTCACTCCTCTTGCACAGTCAATAAATTCATATGGGAAAATAGTACAAAATGCATATAATAAGCAATCATTAAAATACAGAATTTATTTGCTTTAAAATCATATACCATAAAATGAATGGATTGTAGAAGCAAATATGATATGAAGTTTTGATGATGCCAAAGATAAACGCTTCTCACGTTTGATCCAAGTAAAAAATCCAGACATTCAAGATAATTGATGAACTTAGTTCCTAGAATACAAGGAAGAGTTTCTTAATTGATGATGCACACATTTGGCCAAAGGATATTTTTCAAAAAAGTTTTGAGATTTCATAAATATGATATTTACTCGTTGGTAATCGACTACCAATGGCCAAAATAATTTCTGAAATGCTTTTACAAAATTTGAATTTAAATTTTGAGCCTGTAATTAATTACACAAGGCTTGTAATCGATTACCAGAAGTTTTAAACGTTCTGTAACAGCATTTAGAAATTTAAATTTAAATTTTAAAGCCTGTATCCGTCATGACGGTGAGAAGAAGAAGAAATAAGAGATGGAGGGAAGGTAAGGTAAGGGAAGTGATTTGAGAGAGATAAGGTAAGAGAAGAGATTTGAGAGAGACAGCGAGCAAAAAGGTTCATCGGGGTTTGAAAAGTTCAGCCCATGTCACGTATTGGACATTTTCCATCTCAAGAATGATTGGGACATGATTCTTGATGTTGGAGACAGTAAGAGCAGTGTGAAAGATAGAGTTTGAGTGAGACATGGTGATGGAAAAGAAAAAGAAAGGGACTGAACGGCGCTAGGGCCTGTGTGCGAAAGCCAAAGGAAGGCGCTAGGACTCTAACACCATCTCAGAATGAATAATGTGAGAGGCCTAACTCAATCTCAAAAACTAGCTCAAGGGGTGAGGGTTGCCCCTCACTTATATATTGATTACAGCTTGTGTGTTCGATTACCAGACATGAAAATTCAAATTTCAAATTTGAAGAAACTAACTGTGTAATTGACTTTTAATCGATTACTATCGATTACTAGTAAGGAATTTTCGAAAATAACTCCCAAGAGTCACAACTGTTCAAGAAGTTTTTAAATGGTCATCAAAGGTCTATAAATAAGTGACTTGGGACACGAAATTTCTCAAAGTTTTTTCGAACAAATTGTCTTATCCTCTGAATACCAAATTGTCTTATAACTCTCAAAAAAAATTCCTTGGCCAAAACACTTGCAAAATTCAATAAGGAATCTTGAGTAATCTTCAATTGTAATATATTTCTCTTAAAGAAAAAATTCTTCTTCTTCTCATTCAAAGAAATTGATTAAGGGATCGAGGATCTCTTAAGTTGAAAGGATTTCTGAATGCAAGGAAAGGATTGTCCCTGTGTGGTTCAGACTTTGTAAAAGACATTTTACAAGATAATGAAAATCTCAAGTGGGTTGTTTGGGTACTGGACGTATTCTCTCTTCCCTTAAACTTTTGTTGTTTATTATTGTTTATATTTTGCTTTAAAGAAGTTTGTTTTTGAATTGTTCTTAGAGTAATTCATAATAAGGGCTGCATTCTTAATCAAAAAGAGAGTTAAATTTTGACTCGGGGATAACTTGTGTATCTTAGTTCAATCCTCCTTCATAAGATAACCGAGGTCACTTGTCTAACATGGATTTGCAAATCATATACCATAAAATAGATAAATTAATAAGGACAAAATTGTCTAATCTTATTAAAATCAAAGTAAATCTACTCAAATTTGCAAATTTCTAAATCCACGTCATATTTTTGCCAGATCGTCCAGTATCGTCGTTGAAGATCGATGCTTGGTGAGCACGGTGCTTTTCTGCTAGTTGTTGTTCGGCTTTTCGCAGGTCAGGTTTGCGACCCAGTTTAATAACCCGCGGCCCAAAAATAACCCAGCATCGATCTTCAATGGCACCGCGCCCCCTTTCCCTTAACTGCACCCCCTTTTCCCCCAAATTGAAAATTCACCACGCTCAAAAAAACCCTAAAACGAAAATTTCACTCACCCTTTTACCGCTCCAGTAATTTTGGGATTCTGTCTCTCAATCAACAAAATACTTCCCACGATCCTTTCATTCTCCTCTGTTGTCTTTCACAAAACGTTACACTCTCCCCAATTCCCTCTTTTCTCACTCCCTCTCATCTCTTTCAACACTCATCTGTTTCCACTCATTTTTCAGTTTCAGCACATCTTTTTTTGCTTAACATTTTGTTTTGCTTATGATGTTGAATTAAAGCTTAATTATGTCTTCAAGTGTCATATTCTGATTTACGTTAGTTTATATATGCACATATATATGATTATATGTGCATATATATGAATTTCATTAATTTTGTAGGATCTTACAACCCGTGTTACAATCCCCCGATTTACGATCCATACTCCCCTTCCCGATCTTGAATAAAATCTCAATTTGGACTACCTGTTATCGATGCTAACCTCACCGCCATGTATTATCTATCCAAGCGCTGTCTCTCTATGCGTACATCATTTTCCAGGAATCAGTACGCAACTGAACAACAAACTAAGAGGAACAAACAAACCACTTCGCAGTTCAAAGGGAAACTGAACTTGAGTAGCATTCAAGGTTTTAAGAAAACATTCGCAACCAATAAATGTTAACGAGCGATTAGGTATCCGACTTAGATACGAAATCGAATATTAATTAGGAAATGAATTTAGGGCTAAAAATGGATTTTGAATAGATAAGATGGAGAACCTGGACAGCAGAGGGATCGTCTTCTTCAGGGTGGAGAGGATCAAGGGAGAGCACAACCTTGGCGAGAGGTTGAGAAGGAGGATGGGTCTGCCATGACTTAGCCACCACCAAAGGGCACTTCATCAGCCACACAGATCTCTCTGCTTTTGTAGTCTCCAAGTTAGAGCTGATACTCCCACTGTAACCATTCTCCTCATCCATCTTTCTCTGTTTCTGCACTAACAAAAACCACTCTCGTGTCTAAGTCAATTATATTTGACCTCCACCTCTTCAGTAATATAACCTATTCTTGGGCCGAATGACATTTATCTTTACTGGCAGAAATATAGGTGCGGTGTTGCATTTCTATTATATTATATTGTATAAAGTTATTTTATTGCTGGAAAATAATTCTTATATTTATTTTAAAAAAATACATTTTAAATTTTTCAGAATAAAAATAAAATTAAAGGAAATAGTGGGATAGTTTGGGATTTTAAAAACAAAAAGAAATAATAATATTTAAGTAATATGGATTTATTTAAGAAAAAGTTAAGAAAATAGTGAGATAGTATGAAATCTGAAATTGTTTTTTTCTAAATAATAATAGTTAGTCTACGATGGTGATGCTTAAAAGGGTTAAAAAAATTCATTTCATGCAATGTTGTCATTAATAAATATGAATATCATATAGAGACAAATCTAAGAGTACAAAAATAGTGAAACACTGCAAAAAAAAGTTTATATTTTAGAAAAATAATTCTTTTAAACAAAATATATGATTTTAAAAACTTTTTAAATGCAACTTTTAAATCAAGTGTCAAAGCTATCTTTTAAAAAAAATAAAAAATAAAATTGATTTCAGTTTTAGATATTATTTATTAATATAATTCTATAAATGAAACAGTAAAGAGTGGTTAGTAGGTGGTTACAATATTAAGTGAATTTAGTTTTAGTTGAAGGAATAAAATAATAAAATAAATATGTAAATCAAAATTTGTTCAAAATTTTGCATTCCTCATTTGTACATGACTTGCTTTATTTTTTTATTTAATTATGAGAAAGTTGTTTAGTGTGTTTTTCAACCATAAAATGATTTAAAAGAAGAGAGAAAAAACGATTATAAAAGTGATATCCTCTTTATTTATTGTTATAAATATTAACATTTAACATTACAACTTAATGGCATGACTAATATGTTGGACTTTTTGTACATCCATGCATCTATTTTTCAATTTGGTTATCTATTTTTTCCCATATATGGATCAGTTATACTAAAGAACATAATTGGATTGAGCTAATCTCTTTCAAAAACACTCAGGTTCACCAAACCGTTTTTACAAAGTGGTTCGATTCAATTTTTTTTTCCAAAATAATTAGTTTTTTTTTCAAAGGAATTCGGTTGGATTTCAGATCAATTTTGTTTTTTTTTTCACACTCCTGGTTGTATACATAACCCTCCATCCATCATATCCTTATCGTGTGTGGGGTGTCGTCCTAAGAGCATCAAGATTTGGTCTTCAAATAAAGGAATCGGATAGATCTTCAAATAAAGGAATTGGATAGATCTACAGCATGAAGAATGGATTTTTGTACTAGAACTTTGAAGATCTACACATTATTAAAAAAAAAAAAAAGATTACTCTCTCTCCCTAACAGCAAAACGCGGAACCAACAGAAGGAGAAGAAACCAAAAAAACAAAATAGAAGGAGAACAAATAAAAAAACAATAAGAAGGAGATGAAGAAGAAGCAAGCAAAATAAACAAACAAAAAATAGAGATGCTGGCTGGGGGTGGGGGGTTGTGACAGAGTTCCAAAAGGGAGAAGAGGGGCTCGCGGCGAAAGGAAAAGGAGAAGCGGGTGGGTCGCCACAGAGGAAGAAGAAGAAAGAGGAAAGTAAAAGAAGAAGAAGCTATGAGATGAGGAGAAAGGGAGGAGAAAATAAAACAAAAGTCAACTAAGAAAGAAAAAAGGAAAGCTTACAAGTGAAAGAAAAGAGAAAGGAGAAAAAAGGAAAGTATTTAATTTAATTATTCAATTATATTTATTAAATATTTAAAAGTAAGATCAATATAAAACATATTAAGAATTATCTAAAATTTTAAAATAAGATATATCATTAAAAAAATAATAAAAATCTTAAGAAATCTTTAATTTTACACGGTACTATAAAATCTATTAAAAAAAAATCTAATATCTCAATTTAAGATGTACTCCCCAAGATCCTCTAAATCCAAACTCTTAGTCTTGTCAAATCGCCCTAATTGCAGTCTCGGACGCAATGAAAAAAAATAGTATTAAATTAAACAACATTAGCAAGCATGAATTTCTTCGTAGAAAATTCAATCTTTGCTTTGCCTTGAAGAAATGTTGGAGAATATGAACGGCATGAAACCACAAAGATAGTTAGCAAAAATGATATGAGAGGTGATATACCTTATTTCAAATAGATTTGAAAACAATAACAATTATATAATTAAATAAAATAGAAACTTTTTTTATTTTTTTTTATCTTTTTGTTTATTTAAGTATTTTTTTATATTTTCTTCGTTAATATATACAATTAATATTATTACAAATTTAATTTAACATGCTTAATTATTTTCAAATATTTAGATTTTAGACTGTGTTAATATAAATAACAGAAATAATATACCAAAAACAATTATACTTTATCACGTGAGATCTCCTTCTCTTATGGTTGGTTTGGTAGGAAAAATAATGAAAGAAAAAAAAAAGAAGAAAACATGACTAACAAAATGGAAAAAAATATATATATTTATAAATATAAAAATTTAATTTCTTTTTTCCTGTCATTTTTTTTTCTGATTCAAAATTTAATTTGTTTACTTCTCTTTTTCCTATCGTCTTTCCATCCAACCAAAGATTCCATTAGAGTTATGTTTTAGTCCTAAGTCCTAACTCTAACCCTATGTATGTTGGGAGAAGTTGTGAGGAGAAGAGAAGGGTACAAAAGTTTCGAACATCGATGCATTTGGGTGGTTTGGGTGCGGCGAAATAAGCGTAAAATATTCAAAATTTTCGATGGGTCCCATGCCACAGTAAATCAACTCTCAGATTGTGAGAAATGGACAAAATTTTACACTGCTCATACAGATTTCCCGTCTTACCCCTTCACCCGCGTGAGACTCGTGCGCGTCGACTCTCCTATGCTACCGCAGTTACCGCTTCCACCATGGCCACCATCACTGCGATATCCACTTTCTCCAGTGCTTCGTCCTCCGCCATCATCGCTGCGTCAGCTTCCCTGGACTCTACCGTCTTCGGGGTGACCGATCTCAACAACCCTAGCGCGTCCATCTCAACGGTCTCTTGGTCAACAAGACTATTGAAGAGATCCTCACCCTACCACTCATCCTATGCCTCTTTTATTTCACAAACCCTATTTTCACTCTTCACGGCGCAGGGAAGGGTGCTTCATGTAGCTATTTTTTTATTGGGCTTTTTCATCGTGTCTTTATTTCATGTGATTTTATTGTATCTTTATATATTGTATTGAGTTTGTTGTAAAAAGTATTTTTATCTTCTTTTTTTTTTCTCACATAACTACTTTCTCCCCTTTATATCTTCGACCTTTATCAAACAAAAACTTACTTTGAACCAAACAAACACATTTATTATGTGGTTCATCTTATCTTATAAATATGAGAAAAGGTTGATAATAATATACGTGACATCTTAGATTTAAATCACAGTATTATTATTTAAAAACAAATCTTGTCCAGTAGGTTTGAAGAATCTTTTCCTAACCCCAATAATAGAGAATCACGTGTCCATATTTCATTGGTTACATCCGTTTACAATCTTCTGGGAAGCGTGCATTAAATTTTCCGAGAGGCCAAAATATCCATTGCACCTTTCTCTTTCTCCGATGGCTAATCCCTCACTCTTGTTCTTCAGTCTCCTCCTATTATCCGCCACCGTAGCCGCCGCCGAACGGATCGACGATGAAGACGACCTTCTGATCCGTCAAGTGGTGCCGGATGCGGAGGACCACCACCTGCTCAACGCGGAGCACCACTTCTCCGCCTTCAAGACAAAGTTCGGCAAGACCTACGCCACGCAGGAGGAGCACGACCACCGCTTCCGTATCTTCAAGAACAACTTGCTCCGCGCCAAGTCACACCAGAAATTGGATCCCTCCGCCGTCCACGGCGTCACCAGGTTCTCCGATCTCACTCCGGCGGAGTTTCGCCGCCAGTTCCTCGGCCTGAAGCCGCTCCGCCTTCCCTCTGACGCTCAGAAGGCTCCGATCCTACCGACCAACGACCTCCCTACCGATTTCGATTGGCGCGAACATGGAGCCGTTACTGGAGTAAAAAATCAGGGTTCGTGCGGATCGTGTTGGTCCTTTAGCGCCGTTGGAGCGTTGGAAGGTGCTCATTTTCTTTCTACAGGTGAGCTCGTGAGCCTTAGCGAGCAACAACTTGTGGATTGCGATCATGAGGTTAGTCTTTACACTCTTCACGCACACTCTTTTTACCAATTTGCCCTTTATACCCTTGCAAACCTATCGTATATATGTATATTAAATCACATGATATGATCAATTGAAACATGACGTATAGTTGTATACCAATTAGTGGACTCTTTTTTGAGAGTTTGAACACAAGTAAAACATATGTAGGGAGATATAATAAAATTTTCCGGCTTCGTGGTCTGGTTTGGAATTTTTTGAAAAAACATTGTGAATTAATGTGCGTACAAATTTCTTAGTGTGATCCGGAAGAGCGTGGAGCATGTGACTCGGGTTGTAACGGTGGGTTGATGACCACTGCATTTGAGTACACACTCCAGGCTGGTGGACTAATGCGAGAAAAGGATTATCCTTACACTGGAAGAGACCGTGGTCCCTGCAAATTTGACAAGAGCAAAGTTGCTGCTTCCGTAGCTAACTTCAGTGTGGTTTCCCTTGATGAAGAACAAATTGCAGCAAATTTGGTCCAGAATGGTCCTCTTGCAGGTAACTTTCTTTTTCTTGGCTCCCTATATCCCCTTCCCGGCTTCCCTCAAAGGAATTGTTAAAATATCCACAGGATTCATTCAATTCTCTGATTGTCCCCACCCCCAAGAATGAGAGGGTAATTTATTTTAAAGATATATTGATATATTGATTCTCTGATTACAGAAACACCTGACTTTTGCTTTGCATGGTACAGTTGGTATCAATGCAGTTTTTATGCAGACATATATTGGTGGCGTCTCATGCCCATATATCTGCGGCAAGCATTTGGATCACGGGGTTCTTTTGGTGGGGTATGGTTCTGGTGCTTATGCTCCAATTCGTTTTAAGGAAAAGCCTTACTGGATCATAAAGAATTCATGGGGGGAGAGCTGGGGAGAAGAGGGATATTACAAGATCTGCAGAGGTCGCAATGTATGTGGGGTGGACTCGATGGTCTCAACTGTCGCTGCTATACATGTTTCTAACAATTAAATATAAGGATGGATGCCTAAACGTGGTAGGGGCACCAGTATAGTATGTATGTAAATAATTTGCACGATGTAATGTTATGAAGGAGGAAACTGCTAAGCACATGTTTATGCTTTTATTCTGTAATTCTCTATGCTAGCTAGTCTAGCCACAAATCATTACCCACTGTTATAGTTATTGCAAGTAACCTGAATGAAATTAATTTGAGTTCTCACAGTTAACATTGCCCATTCCTTCTACTACACGGCCATTGCAAGAAAAATCTGCCAAGAGAACAGGTAAAGAATAGAGGAATCTCCAGAGAGCAGACAACTGAATGTCTCATGATTTCAGGAAAAAATTGTTGACCAGAGTAATTTGATATGACAATGTGAACTGAAAACAATAAGAAGAATTAACGAGTCACAACAATTATTTAAAATTATTTATTTTCAAAATCACTTTACACTATACACTTGATTGTGCAGTGCATGTACACGCAATGCCTTCTGCACTAGGGAAACACCTCAAATGGTTATCGACTAGATCAGCCAATGGGATGGAAACCAGTGTCTTTCATTCCTCTTAAACTGCGGGCCTTTTAGTTTCAATTACAAATGTAATGTAATGGCCTACATAGATATTCCATTGCCCTGATTTTAGCTGACAAACTGGGTGACATGTAGGGTAGTTTAATATACATGGCAGGTTCTCAAGGTGAAACTGACATATTTCTATCTATGTAAAATGTCATCTGGCATTTTCCAGCTTACAGTTCATCCTCATCCGTGAGTAATGTAAACGAAAACGGGAAGAACTTGTAACCATCTCCCTCATAAAATTTGTTCTGGTACTCTACCCAGTGAAGTCTCAAAGCATGTAAGAAAGCACTTAGACTTTCCATTAACAGTAACACACCAACAGTTGCACAGATAAAAACAAAAATGCCAACAATGAGAACAATAGTGCTATTATACCTGCATCAGTCACAAAAACATACAGGGTTAATGCATCAAATAACCTTAATAGCCAACCATTTACATGACACAACCAAACAACTTACCCCCAGGCCAGAAGGAGAACTTTGTCATAGAAAACACTCGACAACTCTGAATGAGCTAAGCTGAACAAGATCAAATACCAAAAAAAAGAATAAAATGAAAGGGTATGACGCATTTAGAGATGCACGGTTTTATAATAAGTGTCTAAAATATTGAGGAACATCAACTATTTACTGAATGCTTCTAATTAGTAATTACTTAAAAAATCAAGTATTCAAATGCCTTTTATATTCCTAATATATTAAATATTTTCTCTTCTAATAAAAGTTCTCCTACTATTTTAGCACACTTTTTAACATTTACTTTGAAGGTATGAAAATCTTGTAGAACAAGTAGCTGCTACTAATGCGTGGACGGCAATAAAACCATATCAGTTTTTGTCATTTAACTACCCTGATTATAATTTCCAAACAACCAACCCTTGAAAGGACAAAAAAGGGGCTGAATGCTGATACGAAGGGCAAGACATTAATATCGAGGTCTCTAGTTGATGATCATTTTGTCATCAAATCTATAACACATACATGTTAATACTGGCCAATATGTATACGTGTGTGTGTGGACTCGACCACATATCTGAGACCTCGCCATGTATAATAAGATGATGGTTTTGGTTTCCAATATATTCTTTCTAATACGAAGTCATTTTGTATGATGTTCCTTCCGTTCCTAAGGAGTTAATAGGATTTCAAAGCCTACGGGATCTTATTCAAAGTTCTTGCCATCCACGAATTGCAATTTGCAAGTTTATCAAAAAGCCTAAATTGTATTCCTGCCTATGCCATCACCTATTTGAAGGGGGGAAACAGGAAGCCCATATCCATGCTAAATTTTTATTCATAACCAAAAAGCAAAAATTCAAAGAATAGCATCAAACGCTTTCAACTACCTACCTGAGGGCCCATAAACGTAGATACGAAGCCGTGTTAGAAACAGCTCCAAGCACAAATTCTATTGTATGTATAAGTTGGTGCACAAAAACCTCGCTGAAGTCAAATTCGTCATGGGGAATACTTTGTGATTCTGATTCAAGAGGGTCATCGGTGCCGTAGAGCAAATCGTAAGATTGGCCTTGATGCCTCTGAGGAAGCATGGTAATAAATAATAGAATGGGATTTAGTTAAAATGAAGAAATATAAATCAAAATAAGAGTTTTGAGTTTACTTCTTGATGTTGCTTCTTCAGGAGAAAGGGCTTTGGTACTAGCATCCATGGTACAGCAACAAGTGCCAACAGTAGTAACACGAGCTAACATAAATGAAACAGTGGACAGTTCAGATGTGGCATCTGTTCAGTGTTATTAGAAACATGTATCCAAATACAATTTGAAATTTCTTACTTGAAGGAGCTTTTGACCAACAAAAAGCTGGTTTTCACCCAAATCATCAGTTGGACTTAGGAACATGTATATCATCACATGATACAGGTCAGCCTGTGACCCAGTGCTCCATTTTATAATTATGAGGAGTGAAAGGTAGCCAAACAAGCTGTTTAAGAATATTATCTGGGGAACGAACTGGTACCTGAGGCATCATCGAAAAACCAATTGATGAACACCATACACCACAGACAATGTTCATTAAACTAAAGTTGTTTTTTGCTATTACCAGATATTTATGTTGTTTTCGAAGTATTTTGCATTAAAGTAACTCATTATGATTCCAAGATTCATCTGGGATACCCCCAGCAGAATTGACATCTTCATCTTCAAAGAATTAAGAAATGGAAGTTCACTCCGAGTTCCATGCCATTTAGGATCCACACCAAATGGATAAGTGCTACGCACTTTTATAAAACCTGTTGTAGAAGCATCCCTGTAATAATAAATATTACACACACATAATTTAAGTCAATTCAATTAATAGAAGAGAAAAGTAATCTGTTGAATAAATTGTACTAATAACCACCTGCATGAAGAATCACGACATCCATAAGCAGATGGTCCAAATAGTTCAAATGGAACAGAGAAAAACTCGTTATATATCAACCCGGTATAGATTGAGAAGAGGGCCATCAGCATAATGATATAGCGTCCGCCAAATGCCATTTCCATTATGTCTCCAAGTTTCTGCCGTTATTAACAACATTAAACAAAACTGACACTGGCATAAAAATAAAAGGGAACATTCAGATTCAATACAAATACCCCATGATCATGTGTTAAGTACCTGACTTGCAAATTTTTTCTCTCTGATTATTAAATACAAAGCCGCCAGTAATAAGCATATGCCATGCCCCCAGTCACCAAACATCACAGCAAAAAGGAATGGAAATGTGACAATTGTGTATACACCGGGATTTGCTTCCTGGTACTTGGCGATTCTGTCAAGTATTAACGATTATTTGAGTTACAGGCAGATTATCAATAAATCAAGAAGCAACTAAGAAACTAGTTGTAAATAGGGATATAAAATCCACTAGTCCAAGTTGTACGACAAGCCATAAAAACTAAGGCTCGGTTATTAGACTTTGACTTTGTGATAAATGCGGTCTAAACACTTCAACAATATTATATATTATATTGAACTAAACGAAAACATATATTCTAAATTACATATAATCCGCATGTCTTCATTCTCAACTCTGTTGGATTGAAAAGCTATATTTAGGGATGAATTGACTACAAGAGTAGATACAATCACACCAGTGCCCCGGTTTTCTGAAAGTACATTACTTTAAATTTAAGATACATCACTGGAGTAGGAAATAATGTTGAGTTAATATGATAATTTTATATAGCTGTCAACATATCCGAGAATAGACAGACAACATACATTATATTTATGTGGACCAATGAAAAGAAACACATATCTTTTGATTAAGATGAAAAAGAGTTCAAGAGCTAAAGACTGTATTAGACACTTTATTTTTCCCTTCAAAAATATAAAATAAATATTCCAGATAACCAGGTACCAAGTATAACGCAAGTTAATACAAGTGCTTTCACTTTCTATATATATTCTCAGCTATAACCAAATAAACAGACAAATAAAAGGGAATGGATTTAGAAATGCACATGCTGAGGTCTACGTAAATTACCCATAGGCATCTACAATTTCTTGAAAAGAAGAAGTGAATTTGTTTGTGCTAAAATAGGTAGGTGGTGATTCCTTTGTCTCTAAAACTTGAAATATCGCCCCAACTTGAGAACTGCAGTCCATAGTTGCCCGCTCCAATACTTTGTGAATCTGTCAAGTAGTGAATCAAATTAGTTAGTTATGCCAGCAGGTAAAAACTGCACTACATGTAGGTTTATGCACATCTTATACATAGTTCAAGGACGAACCTGGCTTGTTGCAAAAACAGGACACCAACCTTCTGCAAGGAGACATTTCTTTGTCACATTAATGCTAAGCATATTTAGAGTGTGATAAATGGATTTTTCCTTCTTCAACTATCAGTTAAAATTGAAGAAAGGAAATGTTAGCATTGTAATGAAAATTAATTGCAAAAGCTTAGCAGCAAAACTGAAAGCAGAAGCACGAATCAAATAGTCTACGCTTGTCTTTTAGCAATTATCCTTTAGAAATACTAGGTCTAGAATTAAACAAACCTGAAGGCTCCACTGCTCATAGTGATATCCAATTGTCTGCAATAGGGTGCTCCGGTGAATCAACCCTGCATCAATGGTAGTCTTCAATTCTGAAAGTCTTCCTGAAACCTATCAGGTTCATAATATGCAATAATTATTTCCTGTAGCTTATCCGAAATCAGTCTATGAAGAACTCTACTATGGATAAAGTAGATCAACTACTGTGGGGAAGTTGAAAAAACCCACATCATAAATCCAGATTCTCGTATTTGGTGAATATCTTTTCCAAACAAAAGCATGTGGGATTGATTCAATGTTTTTATAATCATTTCAATTAAGTTAGTCAACTATATCCTAGTATTCTCGCCTTTGGACATGTGTTTCCCTTCACCACATAATGTAGAAACGGTTTCGCTGAGTCACAGAGACTGTCATTTGGAAACGAAGCAGGAACTACACACAAATTTAAATACTACTAATTGATTATATATGATAACAATATTTTTATAATCAAGTATACAAATAAATTTTATGTTTGGATACGTTAGGCAAAAATTAATTTGCTTTGTTTGAATTGTTTAAATATTTTATATTTTATAATAAAAGTACAAGAAAAAAGCTATAAAGTTATTTAAACTAAGTGGTTTTATATTTAAAATCATTAATTTTAGAGATAAAATTAAGAAAAAAAAATCGACAAATAAACAACATGGCTGGTCAATCAATATTATTGAAATTTGACAAAGTTATAGATAGGCTATTGAAGAACAAAAGACTTTCCTCCTTAGAAATGCTTTTTATCCCCATTATAATCCTGTCCCAAATTTTGTTTATGATAAAAAAAATTCATAAAAGTTTTTTTTATTCCTTTGATTATTCTACCAAACAATTCCATCCAAACATGCAATAGCACTTTAGGAAAAAAAAATGGTTCACTTAAGTCATTGCATAAACACTATTGAACTTGGATAAGGAAAATAAAAACAAAAAAAAAAATTAACGATTAGCAACCAAAACAACATGCACCAACAAGGTTGATCAAGATCACTGAAATTTACAAGTTTTATGTACGCTATTGAAGAAAAACAAGACATGTTACCAGAAAAACATAACTGAACAATAGCTGTACCAAAAGTTACAAAAAAGATTAAAGGTGTAAAACATTCATCTGAAATAACCAAACTACATATCAAATATGTAGTTCTTTTTAATATTCGACAAGAAATTCTCAAGATGCAGCAATCTGAAGCATTTAGCGCTTAACAACAACTTAAAGCTAATCAAGAACCTAAAAGAAAAAATTACGTATACCTCCCTTATCGTCTGAAATTGTTTGCTCAAGTCATCTGAGAAAGGATAACGATTTGCTCCAAAAGCATCACATATTTTCAGAATTTTGCTTTTAACTCTTTCTCCAGAATAAAAGACAACAAATACATTTTTATGAACCTGTAAAAAGGGAGGCTATGACTTTATGAACTAAAAAAGATCAAGACAGTAGAAGTAACTAGTAGCAATAGAAGAGTAGATTTCCAGAATCAGAAAAAATAATTATGATATAGAAATATGTCAAAGTAGCATTGTCATTCATCTCTGTAAGTTCACAGTTTTTTAAATAAAAAGAGGAACTGTGATGATCTAGTGCTCATACTACATATCTAAATTTTTGCAAGAGGTTAAAAATTTAAATTTAAGAGTTTAAAATAACCTTCTCGCCTGACAAAGGATCAAGAACAGGATGTTGAATCACAGCCTGTTTGAGAAACACATTTCCCCTAGTAGCACGAAATATAATTCTTTCGAAAGGAATTGATTTTTCCCTATGAACAAGTCCACTAATAAACCTCAGCTTAATTTGCTTTGTTGTCGTCTCCTCCTGAACATAAATTTACTAAGCATCATCTACAGGAGAAATAGAACAAAACTGTAAAGTAATGAACAGAAACTACAAAGATGCAGCTTATACTTGTTCCAATAATAATGGACTGTCAATAGACCCTTCAACAGTTGTCTGAAATTCAAGCTCTTTCTGCTGAGCTACAGCCTTATTTTTTGCTGAAGAGAAAAACTCTCCAACCTGAAATGATATATCAAAAAAGGAATTACCACTTTGACTGCAGTTTTCTTATCCAACAAAGGAGAGAAAAGAAAAGACCAAGCTATATGATCAGATACATGCCATAAGCCCAAGAATAAGTATGACTCTGTACTAACAGTATGTGTAAGCAAGACGTCTACAGAAATAAATCATAATAATATAGCAAAACTTAAATGCTGATACACTTTTAATTAAACACAAGCAAGATGAACAGTTAACCTAAGCGTCAGAAGTGATTATGGCATTTGTGCAAAGGAGAACTTAGCAAACCATACCTTCTCCAGAACAAGCTTATACTCTAATAGCTCATTGTAAGTGTGTTGTAACTTTTCATTATTTGCATTAATCTCGAGGAGTTCAGCTTCAAGTTCTTCAAGTTTAACCTAGCCATGAAGAAAAGTTTCATTACATAATACTGCGCTCTTGAACAGAAGAATGGGTGACAAAGTTTTCAGAGCATGTAACAACCTCCAAATGTTCCAGATCAAAATGATTGTCTCTTGTTGACCACGTTGAGGGCGATACACCTGCTTTCGTCATTTGTTCCTTAAACAACCGTAGCCTACGTGCCATTTCCCCACATCTTTTAATCTATAAGATAAAATGATAAGTTTTCCAGTTCAGTAAATCAATACTAAAAAATGTGACATATCAGTAGAAGTATATGATGTTACGAATTTTTCGAACCGTTCAAAATACAAGAAGTACCAAAAGATGTGATATACTTTTTTTAGCAATATTGACGACTTCAATGTTGCATTAAAAAACAAAAATAATTCATAAAGTTTCTAAAGAGACAAAAATACTATTTGTCACTGAGCCTCACCAATACCTCTTGCACAAAAAGAGAAAGAGAGAGACAGAGAACGGTCTCATTGTACCTCCCTTTCACTTTCAGATGTACTAACTTCAAATCTATAGTTAAAATTAATTTTAGCGCATGTTCAATTAGTTCAACAATTCAAAATAAATTCTATCAAAATGAATTTTACCCTATTTTAATTTAATACAAATAAGTCCTAAGATCACCTCGTTATATTTACTTGAAGGAATTCTTTCATGTGCCTAAGATAGCAATAACAGAAATCAACTTCTCATTATAGGTTCACCATAACAGAACATTGAACATCTAAGACATGCGGAGATCAAAATAAAAACAGATCTATAATATCGGTTGTTTTCAACAAAATGTGAATTGTAAAAATTGGTTACAGTAAATTGAAAAATTAAAAATCTCGATAAGGCCATGCACGTATTGCAGGGACACCAAGTTATTACGGAGGTTATTCAGATCTTATAGCATTTTTAGAGAGTTCCAATTCTTCAACAACACACACACGATTCATAGGTGCAAAGGAATTCTTTTTTACATGATGTAAGGTATAAACGGAAGCGCAGATAGAGATTTGATAGGCACCTGAGAAGCATAAGTTCGCTGGAATGGACTTTTATCTGCATTGAGCTGGAGAATCGATTTTATCAATGTAAGAAATAAATAACATTGAGTTAGATGAGGGTATCAAAACACCATTGAAAAAAGTGAAACAGAGCAAGGTAAAAGAATCTAAAGCGAGAGCAATGAGAATTGAAAGGGATTCGCACATCTTTGAATTGAATGAGGCCGAGATCGCCAAGGTAAGAGATGGATCGATGAGCCGATTCGATTGGAATGATCAATTGAACCAGTTGCATAGGCTCCGACCGTAGCAGATCCATCGTGGGAAGAAAACGACCTTCATTCACCATCAGGATTTCCAAAATGCACTAACTAACATGGAATCATTCAATATATTACATATGTGAGGCGAATGCTCTTTGTTCTATAGAAAACTATAAAGAAAGAAAAAAAAAAATCGTTTGCTGTCACCTTACCAAATCAAATCTTTGCCGCTACTTCCATCCCGCGATTTATAATGCTTCCTTTTCGTCCTAGCGCTCGCGCGCATATGCAAGTAAATAAATAAATGTGTTTGTATAATAATTAAAGAAATTTTAATAACTAATTTTTTTATAGTTTTACAAAACTAATTTCATTAAATAAATGAAAGAAGATAATATTAATTTAGATTAAAAAATTGAAGTAATATTTATTAGAATTATTAATAAAAAAAATAATTAATGTTATATTGAAAAATTAATTACTAACACTTATTTTTGGATTTTTTTTTCTCAAATCACACAATTATTATAGAACGAAGACATATAAATATGGTAATATCAAACCAAGTTTAAAAGCTCATTGTTAATGTAAGAAAAATACAAATTTTCAAAACTGACTTTTAAAAATTTAAAATTAATTTATTTCCTACGTAATTAATATAAATTATAAATGATATGTTTATTATTCAACATTTCTGTTAAGGAAATAAATCATCATAACCTATTTTTATATCTTCCATCTTCTTTGTTTTAATCATACGTCAACACCTTTAAATGGATTGCCCAATTCCAAAATGTCTAAAAACAGCCTCCGGCAAAGATTAGAAAAAAAAAAGTTCTGTTGAGATTAAAGCAACTTGTAGGCTGACTTGATGATACAATTAATACGAGAGTTGTCTTCCTTTGAATTCTCTCAACCAGTGAATGTTTAGATTTAAGTTGGAAGAGTTTAAAAGTTTTTTATTTTCAAAGCAACACTTATTTTTCATTTTATCCATTGAAATTTTCTATTATATATGCATTGGAATTTGCAAAAATACTTTTCCAACTTTAATCCAAACATAACTTTAATAGTCTTTTTCTTCCTTAGACAATGCAATAGGACGAAAGTCTTAGTAACTAGTAAGGCTCTTAGCATTTCCTGTTCTCACACAAAGGTACACGCCACACCACACCCACACCCGCACATAATCCCTGCATACCCATTTTAGCAATCATTGCATAGTTATCTAAAGTGATTTTAACATGAATATAATGAATTAAAGATGAGGAAAGGAAGGGAAAATTGAGGTTCAGTTTTAAAAAATATATCTATCGTGAATAATATATAATTTGATTGGAAGATAACTGTTAATTTTAAAAAATCAAATTTTAATAAGAAGCAATCACTGTATGCATGACAATATCTAAAATTGATTAAATATTAATCATTAACTTTTTAATCAATAATCATAATTAAATGGATTTTATTTTTGAAAAAACGTATAATTTAAAGAACCAAATCTCAATGCTAATCTCAATTGAAGTCTAAAGTTAAAAAATTCTAAACCTAAAAACTCAATTTAATTCTTGATGTGCATCAAGGATATTTTATAACCAAACACATATAAATTGTTATATAAAATATTATATGAGATGTTTATATGAATAACAAAACCATTTATGAAAAACACCTTAGCAATCTCGCAATTACCCATAAACACGTTAATATAACTAAAATCTTAATTCACACAATTATACAAACTTCATTTTGACAGTGCTAATGAAAAATACATTTATTCAATTAGTTGCAATCATGCATATGACAACATCATTGTGTGGGGATATGCTAGGTGCACCCAGCAATATTGCTGGTGCACCCAGCAATTTATTGAAACTACCATTTTACCCTTCATTAAAAAAGTTTAAAATATTGAAATAGTTTTCTTCTCCTCTCCCGGAATCACTAAGCCTTCTTCTTGCTTCTGCTTTTCTTCCTTCCGCGAGCCTTCTTCCGCGAGCCTTCTCGTTCTTCCTTTGCATACCTCTTCCGCGAGCCTTCTCCTTCACCGCGAGCCCAGCTGCTGCTTCGGTTGGACGCCATTTCCGTTCGAGGTAGGTGTCCCTAATCTTCCCTTTGCTTTTATTATGCACTGTAGTTGTAGCATTTAGGGTAGGTTAGAAGAACCTTAGGTTAGCGGAACCGTAGGGTAGAAGACGAGAGCAGGAGACGCCGGAAAAAATGGGGAAATGGCTGACGACGGAGTCTTCCGGAAGACCCGTTAGGGGTTCTTCCGGAAGTTCCGGAAGAACGTTTTCCGGAAGAAGTGTTCTTCCGGAAGTAACCAAACGTCTTTCGGAAGAACACTTCTTCCGGAAGACTTCCGGAAAACGTCTTCCGGGAACTTTCCGGAAGAAGTGGTTCATCCGGAAGAATTCCGGAAGACGCCCACTTCCGGAAGAAGTTTCAAACTTCCGGAAGACCTTTCCGGAAGAACCCTTCTTCCGGAGTGTTTCCGGAAGAACCACTTCTTCCGGAAGTGGGTTTTTTTTTTTTTTTTTTTTTTAAATTTTTTTTAAACAGAAATTGTTTTGTTTTTTTTTAAATGAATTATTTTATTTATTTTGGTTATTTTGTTTTTTAGATTTTATGAAAAATGAAGTTTGGGTTTTTGATGTCATATTTTTTTTATAATTTAAATTGTGTATTTTTACTAAATATTAATTTGTAAATTAATTTTTTTTTATAAAAGTAGTTGTGTTTGTTTTTGTTTATTGTTTTTTTTTAAATTAGTGTTTTTTCTTTAAAAATGAAGTTGGCTATTTTTATAATTAAAGTTGTGTGTTTTGGAAGTTTTATAAAAATACTAATTTTTTATAATTAATTAGTTTATTTTATTATAAATGAAGTATTTTATTTACTAAAAAAATTGTGGATGTTTACTAAATAATTTTTTTTTTACATTAGTTGTTTAATTTTTTTAAAAAGTTAAGTTGTGGATGTTTAGTAATGAATTATTTTTATATTAGTTGTGTTTTGTTTTTATAAATGAAGTTGTTTATTTTTTTAAAAAAAAAATTAACTTGTTGATGTTTACTAAGTAATTTAGTTGTGTTTTTTTTATAAATGAAGTTGTTTATTTTTTTTTAAAAATTAAGTTGTGGAAGTTTACTAATTAATTTTTTTTATATTAGTTGTGTTTTTTTTTTTTATAAATGAAGTTGTTTAATTTTTTTAAAAAAAAATTAAGTTGTGCATGTTTATTAATAATTTTATTTTACATTAGTTGTTTTTTTTTATATAAATGAAGTTGTTTAATTTTTTTAAAAAAAAATTAAGTTGTGCATGTTTATTAATAATTTTATTTTACATTAGTTGTTTTTTTTATATAAATGAAGTTGTTTAATTTTTTTTTTAAAATTAGGTCGTGTATGTGTGAAAATGATTTGATTTAAGTTAGTCTTATTTGTTTATAAATAAAGTTGATTTTTTATAAAGAAAATTGTGTATATTTTGACCGAAAAAAAAACGTGTTCGACATGATTTACAGATCATGGCCAGAACACGAGGTTTAGGTCGTGCCATAGGTAGATTTGTAGGCAGAGATAGAGCTGCTGACGAGGATGCTGGCGATGTTCCCGAGAGGCGTAGGCCTACTGCCTCAGCCCGTAGGCTACGCGTTCATCAGATGACTACGGAGGGACGTGATATGGCTGAGGACGTCACTGACATGACTGATGATGTCCCTGAGCAGCCTACGGAGGCACCTGAGATGCGTGCGGACGCACAGGGTGCTGATAGTGGTGAGGGGTCAGATGGTGATGATGCTGCAGAGGGATTCCCTGGTGGTCCACGTGACCTGAGATGTATTAAAAGCATTTGAACAATCGACATGTCGTTCATTCACTCCACATTCTTCTTGATTATCATAATCATAATCCATATCAACTTCTTGTGACATCGCAAAGTCATACCTCCATTGATCTTCGTCCATCTTAAGGACATATGCATCATACACAAGTACATTCAAATTATCATATAACCACATCCAAAAATTTACTACACCTTAAATAACAAACATATTAATAGGACATATGCATCATACACGACTATATTAAAATTATCACTATATTCTAAATTTATAACTACATTATTTACTTAAACTAAACTTATCACTATAATAAACAACTAATAAAACATTTTTGTACCATTATACATTTAAGTTACCTAAATCATTTAATATTATACCATTATACCTAATTAAATCAATAATCCACAACATATATAAACCAGAAATAAAAAAAAAATTATAAAACAGAAATATATATACCATTATAAAACAAAAAAAATTATAATCCACAATATATATCATTATACCTAATTAAACCAATAATTCATTATTAACTAACAGAAATATATATAAAACAGAAATTAAAAAAATTATAAAACAGAAATTAAAAAAATTATAAAACAGAAATTAATAAATTAGTAATAATTTAACATTCCGGAAGAAGTTCTTCCGGAAGTTACGAAGGCCAACTCCGGAAGAAGTGCTTCCGGAAACTATTTCCGGAAGACCTTCTTCCGGAAACTACTTCCGGAAGCACTTCTTCCGGAATTGGGCTTCTTAACTTCCGGAAGACCTTCTTCCGGAAGTTAAGAAGCCCAATTCCGGAAGAAGGTCTTCCGGAAATAGTTTCCGGAAGCACTTCTTCCGGAATTGGCCTTCGTAACTTCCGGAAGACCTTCATCCGGAAGTGGTCATTCCGGACCTTCCTCCTTCTGTGCCTAAAATTTCTTCCGGATACATTTTTTACTGTTTTTCTTCTCTAAAAGCTAACCGGAAAACGAAATAAACGCGTACCTCCGACAAAATAGGAACAACAGCCACTAATAAAACTTCAAATACGGAACACGGGACCACCAAATCTTCAAATACTTCACTTCACTGGACCACCAACAGACTGCTGAAGGGACCACCACCGAAACAACAGCAAACGGAAGAAGAAACAAAGCAAACGGAAGAAGAAAGAAAGAAAGCGCAGTAAAACACAGCCTGAAGACGTTAATTTAAAGAAATTTACACAAGGGCAAAATCGTCATTACGTACGCATTAAAAAAAAAAAATAACTTCCGGAAGAAGCTTCTTCCGGAAGACACTGGAATTCTTCCGGAAGAAGCTTCTTCCGGAAACATTCCGGATGACGTTCTTCCGGAAATTGTCTGTGAGTTTTTCCGGAAGACACAAATTATTCTTCCGGAAGAAGGTTCTTCCGGAAAGTTTCCGGAAATAATTTTTCCGGAAACTTTCCGGAAGAACCTTCTTCCGGAAGAATAATTGCTGAAGGGCAGTTTCGCCACTTCACTGTTTGCTGGGTGCCCCAGCAATAATGCTGGGTGCACGTAGCAACTCCCCATTGTGTGCCTGAGAGAGACTTAAAATTAGATGGGCTACACAAGCCCCTTTAGAATGTTAGTCTCGATTGGAGATCGACTAATATTTTGTTTTATCAAAAGTCTCACGTTGCTTATAAATGAAGGTCAATGATAATTAATTTATAAATATCTTTCCCTCAACCAACTAAAATATATTTTAAAAGATGAAGTTGTGAGATTTGTGCAAGTTAAAGTAGATAATATTTTATGTGTGGTGACTTTTGTTTCTTTATATATATATATATATATATATATATATATATATATATATATATATATATATATATATATATATATATATATATATATGACTCTAATAATATAGGGTAGCTAGACAAGAAGTCAGAACAACTATATTATCTAGAATAATATATATTGTAACTTTTTGTAAATCTTTCTTCTATTTTATAAAGAAAGTATTTTTATTGCATTTAAAAAAAAAATGTACTCTATCCGTTTCCTTTGTATATGTCTCATCTTTTAAGTGCGATCTTGAATTTTGCAAATAACAAACGAATGAAAACAAATTTGTTTCAAAAATATAAAAATTAAAAAGAAACGGAGGGAAAATTATATAAAATGCATTCGATATTTATTGTAAAAAATAAAAATTTATAGAAAGATTTGAAATTACACTATTACTTGTAGTTTGAACTGTTTTAGTGATACGATGCCTGACTAAGTGAAGTTTATTGAGTCCATAGGAGTACATCTAAATAAATAAAAATCTATATATTGGATCTGTGAATAATTAATTAAGATTCATAACTGTGGTTGTCATTACCAAATTAACTGTCCGATATTAGTATTGGCTTGTACAGTTAATTAATACTACTACTGGTACGTACTACTAGTATATGACCCGAGGGAAGTCAATTTCGTGTTGACAATTGTAAGACATGCATGGTAACAAGCATCAAATAATTGTGGACACCAAGACAGGGCCAACAGTATATTCAAAAAAAATGTAAATGATAACCAGTGTCATTAATTATTAGAATAGTGGTTAAAAAATTACAAAAAAAAATCTTAACAAGATACGCAAAATTATTTATAACTTTTTTATGTATATTATTTCATAATCTGCGCACTAAATATTTTTTTTAATTTCTTAATTAATATTCTAAAAATAAGGATAAACAATACACTTAAAATAAATTATTATTTATTCAGAAGTCTTCCAAGTGGCACAAATTTTCTACGGGCAGTGAGTCCCAACTAATACTGCATAGGTATTAAATATTAATTAATAGCACACTTTTTAATAAGATACTTATTACTCCAAGCAGGGGCATAATTTAGGATAAAGTTTCTTTAAAAAAAACGTCAGGATAAAGTTATTTTATTTAAAAAAAATTTTAAAAACCATTTAAAAAGTTTTTTCAGTCTCATAAGTTAACTTATTTAATTAAAAAGTTTTTATTATTATATTAATGACGTATCATTATCATAATAATACTATTATGTAAACTTAATTATAATATTTTAAGATTATATATTTATTGGTTTATTTATAAGTTAACTTTCGACCTACATATTATTTAAGTACATAGTTAATTTAAATTTATTTTTTCACTTGTTTAAAATGTTTTATTGTGGAGTAAGCTTTAAAAGAAAATACCCCAAACTTTAAAAAAGACATATACATATCAAATAAATAAAAAATGAAACCTAAATGATAGATTTCAAAAGTACTACCTTTATAGTCAAGCCTTGAAAATTTTAATTTAACATAATAATCCAAATGACTTGAGCAGGATTGACGCCACTCATAATTAAAGAATACTCGTGGTTTTAAAAAAATCATTTTCATTACTACATTCAACCATAAACACTTTGTTGAAACAAATGATTTTGTGAACACTAATTTTTAGGCTGATTTTAAATAGCCACAAAATAAAAAAATCTTATAAAGAAAGAAATCATTTAATATTATTAATACAACAAAAGCATTTTATTATAGATATGTCTACTTTGATTTACTTAAAATTAAAACTAAAGAATCTAGTACTACAAAAAAAAAAAAAAAAAGCGAGCAATGCCATAGTACGAAAGCCTATCACTTTTATTGGAAGCATGCATAAAAAACAGTTCGATAATTAACGTGACGATCTTTGTTATTCCCTCTCCCAGGTTCTCCAATTACTTCAACTTAATAACAGAAGGAACGGAGAGACCTTCATTGGGGTTGTTCATTGAAAGGGAACAATAGTTACTAATATATATGTGTTTTTCTGAATAGTTACTAATATATAATTAATCATTGATACCAGTAGTAGTATACTATATTCGTAATTTTTCATTAAAAATATTTTAATTTTAAATCATTAATTGTGAATGTATAAAATTAATGGTTAATAAAATAGAATGATTTCTAGTTGGCATATAAATCTGTCCTTGCGGTGGTGGTGTGCGAATTAGTTAATGTTGGAGCCAAAAAAATATTAAGATACCCCAAAATGAAGGTCCGATCGAATTGTGTGCAATGCATAAATTCGGGAAAGAAAGCCGTTGCTGGCATGGAACTATGTACTCCGGACACCGGATTTGATCATCTGAAAAAGAAACGATACAGTTCTACATATCATACACACACTTGACATTTAACATATTAAAATAGAAAGTATTTCTTGAATAATTTTGAATTATCTACCCCTTGAGGGAAAAAAAAAGAAGAGAGAAGAGATACATTAAAAAAATTGAACTGTATAATCATTAAGCCCTACACTTATTTCTTTGAGGAAAAAAATAAGACATACGCATTAAAATTTTATGCGCGAATTACAAAGTTGCGTTTCGTTAGAAGCAGCACTATTCCTTCTAAGTGAACGAGAATTTAGGGTTAGGAAAATGAAAAAAAACAAACACACTAACAGTAATTAGAAGGGTGAGTTTCTACCGTTTTTTTTTCTCAACAAAGATTTGTCTTAAGAGTTTGTTGAAAAAAAAAAAAAACTAAAAGTTATGCAGTAAAAACAAACTGTTGTATTTTGGACATTTTCCGTGACATTTGAATAATGGTTTTGTAGTCAATGCAGCATCATTCCATCCTACTTTATTTGTGCATGTGTGCCGTGTGCCGTGTGCGTTGCCCTAATCAGACTAATTCTCAGGCTTTGAGTGATTTTATTGCGTGATGCTTCAGATCGAGCATGAACTAACTCAGCCAAAACTTAAAGTTTTATATACAATTCTTTTAGCAAAACTGGAGTATTTAACAGTTTCATTGGCAACTTTTTTTTTTGTTTTCTTCTCTCTCTTTCTTTTCTATAGATGCATGTGGCCAACCGAAGTGACTAGACTTTGAGCTACAATTATAGATTTAACTCTTTTTTTTTCTTTTCCCTGTCTGGATGTTCCTTCAAAAAGCATGAAATTCAGTCAACTTGGTTGATCTTAATATAATCATGGAGATTGTCAATGAATTATCTTAGCAGAAACATAATATTTTAAAGTTGATTTTCCCTATATACATGGATGAAGGGAGAATTAAAAGGGTAGGCGCAACCGCATATGCAACTTTATGTTAAACCTTTCTCTATAAACATGATCGACACTGGCTGGTAAAAAGGATCAAAGAATTGGAAGTTGGAAGGGGGAGCATGACAAAGAAAAAGAGGTTATTGTAAACACAAAACGAAAGCGTAGATGAAAGAGACTGGTATGTCTCAATCAAGTGAAGGTTGTGTAGCACATGTTATGGGCCAGTTATTACAAAACTAGGGAAATTTTCTCTACAGTTTCTGATTCTACCTTATGCACTAAAACAAGCAGTCTATTAAAGTATCATTAGCCCTATCATATCGTATGTACCTTGACCTATATCATTGGGCGCAGTACACACTTATATGCATAAACAAGCATCACATGCACATACTTTTAGAAGCATTAAACGTTCATGAGCCAAAGAAGACCCACTTTTCCAACTCAAGCATATGGAAGTCACATCCCTCCATCATGCAATGTCTATTCCAGTGGCTAAATTTTATTGTTTTCAAGAGAAGTAGTTGGTGTAAATGCTAGTTGTAATTCTCCATTTATACGTAATATAATTATGCAGATTTCGACCGATCGAGGAGAAAAAGGTTAAGAAAGTGAGTCATTCAGTGTTTCAATTCGATTGCTAGAACGCCAAGTTGCCAATTAGCAATGCATGGGAGACAAGAAAAGATGGACCATGTGGCCCGTTTCTCCCAATAAATCGTGTAAATATTGATTCTTAAAAAAATAAAAATTGTAAAATTAAATTAAAGAAAAAGACGCTTTTAAAATTCTCTGATATGAACCAAGCACGAAACCTACTTGGTTCTATTTCGATCTGGCAAGCAAACGGATAAACGGGAAAAAGCGGCTTCGAGTTCAGCACCAGCCAGAAAGCTCACTCAACATTAACCCAGAAAAAGAAAAATACTATAAAGAAACCAAATCAACCAGCAAAACAAAACTTAACATAATAATGCACACACATCCAAATGCTGTCCGTGTCAAGGAAAACACACCACAGCCCCACACACTCACGGCAAAATGAAAACGTATCATATGTGCTCTAGAATTGAAAAGTGACAGAGTTTACCAATAAATCAAAATAACGATGAAAATCTGAATTGACATTCGGATAACACAAAACAAGTATCCCCGGCCCCTTTAATTTCATGCACTAGAATCATTGCCATAATCATTTTCTTTTTCTTTCAAATTCTTAACTGCTTTTCCTTCTAGCTAGCTAGCTACTTCAGCTTGCGTTAGGATCAATGGATATACCGAGGAACAACCATAATCATCAATAATTCTAACAAGACTGAATTAACGACAAAAAAAATAAGAAAAAGGAAAAAAAGACTCGGTTTCTTCAATTATTGTCCGCATAGATAGAAAGACACGTCTCTAGGACCTTGGGTGTTGGAAGAATTGCGTACCAGCCATGAAAGCATTCAAAGGAGCTGGGTAAAGTGAAGGGTCAAATGGGTTGTTCCCACTTGTGGCTGTGGTGGCTCCAGTTATTAAACCAAGTGGTTGAGGTTCGCCACCGGATGAACCCTCAGCTGCTGCACTAGTAGTGTAAGAACTTTCAGGACCTTGATCGTAGAGAAATCCCTTGAAAACATGTCCTCCGATGTTGACAGAGGTTTGATACGCACACTGTTCATCTGAAGCGTCCACTGCGCTCACTCTCACACACCGAAACACCGCCGAAGTGCTCACTTCAGGTGGGAATTGTCCCAGCTCTAACCCTAATTAATAATAACAAACAAAATTAATCAACCACAAAGAATTAAAATCATTCAAAAAAAAATTTAGACAAGCCTAACTTGTGCCCTCTATTTTTCTAATATTATCACATAATAATAATTGAGAAAAAAAAAGTGTATATCCGACGTCTCACATGGATGGAACTAAAATAATTTCGTCAGTTTTACTTAAAAACAGTGATGGAATATGGAAAAAGAAGAAAGAGAGGAACAGAAAAAAACAAGACCAAAATGTGTGATGGGTAACCATGGAGCGGCGTTGCATTTTCAATTCTCAAGGTCAAATAATATTGACTAGTTAGGTGTATGTAGTCATAGAAGACTACAATTAGTTTCCTCAAGAGATCTCAGTGCATCTGTATGTAGTAATATATAGAAGACTAGTTCAAAAAGTAACATATATAGTTGAAAGTTAGTGATGGACGAAAATTCGACCATTAAGTATGTATTAATAGAATATTGTAATGGAATGTGAAAATTTGAAACCTATGATGGGTTGTGGAGCGGAGGCAAGTTGAGTAGTAGTAGTGTCTCTGTGATGTCGTTTAGGATGTTGATGTTGTTGCTGCAACGCAGCGAGTTGTTGGTGTCGTTCGCGGCGCTTGGCTGCGGGAACCCAAGTGCTCTTGACGTGGGTTTGGCACTGAAACCCTCGGCTCTTACAGCAAGTTCTGCATCTGAGATGGGAACAGTCTTTCTTGGCTTGGTTCCCACAGTCCTGACAGTTCATGCTCATGCTGCTGCTTACTCCAGACCTCATAACAGTTAATCCAAATCTCGTAGACTCATGATCAGACACGCACAATGAAACATCTTCCGATCTGTTCCTGCGACTAGGACCCACTCCAAATGCAAAGTAGTTTTGGTATGCCTGATTCTGATGCTGATGATATGAGGACGACGACTGTGGCCATATCTCGAACCCACCCTTGCTGTTGTAGATCTCCTCGTTCCTCAACAATAATAGGTTATTCTTGTCTCCTCCTTTTTCTACTTCCTCTTCTTCCTTGTTTTGTGATCCGCCTAGAGAGAAGAAACCAGCCATCTGTTGCACCCCCAAGCTGAAACGATTTTCCCCAATTCAGACACAACATCCATAGCAGAACAGAACCTTCGCGAATCTTCAAATCTTTTCCTAAAGATCGAGGCTACGGCTGTAAATTATCGGGTTAAATAAATAAACAAAACATACTACTTGCTAGGTTAATTTGCTTATTACTAGTAATTTTGACCCAAGAGTCTTTTTTTTTTTTTTTTTTGTCTTGTTCACGCTTACTATGTGGATGTGTTGTGGGGGGTGTCTCAAATATAATATGATCTTCTCAGGGCGGGTTGGGTTTTTTGCAGCTTTTGGGGGAAACTGTTTCTCAACAAAAAAAGAAAAGAAAAGAAAAGGTAAATTGTTTTATAAAAAAGGAACAAGAGTTACTATAAAATGAGTAAAAAGAAGAGAGGCTGTGGAGTTGGTGAAGGCTGAATTGTCTTGGAAGCAATTATGGCACGGAATTAGAGCCTCTGCTACGCCGCCATGGTAACTACACCCATCTACTCTACTGTATAAGTCTCATTTATGAATTACGGTCTCATCAATCCAACACAGACTCTCTCTCTCTACCTCTTTGCTTCTTAGACCTTACTTTAGAGTGTACTGTATCCTACGCTACACAATAAGAGGAATTCAAGCTGGCTTTGTTGCCATGGTGCGTTGCTACTACTTGCTATGCCTAACTGAGAGTGTGGTACTTACTGTTATTATGTGATGAGGGTGAGGGAGAGAGAGAGAGAGAGAGGGTGGTGTGTCATGTGTGCGTGGGGGAACATGAAAATCTATCACTCAGCATTTCTCTACAGCTCTCTTTCAGTTTCAATAAATCTCGGCCGGGATGAGTGAACCACATCTCTGCTTTGACCATCCAACGGACCTTACTCTTCCACGTGTCATATCACCAGCTTTTGCTTATTCGTCCTTGCACCGGAAAACCCGCTGCTACTTGCTCTGACCGTCCCCATAAATTAAGATATTTTTTTCTTCTGATTTTTAACGCCTCTGGAGCAGGCTTCCCCATTGAGGAATACTAATACTGTGCTGTGCATCACTCAACCTTCAACATGCATCTACGTCGCTCGTTTCACCACATACGTCTCCATCACCGCTCAAATCTTTCACTCCCAATCCAACGGCTCTCATAATCTACCAACGAATATCGATTCTCTATACCACTTTTCTCAACCAATTTTGGAGGGAATGAAATGTAGAAATACCCATAATATTCTATATTACTCAAAACAAGTTCATGCTTAAATCATAGTAACTTTTTGTTATTTAAAAATAAGTGTTAAGTATTCACATTATCTTTTACTTGAAAAAATCTCATTTGAACAAATATAATTATTATGAACACAACTTTATTCCCTCCAAGTATTTAACTCATTTATCTTTACGTTTTTTGTGTTGACTTAATTAATTTGAAATCCCTTAACATTGATTTCGATGTGAGCGGAGGTTAATTAGTCTCGGGTGTAGTGCATTGTGACCTACCTATGGCAAGTATTTATAATTTGGTTTACCTGTTATCTGCTCCATGGCCATGCCTCGTATTCCACCTCAAAATTCTTCGCACAATGATTTTATGATTGACTTGCAATCTGGCATAATAATATGTTAATTGATGGAAAATTTGTATGGGGGCATTAGAAAAACAGTTTCATCGATGAGAGGTCAACACGTGTGATGCAAAATTTGGCCAGACACGAGCCAGGAAATACATCCCGTGTCGTCTACATGGTACTGGCACACACGGGCCTTGGTAATAACAAGTGCCAAGTGGGGTACCGGAAGCGTGTTGATTTTAAGCAATTAAAAAAAATGAGCAAATTAAATGCATTGAATTCTATGGTGCTTTGGATGATAGTTTATTAATATTTTTTATCTAGTTGCACCTTCGTTTGTTTCCTCTTTGGTTGTCTTGGCATATTTACGTGCATATGAGGTTCAAATTAAGATTGCACCAACTTTCTGCCCAAATTGTTTTATTATTAATTAAAACAACTTTCTTCCATTTTAGGTCTTCCGTCGTGGAGCATGCATCACACGAAACCTCAACAATAGTGAAACTATTTCACATTTGATATATAATTGATGATTGCTATATCTTCAAACGGCGATAAAATATTTATTTCTCTTTGTTTCTTCCATCAGCTCAGCAACTAACCTTATACTTTTCTGATCATATTCACAGTGTTATTTGTGATAAAAAAAAAAAAAAAAGTTTCACCGAGATAATATTAGAATTAATGATCATATTCATATATATGGTGATATATATACTGAGAGTAGTCCTGCTCTAATCACGATCAACTCACTTTACTTCATAAAAATCAAACTCATATTTCTAAAAGAGCATCAAAAAAGTTTTTTTTTTTTTTTAAAAAAAAAAAAAAAAAAAAAAAAATATATATATATATATATATATATATATATATATATATATATATATATATATATATATATATATATATATATATATATATATATATATATATATATATATATTGCAATGTGTTTAGGACTTAAGTGCCTAAATTTGAATGGATTGAGAAACATACTTATAGGATTACGCAATGGAAAGTTATTTTAGTGATGTAAATGGATGTACACAAGGTAAAGCACCCGTATATACATATTCGATTTATAATTTTGTTTATTTTTTCCGGATTAGGCTACAAGTAATAAGTTTTATTGTAAATCAATTGCAATAGCACGGTTATGCATTAAAGACATGCTTTAGACCACATCAAATAAATAAATATTTCAAGTGAGCTTAGATTATTAATTCGATAATACTAAAATTGACGTACAAATGGATTATACACGATATACAGTGACATTGTATATAATATGTAGCATTCTCATGTAAATCAAATATAACATGTAACTCGCTATAGAAATAACTTTAACCATTGCATGTGATCCTACAATTATATCTAAGTAATGAGTATGGATTTCATAATTGCCTTCAAAGTTAGATGCAATTTTTTTAAAAAAAGAGAAAGTTATTTAAAATTATAAAACAGATATATTTATGTTAATCAATTTTAAACCTTAATCCCACTACTTGATATGTATGGGTTTGAGTACCCATGCACTCTCTTTTCATATATTCCTCTTGCCTATAAAAAAAATCAATCTGGATAAAATTTTAAAAAAACATAGATTAAAAGCTTTAACACGAATTATATTCACTTACATAAAATTAAATTAAAAAATATAAGAATAACGTGTTATTTTTAAAATAGAGTGAAATTAATTAGGAAATCACTCTCAACAGAGAAATAACAAAGGAATTGCTTTGATAAAAGTACATTGAAGGTGCCTCCAATGGTCACCCAAACCCAAACATACACTTAAAATATGGTTGACTTGGCGTAATAATAATTTTAGTTTATACACAACATAATGCTTCTGAGTTGACAATGTTGTCAATATAATCACGTTTCCCTTTTTTGCGTGAATTTGTTTTCTTATGGACCTCGTGCCACTTAACCGATGGTCGTATTTTCTACAGCGTGCGTAGCAAGTCGTATGGTAGAGTAGTATTTTCTATAGTTGTTTGCTTCTCTCGCCGAATTTATAGCATCAAATGCTAGAATAAGAGAGAGAGAAGAGAAGGTAATTAAAGAAGTTTTGCGTAGGTTAAGGATTAAACAGCTTCAAACTCAGCTAGATATCATTGAAAAAAATCAAAAGAAGAAGGAGAGGCAAAAGACACATATACAAACTCGTTAGTTCAAAATCCAAAATTAAAACACGGAAGAATTGCGAATGAGATTCTCTCCTCTATGTGCACTTCCACCCACAAAAAGTTACATAACTGACTTGATTCGTCTTTCACAGTAAGTTATTTATATATAATTTAACTATATCAATTCTTACTAATAATTAAGATTATTATTTTATCTTATTTTTAAAATAAGAAAAGGTTCCCATCATCTCCTTTTAATAATAAAACAAATAATATAGCAAAGGAAAACTTTCTGTCCACATACTAGATGCAAAATAAAATGCAAGAGGAGTCGTAGTGATATTTTTTTAATATTCTCTATGTGATTAGTTAGAATTTATTAAAAAATACATATTTTAAATAAATTTAAGAAAAAAATATTAATTAAAAAATAAAATATATCAAAATAGGTAAATTTTAATCGAAAAAAATATCCAAAAGAAAGGATAAGAGAATGTCGGGTAGCGGACACTAAAATGTAAGCCTCTCTATGGTTGAGTTTCACGTGAAGCAGCAACGTAATTAATTTAAGACAGGCAACACGGGTAAATAATTGACCCCAATAGTATAACAAAACCAGGTAACAGAGTTAAAGACACGACCTAAGGCTGGCTGAGTGGCTGTACACACTCCCTCACGGTCTAATTAAGCTAATCTGCCTTACATGTTTAAAATTTTTATGCCCAAATAGCAATAGTACTATTCTATCATTCCCAAAACGAAACTTTGAATTCTAAATTAATTTGTTATTTGGGGCCCGAGGAAGCAAATCATATATCTTTCTCCTTGCCTTTCCACTCTAGCTACTATTTTACTATTATTGTGCAAATTAGTGGACAAATTAAAATGATTCTCTCAGGTCTCAATCTTTGATGGACCCTTTCTTTAAATTGAATCCTGAAACTGGTCAACAGGGCCGACAACACTAAATTAAGAAATGAATCCCAAAACCAAACGGGTTTAGTTAAACATCACAAGCTCAAGTGATTAGACTTGATTAAGTATTGAATGAATCATTGCTAATAAAGTTTATCATAACTCATATATAGTTGCTGGCTAATCGAGCGGATGATTAAGAAACTACTTAAGGTGTTGCCCATGATGCCATGATTGTTGGACACAGGAGAGCTAAAGGATTGAGAAGACGTAACCTTGTTCTTTTTTTCCTTTCTTTCTCCGTCGCATACCCTTTCATCAATCCGATTCCATATCATGATTGGATTGTAGACCAACTTGCCAAAGTCGGTTCGGGCTGGCCCTAACAATTTAATTTCCCTTGCTTAAGTAGCCATCATTATCGACCGTGCTTTTTTAAAAAACAAAATTAAATTATAATTTTAAATTTGTAATTTTTTTACATCGATAAAATCTCCTTGGGGGAGCAATTCTGGTTAGGAAGATCTCTTGTACCCAAAACTTAATTGAGAATTCGAGACGAATTAAAGTTATTCTTGGAGTTCAAGCTTTTGCAATGATTTTTTTTTTTAATGCTTTTGAATGGGTCCGTGTCTCTGTTAACAGTTTCAACATGTCACTAAAGTCCTATCCAATACACAATATTAATGTTACTTTATTGTTTTATCACTTTTTATGCATAAAAAGAAAGTAAATGAATTAATTCAATTTCTTCACAACATTTTTTATACCTATACATAAATGAGAAAGATAATTAAGTAAGAAAATAGAGTTTTATAGAATCTTAGGTTGCACATAAAATTTTAATCAGTTTTTTCCTAATTTTTATTCTTTTGTCAATGTTTTAGAACGCCAATTAAAGATATAATTCAATTCACAATGTTTTACCCAGTCAGTAAAGGTCACTAAGTGAAAAAAAGAATTTTAGAAATTCAATTGTTGAAGAATTTGCTCAATGAGTTGTAACTCATTTAGTGAGTGGAATCACATCTGAAGTGTATTTTGGAATTCTAAAGAACTCGCTCAACGAGTATGTCTCGTCCTACAAGTTGATCACACTCTGAAATGACAAGACAAAGGCCTTGGACCCAATATAAAAGGACATTTTCTTGGGATTGGAGAGCATCAGTCTAAGGCACAATGAAGAACACGAAATCATAAAGCTTAGGCTAGTTTTTGCTTCTTGATCATTTCTTCTTCTTCCACTTTGTGTTTTCTTCTCTTCTAATACTTTTCATGACAATGAGAGGTTAGTTTACTCATTGTTGGAAGTTTAAAACACTATAAACTCTTGATGTAATTATATCTTCTATTTACTTAATGTTCATTTTCAGTATTGTTGCTTACTTTCTTTTATTATTTCCTTGCTTATGGTTTGATCATCCATATGCATGTTTTCTAGAGTGAGAGTCATTAGGAAATATTATTACTACTATGAACTGAAAGTAGCTTATAATAAAACTCATGTGTAGGGATATAATGTGGTTTATTAGCCTTGTTTTTAATCCTTTTTGTGATCCAAGTCATTTCATTTAACTTGCCAAGGGATTAGGAGTTAAGTGAAGTGATTTAGGCCATTTTACTAAATGAATCTTGATTATGATAGTTTTGTGAGTTAGGGTTACACTTGACAAAACATTGAGTAGAGAAACATCATTAACATTATATCAAGAGTGATTTAGTAGGACCAAACATCCAACAATTTCATAATCCTGCATATTCTCTCTTCCTTCACTCCAAGTGTTTGTGCTTTTGATTTAGTATTTGTGTCCTCTTTTCACTTGTATTTATTGTTTACCACTTTTATGGTACTTTTAAGTTTGCATAATAGTTCAAAATCAAATCAAAACATTAATCCTATTGCTTAGAATATGGATTACACAAGTTGTTTTTACGCAAACAAAGTCTCTATGGACACGACACTCAGTGTTATCATGTTTTATTACTTGCGTGATTTGGTTCACTTGTCAATCGATTAACAAACTACTATAGCAAACCAGAATAGGGAACATAGAAACCAAACTCATGAGCAAAATTAAGAAATTTTGTAACTAGGTAAGCCTATAAAATATTGAACATTAAATTTCAGTATTTCTTTTTTATTTTTGTTTTTTCCTTATAATTAAGAAATATGTCAAGTTACTAGCATTATGAACTTAATTAGTACTAATGTGCCTAATAGAGTTATAGGTAAATATTGCACATGTCCGACATTTCCGAAGATGTGGTGGAATATAAGGGTATACAAAAATTAGTTCGATAAAAAATCGAACTAAACTGGTTCTGAACTATTTTAACCAATTTGATTTTATATTTAAATAGTCGAATTAGTTTGAAAACCGACTCAAAATCGAACTTGTTTCAAAAAATTGGTTTTGAACTAAACTAGTTTTAAGAGTCAGATCATTTTTAAATTGGTTCTCAAACAATTTTTTTTTCAAAAAAAAATTAAAGTAAAAATCGGTTAATCGAACTGGTTTTGTAAAAATAATTCGGTTAACTGAATTGATTGGTTTTATAAAGCAGTACACTTCTTTTTTCTTAAATTAATTTGGATAAAAATCAATTTGATTTAAGTTGAGTTACAATCCAGCTCGATTTGAACCAATTTTTTCACACACCCCTAGTGGAACATGTGAGTCACATGGCGAGTGTTGTATACTTGTATTTAATTTTGTACTATTAAAATTTTTATTATTATTATTGACAGAATTTAGAGACGGGATCTTTTTTTACTCCATTAGAAGTGGAATTAGTGACCAAACACACAATTATAGGCGAAGTTGAAATTTTCGACTTTGGAAACAGAAATTTCCATCTAATCGACTAATCCTTAATTAATTTTAAATTTTTAACCTATTAATTTTTAGATTTTCGTTTTTGAGAAGATTATCTTTTAGATTTTAGTTAACTTACCATTTGTTTTTTTGTCAAACTCTTAAGTATAATTTGAATTTTAGAAACTTATTTATCATCTAACCAATTAGTCTATTGGTTGATTTGACTCTTTTAACATGAAAAAAGTACTTGAAATAACAAAAATAATTATAAATGTTAGGTTAGAAAATCAATTATTGTGTGTAAGTGTGTGTGTATGTGTGACATAATACGGACTTATTAAATAATAAAAAGTAATTATACGTGTTGATTAGAAAATATATTGTTAAGATGTGTGATAAAAATACAGAATTATAAAAATAAAAAAAAACTCACCAGAGTTTGCTTAGTTGTGAATAATTGAGTAATTTATATAAGATTATAGGTTCAAATATCATTACCATCGTTATATAAAAAAATGGTATATGATTTTAAAAAAATCATTTCTTCACAACAAAATCCGAATACACTTAGCAATTAGAAGGAAGAAAAATACAAAAAGCCTTTGTGTCTAGTACAGGAAGACAATCTAGAATACATATAGCTCATGGGGTGGTCCATAACCATATGCTAAGAAATAATAGCAAACGAATGATGGATGAGCACGGGGTTGGATATCTAAAACCTAGTAGTGATAGGCTCAGTTGAAGGTTTTGATCGTTACTCTTAACTAATTTAACATTCCAACGAGGTGCAACCAATGCAACTGAAGGTTTGAAATCACTATGTTCAGTGTAGTGGTGGTAGATTCAGATTATATATATATATACAAGGTTTTAGATTCAGTTGTCACCATTACAACAAAAAAGCCAGCTAGATGAATTTTTATTTTATTTTTTTATCAAAGAATATATATATATATATATATAATGTACAAGTAGTACCAGATCAGACATACATTAGTGGAACTGTGGAAGATTCAATAGGCTAGGACAGTGGTTATGAAGTATATTTCCCAAAAACAAAAGGATTTTGCTGATGGAGCGTTTCAAAGGTCTAAAATGAAATTTCAATCAATGGAAGGAAATCTAAACGAATTACATATTGGCATGGACTTTCTAAAGCATTGACCCCTTCAGTTAATTTACATATATACTAAAGACTCTTTTGATGGCAGGATATGATAGGACAAAATAACTATATTTTATCTTGTTATATAATCTTATGGAATAAATTAATAGTCCTTTTATTAATTATAAGATAACTTGTCTAAGGGAAGGTACAAAATAATGTATGCTGTATAAGGGGATAAAATAACCCTATATTGTTTTCTTTTTCATAGGATATTATTATATGATTGGACAAAATAACTATATTCTCACATAATTTGTACTTTTTATTAATTATCGTTGTAAAAAAATTTACATTAAAGAGACATTTGGTAGGAGAATTTTTTTTGTGGATTTTCAGAAATATATGTTGAGAAACTTAGAAAGAATATGTTTTTTAGAATGTCTTTTAATCAAATTTTCATTAAAAAAATTTATGAGGGAGGTAATAATCTTATTTTTTTGAATTTAATTTTTGTTTTACTATATTAAAAATATCATGTTATTTTTTATTAAATTATATAATATGCTATATTATTAAAATAATTGATAAAAAATTATGTAACTCTCTAATTCCTATCAAATTTATCTAAATATTCCTAATCATCAGCCAAACAAATTTTATTCATTCTTAGTAGTCATGATTTTTAGGAATCATAATTCCAAGACATAAATAAAATTTCTCTCCTATCCCATGAGATAAAATTGAATAAATACCTTCTCTTTAAAGTAATTATATATACTTGTCCAAGATAACAGCCAAGGTTACAGTGACAAGTTCAATTACTCAATAACCAAATCAAATTTGGTTATTTCTTCTTTTGCAAATCAAGGTCTCAAACCAAATATTCATTTAAAATATTTGACTCAAACGAAATATTTGAAACATATCATTCACTTGAAAGTTAAATATTGGGGACTTAACAAAATCCAAAGTAAATTTGATTTTAAGTCCCTAATATTATCATTTAGGAAAAATATTTAAACTTGTGAGTCAATTATAATTCCAAACTACATAAAATCCTCAAATAGTAATTAACAGTATAAAAGCATAGGTAAACCATAAAGTTCTATTAACAGTAATTAATAAAGTCTAATTGGACGTGGCTGGCTATAGCAATATTGTTAGTTATTATTGCTAGTATAAGGATAAGGATGGGTCCAATTGGGCAAGCAAATGGGTGAAATGATGGTCGCTGATAATTTCGATTATTCAGACCGAAATTCTGGATTATAAGCTTCGCTTTATGAGGTTAAGGAGCCTCAACCGATAAATTGTCATCATGAAACAAAACGACAACCTCCATTAAAATATTTGCTTTCGTTTTCTTTTTATTTTCTACTCAAAAGATTAACACATTTTTATTTTTTATATCCCATTATTTATTTATTTATTTTGTGAATTTGAAGTATTTCTTAGTCCAGATTTAAAAATTAATTTCCTGAAATATTAGAATTTCTTTAAAGAGTAACTTCTTTTAATACAAACTCTTTCATACCTATAAACTTATAGATTGAACCTCTAACTATATACCTTTTTTTTTATAAGGATCCTCTTACTATATAACTAAAAGGCATTATTATATGCAAATCATACTATACCATGTTAACAATTATTTATTTATTGACGCAACTTAATTTTATCCTCTCGTTGCCTAGTGACCCCAGCAGGCAGCTAGCTAGCACTGATATCTCGTGTGCACTGCATGTTATATTTCCATGCTTGTCCAGTTGTCCTTTCCTTAAAAGGAAATGAATAGGTAAATTAAAATTAGTATTTTTATTTTTTAAAATTTTGGTTTTATTATTTTCATTAAATTATTATTTTTACAGTTGAAAATAACTCTAAGTCATAATTAACATAAAAAAACTTAACTTTTTTTATAAGAACTGTCATAATTAATAATAAAAAATTAAAACTAAAAAAACAGATAAAAGATTAAAATGAAAATGTAAAAGATACTGGTTAATAAAATAAAATAAGTATTATTAAAGTAATTAAACAGGATGATAATAAAAGAAAAATATAATAAATCATAACAATGTTATTTTATATATAACAAACCAAAAACATTACAATATTAAAATAAAATTATTTATAAAATAAATTATTCTGATAAAAAATCATAAATTTATCGAGTAAGTTGTAAGTTAATGTAAACGCACTTTCTTTGTTATAAATAGGGAGAGCAGGGTCGGGATCCTCTTTGGGCTTTAGATGTCAAAGTCCTCAAAGGCTTGGGTTGACAATTCCGGTCCAATTTGAAATGTGTCCTCGGGTCTATTTTTTTATTAAGGGAACTGCTAGGGGCACCCAGCATTTTTGTTGATACACCCAGCAGTTTTCTAAAATACTGAAAATGTCTTTATGGATATTTTTGGTTAAAAATAACAGATTAGCTTTTTCATTTCTGCAATGCCTTTTTTTTTTCCTATAAAACCGCACTCTCTTAGTGTAACCTACTTCCATTAGCGTCTTTTTGTGAGTATGTATTGTCGTTGGTGATGTACGTGTGTTGTTTATAGATATACGGTGAAGTTCAGTGATTTTTCATCGCCAGAAAATAAGAGGTGCATATTTTTTTCAATCCGTATGGTTTATATGGATTGTTAATCTGTATGAACCATACAGATTGACAATCTGTATGTTTCGAATTTTTTAAAAAATTATAATTTATTTAGAATTTTTTATACATTTAATTTGTTTAGAAAATTTGATATTTAACTCAATGTTGTATTTATATGTCTATTATAATAATTAATAGTTAAACGAATTTGGTATTTAACTAAATGATGCATTTGAATGTTTATTACAGTAATTAAAAATTAAAAAATATGATATTTAATTGAATAATGTATTTAGATGTTTATTACAATAATTGATAATTAAAAAATTGGTATTTAATTGAATTATGTATTTAGATGTTTATTATAGTGATTGAAAATTAAACAAATTTGGTATTTAATTTAATGATGTATTTAGATGTTTATATATGCAAAAAATACATTATTATATCAAAATTAACTATAATAAAATAAAAAAATGCATTAGTAAATTTATGTTAATAATATATTTTTTTATATGTAAATTTTTATTAAACCTATGATTTTTATTTACAATTTATATATGTAAACAAATTAATTATTAGATAAAAATTAATTATCATAAATTTTATTATGTGAATTTACATGTTCGATTTCTACTTGAACCATTAATATTAAATTAATTTGTAAGTCACATGTTCGATTCTTGCTTGAATCATTAATTTTAAATTAATTCGTAAAACATATTTTTGAAAAAAAAATTAAAAAAAGTCCTATGATCAATTACAGATTGACAATTCATAAGCCTAATACAAATTGACAATTCATAAGTCTCATATGAATTATCAATCTATAAGCTTCATACAGAAGGACAAAATTGAAATTTCACATGCTATGCTGGTGTCTCAGCAAAATATGTTGGGTGCAAAAAACAATTGGCTTTTGTTAAACTTTCAAACGCTGAAAATGGATCGAACCGCATTGGCTATTGAGTATTTTTTTTATCTTTCCAAAAAAAAAGAGTCCGCAAATGGCAACGATGCAACATGGAACACACTTTCAAACCACTACTGATCAGAGGTTAGGGAATTTATATAAAACCGCAGAATCAAATATAGTTTCACAACTAAGAAAATAAAAATAGTAACATAGTTATACATATATATAGTTCCACTCCCGCCAACATTTCGAACCCCTAATTCTTCATGCGATAGCTTGATTCATGCCATGCACCTTTGTGCATATATGCCTAGGGCAACAACGGTAATAGGTAGAACACATAATTATTGGGATAAACTCACAATCATGATCTAGCTCTCGAAAAGCCTCATAGGACTTTCTTGTGATTGGAACACAAGCATTAAAGTAAAGTATTTTTAATATATCCATTGCTTCATTTTTCTTTTATCGGCTGAAATCAATCTACTTTAATAACTTGTTATGCACTTACATTCCATTTTGAGGTTTATTTATGTATGTATGTCAGAAGAGAGAGATAAGATGGAAAAACAAATGTAATATATAGTTAGAAAAGAGAGGTCAAAAGATAATATAATAGAAAAATGAAATAACAAAAAAAACGTCGGAGTACAACGTGCCAAAGCAATCGGAAAGGACCACATTTCCCTTATGGTTTAATTAAAAAATAATGAAAAATGGAACTTCTATAAATTTTTTTAAAACGCCCACTTGTGCTCGCTTATGGCCTAATTAACCGTCCTGTATAAAACCCTTGCATGTGGAATAAGCAAAATCCGAACATCACAGAAATCTCTTCATAATCTCACGGCATGGCAACCCAAGCTTTACGACCCGAGATTGAGCTTGTGGTTGACGACACGACCACCTCCAACGTTATTAGCCACAGCAATCACGAACCAACCTCGTTGATGGTCGCAAAGCGCTCCTTAACGTCCCTAAATTCTATACTAACAAAATTCCATGCAGGTTACTTCAGAATAAGCCTCTCCCTCGGTGGCCAAGCTTTGTGGTGGAAGACACTGATCGAATCACCAACACACGACGTCACAAGCGCTCTACGACGCTTGCTTTGCACGCTTCCTTCCTCAGCTTTTCTTGCACTGTGGTCGTTGGCTCTCTTTACTCTCGTGTTACTCTCTCTTCTCTACCTCCTGAGATGCTTAATTGTTTTTTTTTTTTAATCGGCCAAATGTTATTTTTATTAGGTGAGGATATTAAACTCGCCACATTTCTCATGTTTCATTTTCTTTTAACCATCCAACTCACTTTATATCTTTATATCTCTTCCGGCTAGGTGTTTGTTTTTCTTTAGGATGGTAAAGGCGGATTTCTTGCACCCTGTACGAGTTAACTACCTCTTCGCTCCGTGGATTTCATGGCTTCTGTTGCTTCAATCAGCGCCATTCGTGGCGCCGAAAACACCGACGTATTTGGTTATGTGGTGGGTGTTCGCGGTGCCGGTGGTGGTGCTGGACGTGAAATTCTACGGGCAGGTGGTTCACGAAAGTGAAGAGGCTTTTTATCGACGGTAGCAAACCCGACGAGCCAGATGTCGGTGATAGGGAACTTGGTCGGGGCACAAGCTGCGGCGAATATGGGTTGGAAAGAGAGAGCGGTTTGCTTGTTTTCGCTGGGGATGGTGCATTACTTGGTGCTGTTTGTTACCCTCTATCAGCGTTCCGGTGGAGATCGCCTTCCGGTGTTGTTGAGGCCGGTTTTCTTCTTGTTCTTTGCAGCACCGAGTGTGGCAAGCTTGGCTTCAGAATTCATGGTTGGCACCTTTGATACTGCTTCCAAGATGCTCTTCTTTCTCTCCCTAGTCCTCTTCACATCACTGGTAATCATTTATTTCTCTATCTTTGCATTTACTTATTCAAAAAGGATAGTCCTGTATTAATTACTCCCTTAATATGTAATTGATATTGACAAAATAAATTATAATGGTATGGAGAGAGTATATATATTGTTTATTATTTGGAATATTTTTTTTTAGTATGGGATGATTTCTTTTCTAATAACTAAAAGTTTATATGAATTGACTTCCATGGATTTATTATGATTAGAACGAACTTATAAGACTCAAAAAATGTTTATTTATATATTATCTATTAATAAAATTCTCATATTAACTGCAAAAATTAAATACACATATTTTATTATCTAATTATGCCACTATTATTATAAGACAAACGAAATATGTATATTGATAGCATACAAGTTTTTGTCTTATCATCTAATTAAATATCATATATAATAAATTTAATTTTTTTAATTCAATTATATTGAAAGTCATATTACTATTTTATTAGTTTACAATCAAATTATTTTACATCATCAATACATCAATATTTTACTAATTTTAGTAAAGTTTAATTTCAATTACATTATTACTACCATTTTTATATTTTTAATCAATTAAAAATAATTTTAAATATAACTTTTAAAATAGTATAAAAATAAATTGTACTTACATAATAATTTTTTATTAAATGATTATTATATAAAAAATCTTATAGTTTACCCTGTTATTATATTTTAGTTCATTTTTTTCTAAAATACTTTATCTAATTTTAATGTATTGGTATTTTTTATCACTAAATTTTAGTTGTTAACTTTTATTAGAATGTTAATTGAATGATTCAAACTCAAGATGTTTTTTTGTCTCTCTCCTTTCAAGACTTAAATCTCCTTTACGACCACCAAAACCTTATAACTCTAGTTTTATGTATTGTTATAATCCATCTTACGTACATTATATTATTTTTTAAATGAATAAATAAAGTTAAATAAATATTAAAATAAGTGTTTTTGTATTTTAAAATTTTAATGTAAGAATGATGTAATATATTTTTTTGACAGAAATGATGTAAAATTTTTAGTATGCTAATCAGATTGCCCCTTTTCTAGGGTAGTTTCATATGAAATTAAAGAAACAAGCATATATTGCAAACAGTTTAGGAAAAATTAATAAATTACATGATAAAAACATACAAAAGTATAATTTAATAAATATCTCAAATATCTCTCCAGAACAGTCATTTTTTAAAAGTATACGACACGATTATAAAGCCTCGAGCGATTCACGTACAGTTATGAAAATGACCTTATTTCGTAGTACATCAATTAAGTTCCTATATTTTATTACACTGTATAATTTAAACTGCAGTTGATTTCATCCTTGCAATAAATTAAACAAATATTTGCAGCATAAATATATATATAGGGGATCTATCTCTCGAATCTCTTTGTCTGCGATTATCATTCAAGTAATGACAAAGCCTACAGCTGGGGTAGCTAGAGAAATTTATTTATTAATTATAAAATAAAAATTGAATTCATGCATTCACTTGTAGCCAGTGTTTTCATATGAAACAAAAAAGAAAACAGATCATATATTCATAGTCAACATTTGTGGTCAATTTGAATTCTGAACATCTGATTGAAACATTTTAACTGGTGCGCGGCGCATGGAGGCTCATTGCCAGCTAGCTAATACTAACGTTAAAGCAAGATATTACTCCATTTCCTATTTCTTCACTTTTTTTATACCACCCTATTTGTACAAAATATTCATTTCTTAATGTATGAAAATATGAGTGAATTTTTTTTTTTGATTTCATTTTTTATTATAAAGTTAAAATCCATTAAGGAATTTAAGTCCAATTCTATCAGATCAACAATGTATTTGGTCCTAAAAAACAATGTTATTTTCATTTTAAAACTTGTTAATTATAATTGATAATATTATTATTATTATTATTATTATTATTATTATTATTATTATTATTATTATTATTATGTATTTTCCATGTAATAAAAGAATTATATATTTTCAACTTGTTAATATATAATCCCCTATTATTTCTATATTTTTAATTTTATCATATTCATTGCTTAACCTTTAGCCTGAAATAAAATATTCATAATTTAGATTTAGATGTGTTGAACAGATTTGCAGGCCAACCCTGTTCAGGAGATCTATGAGAAGGCTCAATGTTGCGTGGTGGGCTTACTCCTTTCCGATTACCGCACTAGCTCTGCTTTCAACGAATTATATGCACCTTCTGTTAGCTCTTTCAGTTCTTGTCTACCTTTTTCTAACGTTCTTCACTCTGCTCAACTCTAAGATGCTTCTACCAGATAACGATCCTATTATTGCAAGCTTGCTCATTAGTTAATCTGTTAATTACCATCACTAGTAGAATCACCAAATCCTTCATTATTTAATTACAAATTACGCTTAATTAGTACGTAATACACTTTATATCTATCTATATTATAATATACGTGTTCCTCCCAAATAATAGCCCGACACTGTCTCTCTTGTCTTTTCTCATGTCTTATGAATCTTGTGTTTGGTGGTCTGAATGGTATTGTTCAAAAGAGAATATCTACAAAAGATACTCTAACATTCAAGTTAGAGCTCTCAACCTTGGACAATAAAGAAGATAATAACTGCATACAAATGATGGTTTTTACTTGAGGGTCTTATCCTGCTCATAAGACCTTGAGTCTATGTGTGCTGATTATCATTTAATTAAGTAATTCGTCACCTAAGCTGCATTAACTGACCTAATTTTGTGACTATCTTTATGTTTGATTGTTTTGTCTTTATCAGGGCCGGATAGATTGATCCTAACCAAATAGCTATCCAGTATATTAGTTATGATCAAAATTTCCATTAGTATATGTTAATATGAACAAATACAACTTTAATATTTATGTGGTGTAAATTAAAAAAGCGAACCGTATTAAGGCAATCATTTAATTTCTGTCATGTGTCCGTAATTATATTATTCTGTGCTGGAGCAAACAAGAAGGTAAGCTTATCTAGTTAGGTATACGTTGTCAATGGTAAACATGTTACATTACATGGGCGTAATTGTAATATGTAAAAAATATGACAAGATTCTTCCGTATCCGAAATTTGAACTCTGCTACCTGCTCGACCTACTAAACACAACCAACAGAAAATTACTGCCACCTCTTAGTTTTTGGTGAATTATAAATATAGACTATAAATTTCTGCTTCAATTCATGTTACGTCAAAAACAGCCAGACCTCTATCAATTTATGTTTACCTATCTCTGGGCTACGAGACTAAAGGCAATAGACATTAATTAGACAGTCAACACTATTGAAAGTAGCTCTTTTTTTTTTTCATTTTTCTTAAAGAACATTTATGTTGCTTATCACTTTGTCGAAACGCAAATTAAACGTGTACACATATAGTGTGTAGAAAAAGGATTAGACAGCACATTGGAAGACCAAGACCATACGGAAACGCAGAGAACTAGGAAGCCAGAAAAGAAACCAATAGAAGAAATATTGGATACAAAAAATTGAGTATTGATATACATTACTGATATAATATAGGTTCAGTCCTTCATATTTAGTTCTTATCTAGATGCACAGTTTTTATCTTATAATTCCTATACCTAGAAGTTGTTCGTTTTTTTTTATTAGCAAATTAACAAATTAATATAAAAGGCGCAAGGGGTGCACAACCTAGAAGTTGTTCATGTTAGTTCCTACTCAATTTTTATTTTATTTTAATTCCTGCACATACTTTTTTTAATCTATTTTAATCCTTATAGTTTTAGATAACAGGAACTAATTAATTTGTTTTCTTTTCCCTTATTATAAATTTTTAACTTTCTTAGGATTAGGTTAGGATGAACTTTCGTTTGAACCTTTTTACATGCATGAGTTTCTAGCGCGCACATCTTTTTTGATTTCCATGTCCGTAAGGACAAGAAGTTTTTCCTTACCTTACTCATTTTCATTGATTTGTTTTCAATATATATGGAAAGAAATTTCCTGTTCAAAATTAAAGTAGCATCCCTTGAAACAAAGAATCTCCTTGACATAAAATCATACAAGGTCTATACAACGAGATTTAAACTTATAATCTCATCTATACAATTCACTCAAATGCAAATCTCCCGCTATTAGGCCGACCAATGACCAAAGTAATTAAATTTAAATTATACATAGTTATTTTTAATTATATGAATACATGCTGCATGTATTATTTAAACATATTATATTTAGTATGCTTAGTTTTTCATTAGAAAGATCCAGACTATATTACTCATAGTTAAAGAATTTCATACAAGAAATCAAACGCGCTCTCAGTGGGTTACTTCGGTAAAATGTACTGGTTTTGACATCCAACTTTAACATGTAAAAAGTCTCATCTAAACGTGAAAAAGTAGGTTATATATTTTGATATATATTTAGGTTTTAACTTATATATCATAATAAGACACACGCATGCACCTCCTAACTTATATATTTAGGAGGAAGCGAATTTGAACAAGGAATCATCTTAACAACGGTGTTAACTCAATATAAAGACGACAAAGTTCATGAACCTTCCAGTTGACGAAGTTCCGAGATATTTAATTGGTTGTAATAAATTAATTATGTCTTTGCCTAATTCGTTAATTTAGATGAGAATATCTTTAATTTCGTTCAGTTCATTTGTCGGATCAAGCAACGATGCATGGGGTAGGTCCTTAATTAGTTTATAAATCAATCTTGACAGATGAAAACAGTTATAGCCATTGGAAGGTCATATATTTAAAATAATGTTTGTCCTAATCACGTACTGACCATCTTTATTAAACATAAAAAGGAAGCCATGCAAATTGTTCCGATAAAGAAACAAATACATAGTTAAATAGCACAAAAGGTGCATGAATCAACTTTTTTAGATATCAATTTTCAGTTTTTCAAAAGTTATTTTAACAAATTTTAGTTCTTCGTTAATTTTCAATCAACATCTTTCAAAAAAAAATTATCCATTTTTAGTCTTTCATTTATTTTTTTCTCTAGATTAATTCTTATTTTATTCTTTTTTAATTTCTCATTTTTATATATTTTAAACTAATTTTGAACAATACAAATAAATGAAAGACTAAAAATAGATTTAAAAAAATTGATAGACTAAAAATACTTTCAGAAAATTGAGGCACTAAATTTAATTGACCCAAAAAAAATTATACAAATTTTATGTAGTATAAAGGAATGTAAAAATTTATCCTCCTATTTTAAGATATTATCATTTTTTGCGGTGCAACATATGTAACTTTTTCGCTTCCATTTGAAGTCCATATTGAATTAATCAAAAAGGTAAAAGTGGAACTAAGATAATATAATATTATGAGTATGACTTATAATTGATAAAACTAATGAAATTTAAATTTAAATTCATTTAAAGCATATATCCAGCTTGTAATGAAATTAATTTTCTCATATATGGATTGAATATAGCATCGGTTATTTTTGGGACATTTTGAATAACAACCTTGTCAGATAAAATTTAGTTAATAAAGTAAAAATGAAGAAAATGATACCCTCTGTAAATGATACGACCTGGACCTGATCACTTTCTCAATTCTGATAACATTACTTATTATACTGTAAATAGTTTCGTAATTGCCTCCTCATCTTAATTACTGCAACTCCTTTTTAAGCCCCCACCTAACACATTAAGCTTTCAGGATGATTTGGTTTTTTTAATAAGATATTAGATCCTCTGTGACCAAATGATCAGAAATTTGATCATGCCATTCTTTATGAATTAGTTTATCTGATTGATCCTGTGCTTTGTGTACACTTTAAGCTGTAAAGGTCAGATAAAGAATGTTAGAGATAAAACCTGTTTTGGTCTTGAGCTTTGACCTAACAGGTCTAATATTATGTAGTTCTTTGTCTTATAGACTTTGAGAAATCGGATGCATAAGTCTGAATTGATAGAATTAGCTAAGTTGATTCGCTCCAATACTCAATTAGTAAAGTTGAGGATCATGTTCAATACCTTGTTTGTCTACTACCAGATTGCAACTTTATCACTTTAGTTGATCATTAGAAAATTGAAAGCCTTAAATTTAAATATTATGTTTCTTTTTTACGGTGATACTTCCCCGATAAAGCATATTAAGATAGATTTCCCTGTATGCAGTGCACCAGATTTCAAGCCTGTATATTAGGACATGAAAGCTCTATAAAAAAAAATCAACTGGGAAATTTGGGGCTTGTTATTACAGTCATGAATGCCTATGATTAAATATCATTAAACATGTAGTGCCCTTCATCCTTCACCATCCCTGATTAAACTATTGACTATTCTTAATTTTACCTCCTACGATTGCCTGGTTCTTTAACTTCTCTCTCTACCGGCCACCCTTCATTCTCTATTTTCTAGAACTTCATTTTTAATCTTTCTAATCTCTGATTCGTGCTCTTGATGCATCTCATACTCCTCTTGTTTCAACAAATGATGTAGGCTTAGATCCGAGTGATGAAAGTTAGGTTTTTTGTTAGCAGCAAGTAACACTTCTTTATTCAGTGTGGAGCAATATGGGGAACACGTGTGTTGAAAGCAGTTTTGTTCAATCAGATTACACAAGTGTGTTGCTGGCCTGCAGCCATTCCAGATTGGTAGAAGATGGACTGAAGTACTTCAAACTATGCAAAAGGATTTTCGAATAGCTCCTATGGTAGAACATTGTACCTCTCTTGATGGATCTTCTTGGTCGAGTCAGGCAGCTTGACTTAGCTTTAGATGCAATTCAGAGAATGCTACTGAAAGTCCAAGCTCAAGCTTGGGGTCCATTGCTTAGTGCTTATAGGATTTATGGCAATGTTGAGCTGGGGGAGCTTGCAACTGTTAGGTTATTAGACAGTAGTCCTGGAAGCTCTGGAAGTTATGTATTAATGACGGCTAACTTGTCTACCTCTTTGGGCAGGTGGAAGGAGGCACATGTTAAGAAATCTGATAGATGGTAAAGGATTGGTTAAAGAATGTGGCTGGAGCCAAGTTGAGGTCAGCGATAGCTATAATACATTTGCTGCAGGAAATTAATCACAGGTTGTTTTGTCATTATCTATAAGGCACTAGAAGATCTAAATTTTATTCTTCAAGAAGCTAGCTTATACAGCAGAAACAAATACAATATCAGTGAATGATTAAATGTATTGAAAAAACAGAGTAGGGAACGTCCGAAGACCTAAAGTTATCCATAGAATTGTTGCAGCAGGTTGTATCGATAGTACTTTCAGGGTCCAGCATTATAGGAACATGCTTTGGAGTTCAAGTCCATCACTATTAACAGGGATTTTGCAATGCAAGATCAGCAATTCAGCATGCGGTTGCATTTTGAATCTGTTCTGGTCAAACTAAGTACTTCTGGAGAAGTTGTGATATCCTTCTGTAGAAAGCATTTACCCATGAATTTGATCTGTTACTTGGCATGTAAATCAACCGCTTTACTGACTATAAAAGATGTAAATCGAAAACATCATGTCTTTATTGTATTTTCTGCCACACATTTTTAATGACTACATTCAGTTACTGCAACAGGTTTATACACAGAAATCATTCTCACAATTAGAAGCAGGGGGTAGATTACCAACTTGATTAAAATCACAATCATTACCTATCTTGGATTCTTGGTCGCATAAATATTCTTGTTGGTCATCATTTTACTTTGATTATTCTCGGTTAGATTATTTTAGGTATCAAGTATTAGTCAAGCATAGGTCACGATATCAGGGTTGATTGTGATTTGCCTCATCCATGTAACTATCCAAGTCTTCATTTCTGTTTTCATTTCTTACCAATAAAATAAAACATTTGAGAAGCCGGTTAGGAAGCAAGACTTGCAATGGGCTTGATAATAGCAAAGAACAAATTTAAATAGTATGGAAATAAAAAGAGAGGAGGATATAGTGTACTACATAACTAGTCCCAAATAATAAGAATGAATGATAATGAGTATTAACCTCCTCCTACAGTTTTGTAAAAGAAAAAGAAATGATACTGATATCTAGATGAATACAAGTGGTGCAGCGGGGGAAGGTAATAAAAAGTTAGATGATTGGGATGGATGGATCTTAAAAATTAAGAAGTGAGTTTTCCTCTAAAGGTGCCAAAGGGTTTGACAATCTGAAAGGAACAGAGTAAAGTTTGGTCGACGCACATGAGGGCACCGGCATTGTTGAACTCTCCGCAATAGTTTGGGGCAGAGAAGATGGTAACGAGCTGCCTGTCAGCGAAGAATTGGTAGCCATCTTCGACGACCTGGTGGGCCCTGCAAATGAGATCGAGATCGTGTTTCTTCAAGAACTCGGAGACCTTATCGGGGCCGAAAGTGTAGGAGACGCCCCTATCATTCTCGCCCCAGCCACTGATTTCGTTGTCGGGATCGGCCCAGAGGAGGTCGCATAAGAGGCCCTGGTCGGGCACGTCCACGGGCCTCTCTATGGCTTTGATCTGATTCAGGCTCTCCATGTCCGGGGAAAGCCCGCCGTGCATGCAGAGGATTTTGTCATCGATCACTGCGGCCACGGGCAAACAGTTGAAGCAATCTGTGAATATCTTCCAGAGACGGACGCTGAATCTGCGCTTGCACTCGTCGTAAAACCCGTAGATTCTGTTAATAGAGGCACACTCGTGGTTTCCTCGGAGAAGGAAAAAGTTTTCTGGGTATTTTATCTTGTAGGCGAGCAGCAGGCATATTGTTTCCACGCTCTGTTTTCCTCTGTCCACGTAGTCTCCAAGGAATAGGTAATTCGAATCCGGCGGAAACCCACCGTACTCCAACACTCGCAACAGGTCTGGATATTGCCCGTGTATATCACCTGATCCAACTCTATGTTACACCTGCATCCTCTGCTAGCTAGCTAGGTTATTAATTACATACATTCAAAATTAATTTTAATTACGTACCACAAACGTTAATGGGAGCTTCCAATTCCAACAGGTTTGGCTGCCTGAGGAAGAGATCTTTTGCCGTGCTGCAAAGGCTGCGAATTTCTGACTCTACCAGTTGAATTTGTTTGCCTCTGTTCTTCCTTACTTCCAAAAGCCTCTCTATCAAACCATCCAATCCTTCCATACTCGATCTTATTTCAGATTTCTTTCTCTTTTTCTATGGTTTTTCTTCCCTAACCAAACTCATCAAGAATATGCTATGCGGGCTTTGAAACAGATTAATATTCCAAAAACAACGCATGTCTTATCAATTTGACTGATTTCTATGGCTGAGGATCTAACAGTTTCCAACGAATGGAAGGGAGAAGAGGTACCCTACTTCCCTTGCTAAAATTAGGAAGATGAAACCCCTTCCGTCCTCAAAATGGCATGTGCAATGCAATTGAGTTATCAAGAAGCGTCCCACACATAATCGCAATGTTGATTAAAAAAAATCATTAGTTAAAACATTCTGATCAAATCAAATACATATATAGCAAGTTAAATTTAATTTTTAATTAGTTATTATTCATATCATATATCGTTTTAAGAAAATAACAAGTATGCATTAGTGTTTAATTTTGCCTTATGCCCTTATATATGTATGATAGATTAATATTTCTTTATAAGATTTTTAAACTATGTAATGTTGATATGAACAATGGTACAATTAATATTGAACACGATTGTCATATTGTAAACTATAGTAATCCACATCGCACGTAAAAAAAAATGAGAGCTTTGAACAAAAAACAAAAGCAAAAAATGGTGCATCAAATGCTTGGAAACACTTTTAAAAATTAACGGAATCCTATATTTTATTTTTCATGGGATCTAGACCTTTTTTTGTGATGTAATAATTAGTTCTTAGGTACTTTGTAATTAATGAGTTTCTAGCTTGCTTTTTATGATATTGAAACAATATTTTTTTCAGTGAATTTTATTAAGTTAAATCTTGTCAATATTATCTAGATAATCATGTTATTAGTATGAAATGTCAATTTTTTTAAGAATCTGACTCATTATTTTTCATAAAATTTCTTATCCTAACCACTTTTTTCTTTTTAGGTTAAATTACTCATTTGATCCCCATAGTTTCATAATTTTTACATTTTTGGTTTTTTTAATTTCTATAATTTACATTTTAATTCTTATAGTTTAAAAATAGTCTTTTTAGTCCTTGTAGTTTGTATTTTAACTCTCTTTTAGTTCCTATAGTTTAAAAATGATCTTTTTAGTCCATATAATTTATCTTTTAATTACCTTTTAGTCCCTACTACAAAATATATATATAAAAATAATTAACTACAAATTAGTTATAAATTATTAACTATTTTTTATTACAAATTATCTTGCGATAAATTAGTTACGAATTGCTTGCTAAATATTTTTGTAGTTAATTGTAATTGATAATATTACTCATATTTTGATGGTAAGGACTAAAAGAGAATTAAAAATAAAATATATGGACTAAAAATATCACTTTCAAACTATATGGACTAAAAAAGAATTAAAATACAAAATATAAGGACTAAAAAAACTACTTTTAAACTACAGGGACTAGAAAAGAATTAAAGTGTAAACTATAAGGACTAAAAAAATCAGTTTCAAAAACTATAAGGACTAAAAATATAAAAATCGTGAATGCATTCCCTATTAAATCCAATTGTTATATATATTTAATGCATTAATTTAAAAGTATGGCAATTTTATAATTAATAATTAGAATATTATAGTGTGTTGGGAAATAATCAGATTAGTTTATTTCAACTTAAAAAAATTAACTTTAAAACAAACGTTTTTTTAAGTAGATATTATTTTTTTTTCTTAAAATAAGAAAAAAACTATTTTTTAAAAAATATAAGCAGTTTGTACATACATACTAAAAAAATAAAAAAAAATCTTATTTTATGAATATAAATATAATTAAAATTTAATATTATATTATTTATGCTGTTCAAAAATAAAAAGTGATTTTGAGATATAATATACATACGACAATTAATACAATATTATTTTTGTGTCTATCCCTCTCTTAGACCCTATTATTTATCACATTTGAAATTCAGAATTTTCTTTTTCTCTCGTTGTTGTACAAATATCTAATCGTTAATTATTATTAATGCATTAAATATTTAAAATATAATTAATGATATTAATTTTCCTAGCGTAAGACTAATAATAAATATCGACATTATGCGAGATTATGACATGATGTTATGTTAATAGTACAGAATAAAGTAAAAAAATATATATAACAATAATAATTTAAAATATTTAAAATGACATATAAAGTAGTTTTCTAAAACTTCAGTGATTAGTTCAATTTATTATTTCGCAACAATTATGATGGTTAATTAAGGTGAATTAGAAGAAGAACTGAAAATTAAGATAATTAAGGAGAACAAATGAGCACTTCAAAATTTGCTATTAAGCCGTCTCTGCTAGCCATGCATGTTGGATGTAACTTCACCCGATTGATGGGTCCTTAATTATAATTTTTCTTATGATAAAAAATAAATTGCTACTAAGGCGTACTGAACTATTCGAAATGACAACACTACAAGGCCTCGACAACGTTAACTTTTTTCCAATTTAGTGGGGCGTTACAAGCTAAAGCTTTTTTATTTTTGAACTTTAAATTGCTCTTTCACTTTCATTTAATAACGCCTAAACCTAGCTACGAGCAATATAACCTGGGTGTATATAGCTATATATATCATATGCAGAGCAATCAGTAACCCCAAGGATAAAACGTTGTGTTGCTTATTATAGAAATCACAGTTTTAAATGGAACGAGTGACAGAGTTTGTTTGTTTCTAAATAGGATAGGAGGCATTTAATCGGAAATTGGACAGGAGAAAGTTGTTTTCTTTCTGCAAATTATGCCTCCAGAACTTGTTTTACGGTAAGAAAATTTACACCAAATTTACAAGTATTGGTTCTGAACGCTACTTGCGGAAATTTTATGCCGCCAGTGACTTCTTGGCACTTTAAATAAGTTAATTAGTTAATCATTTGAAAATATATTAACAAGAAGAATTTTTTTCTAGTGTAATCAAGAGGTATTTTAAGCTTCTATCTTACACTCAATTAATCTTCTATTCTCCTATTGATTGGTCTATTTTAAAGTAAAGTAATATATTCAATTACGACTTCATGCTAAATTCAAAGATTATAACAGTAAAAACAATTTTTATTCACCTCTATTCAAACTGCCAGTTTAGCGCAAGTGTTTATTTTTCTGATAAACTTGCGGCCGCACAAAACCCAGCATTGCTTCAATGTGCATAAGCATGGGTACGGTGGTGGTGTTTCTCCAACCTCCATTTCAGATTGTCTTGATTTGTAATTCAAACACACACTTAGTCTTAAAATCATATTTTCTCATATCTCAATTGTGATTTTTCCAAATGCGTTGTGTGTAGGCGAAGCTAAGTTTAGGTTATTGCTCAAGTGCCACAAGTTTGAGAGGGTTTTACTGTCTTTTTTATTTAATCTAGAAATATGATTTTTGGACACGTCTACTTGTTACATTCCGTTTACTTATGGTAGTATTTGACTAATAAAGACATTAAGATTATAGTAGCATTTGACTAATAAAGACACGCGTACGTAGGTCACTATTTTATTGGCTAAGTAAAAAAAAAAAAAAACACGAAAAAACTTTCAAACAAAGGGGAAGCGGAGAAATCAGCCTAACTTGATATTAGCTGTACAAAATACATAAATAGCTGTCGGAAATAATTATCTCTTGCAGTATATATATAGAAAGTAGCAGACTCTAAAATATAACATGAAGATGTGATTAAGCATTTATTCCATTATATGGCCCATAAGCATGCATGATGCAAATAGAAGGATGTAGGGTAAAGTTGCCCTAAGAAACGAATTGAACTGCGGTCGTTGCGGTATGAGAAAGAGAGAGAGAAAAGTGAGTGAAGGAAGGTGGGAGAATGGTTTCCGTGACGGAGTAGGACGGAAAGTAAGGGTCCCCACAGTGCACATGGGAGCGGATTTGACGATGAAACGAGAAAGAGCTCAAGACGTTTATGACAAAGCCTGCAATAGCTTTCGTTAATTTGGCAAAAGACCCCTACCATTTGCGGCAATGCACCTCCCCGTTCTATTATTTCTCTTTCCCTCATTCATTATATCCCCTATTCTCTGCCCCAGATCGATCGAACAAGTGAATTAGCTAGAAGCATTGAAGGACGTAGCTGCTATGGCTCGAGGAAAGATCCAGATCAAGAGGATAGAGAACACCACCAACCGCCAGGTCACTTATTCTAAACGACGGAATGGCCTTTTCAAGAAGGCCAACGAGCTCACCGTTCTATGCGATGCCAAGGTTTCTATTATTATGTTCTCCAGCACTGGGAAACTCCACGAGTACATCAGCCCCTCCACCTCGTACGTTTTTTTATTTTATTATCATCATTTAATTATTCTCCATCTCCTCCAACAAACCCTACCTATCTTCCCTCTCTTTCTTTTTCCAGAACAAAGCAGTTCTTCGATCAGTACCAGATGACTCTAGGAGTCGATCTCTGGAACTCTCATTACGAGGTTCTCTTCCCTTTTCTTTTCTTCAGATTTACTTCTGCCTGCCAGCATCCTTGGAAGTTCTAACTAATTTGTTCATTTGTTGTCCAGAATATGCAAGAGAACTTGAAGAAACTCAAAGATGTGAATAGGAATCTTCGTAAGGAGATTAGGTATATGTTTCATCACTTCGATCTCTTTCTTTGGTAAAATGTTTTTTTCTTGCACGTGTTTTTATTTGTTTACTACCGGTGTTCTTCATGGCTCAGGCAGAGGATGGGAGATTGTCTGAACGATCTGGGCATGGAAGATCTCAAGCTCCTTGAGGAAGAAATGGACAAGGCCGCCAAGGTTGTTCGTGAACGTAAGGTTAGATACTTAGATTATATGTTCCTATTTATACACTATTTTTTGCTTTTTTCTCGTAAGTTGATTAGGGTATATGCTTAAAGAATTATTTATAAGAAAAGAAAAAAAATTAAGATTAACTTTTTCATGAACTAAAATATTTTTTTATTAATTAATTTGTAAATATTTTTCATATATCTACATATTAGCTAATAATTAATTAATAAATAATCAATTTTAACTCTTATAGAGAAGTTTATTTTTTTTATATAAATATTTTTACAAAAATTTACCCAAACTATTAATATAATATATGCATTAAGAACTTGATATATAGTATCGGAGACATATCATGAGAGTATAGATTTGGGAGTGTGAGCTATTTTCGCATCCATGTCAGGGACAAGGGGCATATCACGTAGTTTAAATTTTATAAAAATAGATTAACTCTTAATTTTGTGATGTTTTCTGTGTACGCTTAAAACGAAGGATTAAGAAGTTAACGGATTAACATTCATCACCACCATTACTAATTGATTAAATAACTAGCAAATATGGATTTTTTTTAAGGAAATTCCTTTTAAAAAAATTCAGAGTAGTATCAGGATAAGCTAGTACATTCCTATCAATTTTCTTTACATGAGCAATCATGCTACCCTGTGGAGGTAACCTATATATGAAGCCCTCTGCATGCTATTTGAAAACGAGTAAAGATCTTCAATTTTGTATTCAAAAATTTGTTTATGCTGTGTCTGCAGCACTTATTTGGTTAGAGATATCAAACTTAATGTCGCTCAAATTTGGGGACCCCCCTAGCTTCGTTCTTTTGGATTCATTGCCCGTGACACACAATGTTTGCATTTGACGAAGAACCACATGGGTCCACGACATCATAGGAAACTATATATATATATTTCCAATTAAACATATAATTTGATATTTTACAAAATTTGTTTGTTTTCTGGGTAGCATTTATTTCTATTGGTGAAGGCGTGTCGTGTAGATATGTGTTTTTCTGCATTTACTCAATTTGAGCATATTTATCATTGATGAATTCTTTTGCTTTATATCAAAAATTAAAAAGAAATGTAGATCTGTTCTTTTTTCCAGTTCGCGTACGTATTTGGAGCGAGAGCAGTTCAATTTTTATTCTTTAATCTGGAGATATCGATCCTCTGGATAGCTGAATTTTAATCTGCTTGTTTGTCCACGTTAACATGTCTCAAGTATATATTCTACAGAAAAAGTAAAAGTATTTGGATGGTATGAAACAATTTTTGTGAAAAAGGCATAACAAGGAGTGTTAAAATTCTGAACGTGATTAAAATGTATATATTTAAATTAATTTTAGTGCCAAATTTTATAATAAAACGTGTACAAGAAATTAATTTGGTTGTTTAAAGGAACGTCCCTTAGTGGTTGAAGATTTCGAACTTAATTACTATACCTTACCATGCTAACAAGTTTCTTAATTGTGACAATTATTGTTGACAGTATAAGGTGATAACAAATCAGATTGACACCCAAAGGAAAAAGGTAAAAATAGTGAACGTGTTTCCCCTCATATTATCTTCTTTGGTGGTTATTCGTTCGTCACTTCTTTTGATTATTGAAATTTTTGTAGTTTAATAACGAGAAAGAAGTGCACAACAGACTCCTGCGTGACTTGGTAAGTATTTTAGCATATGCTTTCGTTGATTTTAATATGTCATATATGTAATAATGCTTCCTAGATCATACACAAACATGCGCACACAGTAAGAACAACAATAACAATACAATTACAATAATAATGGTGTTATGTCACTGGAGATAATTACTTACATAAATCACACACCCATATTGAACTCAATTAAAAATTAAATTCTCAAAGATATTATTCAAAATCAAATATCTTTTAATAATATGTCTTCCAATGTTTCTTTCAATGTAGAGTTAATCATGTGTTCCATTGATTCTTCAGTCAAAATTATATATTATCACAGAAAGTAGTATGTATTGAGGAATAAGATTTTGTATATTATATTGATAAGTACATCCAAAACTAAATTAAACAAATAATTAATATCTCAACAAAGCTTAACCCTGATATAAATCTACCATTGTAGGAAATCAATCTTTACTCTCGTTTCTGGGAATTCCCATTCTATAGCTACTAATTATCCCATATGATGAATCACGCACACAACTTTTTTTTCTTTCTAAAATCTTTAACAATGCTTCTCTCAACACTGTTATATGATTTTTATAGTTAATAAAAATAACATTTCGTAAAAGATATATATCTTGCGCATTGTAGATTCGATATGTGTGTATGTATATATTGCAAATTTACTTGGCAGCTTTCCCTCTAGCCGAATCTCTGGCGTGTAGATTGAATTAAAGAAATATTCTGAATGGAGATTGTTTTATTGTGTATTTAATTTAATTTAAGGATGCAAGAGCAGAAGATCCACGTTTTGCATTGATAGATAATGGAGGGGAGTACGAGTCTGTGATCGGATTCTCAAATTTAGGTCCACGCATGTTCGCATTGAGCCTACAGCCAAGCCATCCTAGTGCCCAAAGCGGAGCAGCAGGCTCTGATCTTACCACTTACCCTTTACTTTTCTAGTACGCAAGCTTAAGCAGCTCGATCTCTTCATCAATCAGAAATACCACATTCACTCAAATTTCAATAAGAATATGACTTGTGATCGATATCTTAAGTTATGCACCCGTACGTGCAGTTTGTACTTAACCACAAAACAATCTCACGAATCTTCTCTTCTCGGTCGATCGCATATATGCATGTGTGAATTATTCAGTTGCAACTGATGAACTGTTATCTCTGTATGTTTTTTAGCCTAATCATATACCTGAAACATGACGTTGCATGTGTTTCCTTTTATTGAGAATGCTTTGGCATGATTATTTATAGAGCGTTTCATAAGTCTATATTTTAACTATTTTTATGATGTATTTTCTACTTTATACCACGTGGTGTTTTCATTTGAAATTAAAATGAGAACATTCACTTTTCTTAGAAACAATCTTATTTTGTATGAGTACTTGTAAATATAGATAGAATATAAAGTTAGTGTATTTCATTCGCCCTCTCTTTTATCTTTGAAAGTTTTTAAAATCTTGTTTTCGAACTCGCAACTCTTTCTTTACGTCGATAATCTGATCCTCTTCTTTAAGAAACACCGTTCTATCACGCGGTAGAGGTGCTCGTCGACGTGGCGGGTCTGGGTCATGTCGTTGACTAAATGTTGTGGTCGGATACGATGATGTACACTATCATATCCCGATTCTCTTATGATTCCACATATTGTAAACACATCAACCATATATTCTCTTCTCTTTGCATTTATTTACTTTCGGCCTCACAATTTTAATTTTTTTATTCAAACACAAAATTTTAAAAATAAAAAAAATTCAATTAAAGTATTTGAAATTCTTAGAATTTTAAATTTCTCAAAATTTTAAATTTCCTCATTCAAACACATTGTTAAGGTTCTTTGGTAAATGATAAAAATTTTTTAGGTCCTTAATAAATTTTTTTCATTATTTTGAGTTATTGATATATTAAATTTTTTATTTTGAGTTCATGTTGTCAGTTATGTAATGATGTGATATCATCACAATCATTAATGATGATTGAAAGATTTGTAAGATAACACTTTCTCACAATTAATGACAGATATTCAAAACAAAAATTTTAATATATAAGAAACTCAAAACAAAAAAAAATTATTAAAGACCTAAAATAAAATTCAGTCATTTATGAGTAACCTTCAACATGTTATTTTAATTAATTTATAATTTATTATTCTTTGCATAAATAAAAATTTAGCATGTGAATAAATTTCATAATGTCTTTTAAGTTGATGAAATATATCATTGTTTTAGGCCATTTATTATTTTTTTACATTGTAAAAATCATTGTTTAAAATACTTGTATTTTAATATTTGTATTTGTTTTATTTTTATTAAATATTTATTTGAAAATTAAATTAATTTTACACATTTTTATTTTATAAATATATTTTATTGAACAAAATAATTAGTTTTAAAGATAATTTTAAATTGTTTGTCAAATAATTAATAATTTAAAATAAACTTCTAAGGGGTCGTATCATGATAAAGATATGAAACTATATTGTCTCTAATGAATTGTTTGATGCTTCAATAAGATATGATTTACTTATATCTCATTATTTATTCCCACTATTTACGTCATCATGACCATTATGTTCACTGTCATTTCTCCACTATGATTGTTGTCACAACCATAACAACTAACCGTCTAACATTATTACTATTATCATTGTAATAGTCTATATTACTTTCGTCATCATTGTTGTCACTAGTTTATCATTGTATCATTGAATTGCTATAATTACATATCATCATTATTTTCACTATCACGAGATTTTCGTTGCCGCTACCACTAACACCATCACCTATCATTATTTGATTCATATCATGGTGTGCACAAAACATATGAAATTGGATTAAGCCTATATTGCTTTTATTATATCATGTTCCTATCCTTGAAAATAACTTTTATAGCCTAATTGGTAGTGAGAAGTTTTTATTTTAATGGAAATCTTATCTAGAATTTCATAAGAGGATATAGCCCTCCCCCTGTTCCATAAAATTTTCAAGTTCATTTAACTTAACACTCTCCATCTCCACGCAAGGAGGGGTAGGTTTAAAATTGTGAAGATTGGAAATGAATCAAGGATTAAAGTGTCTTTTTAAAATACATTAAATTAAAAATAAAAAAAGAAATCAAATTTGTAAAAAGGTCCTTTGACTTTAATGGCAAAAAACAAAAAATTAAACCTAATAATCTTATGTGACAAAATAAGTTAGTGACATTATATGATTATACAATACATAACAATATCAATGTGTCTTAGTTTAAAGTTATAATGACCAATATTATGAGAATATTGGTTTTTCATGTTTGATATTATTTTAAAAAAATAACATTAATCGGAAAAAAATGTTTCCCCGAAAATGTTTTTTAATTGAGTTTCACACCACAATATTACCATTAAGGTAGACGAAAATCTATTTTTTTCTAGTTTTAAAAAAATATTATGGTAAAAATATCATGTTAATTTTATTATATTATTTAATATGATAAATAATTAAAGTGAAAAAAATACTATATACTCTCCTCTAGTATCAAATATAAGAAAAAATATATTATTCTTGGTCTCAATTCTTAAATATAAGAAAAATTTAATCAAATTTATCTTATTTAATGTTATTATTTTTTTTTCTAAAAAAATGTTATTATTTTAAAAATACCATTCATTTAATTAATTGAGGTTTCAATTTTAATGACTCTTTATTATCCTTGATATTAAGTTTTAATGAAAAATAAGTTAAAAAAATTATTTTTAATTAAAATTAATACAATTAAATGTGACTAACTAACTTTATTAGTTTTCTAAAAAAAAAGAATCTTATTTATCATTTTTTCCTTATATTTAAAATAAGAAAAAATACTTCTTTTATTTCCAAAAAAAATTATATAAATATTCAAAAAAATATTTAGATTTCTGAAAAAATATTTTTCTTTCTTATACTCCTTAAATGTCAAATAATAAAAAAAAAAGAAAAGCAAGGAGATATGTTGTGATCTTAAGGAAACGGCCATTGATAATTTTACCCCCAAAAAAAGACTCGGAAGAAGAAAAGAAACCCCGGTCAATAGTTACGTAACAGATAAACTCGGCTGGAAGGGTTTTTGTTTCTTGCGCCTTAAAACCCTTGCCTGAGCGTTGCAAGTCCAAGAGGGGTTTTGGCTGGGTTCAAAGCAACACAACCAAACCAAGAAGACGAGAGTGACGGTGGCGGAGACACTGTTGTTGAGCGACTATGGGAGCTCTCGCTTCATTCGCCCCTTGGATTTCCGAGGACGACCTTCTTCTCAAGAACTCCGTTGAGGTTCTTCCCTTCTCCCTTTCACTTTCCGATTTATTTCTTTGATCATTCTCTCGTTTCAATTAAAACCTCTCTTTAGCTTATAACTTTTTGTTGTCTGATACCAACACACTCCAAATTTCTCTTACCATTGAACTCAATAGTAATACTTGCCTCCTACATTATCGAGTTCGTATTTGGTTCAACTTGTATTAGATAATTAATAATCACTTATTTCTGAGGGAAAAAATTTGTTTACAAACATGCTGAATATTGAATAGATCTATATTTTATTTTCTTCTGGTTTTCTTTTTGGAGACAAGTGCAATATTCTTGTTCAAGGTAAATTTGATCTTTTACTTTTTAATTTGCAGGCTGGTGCTTCATTAGAATCGCTTGCGAAAGGTGCAGTGCAGTTTTCTCGAAAATATAGTATTAAAGAGATACAGGATCGATGGTATTCTCTCCTCTATGATCCTGTCATTTCTGCAGAAGCTGCGGCGAATATGACAAACTTAGAGCTTTCAGCTTTGCCTCTCCCATCAAAGTTCTATAGGTTTGGACATTCCAAAGAACGGAAAGTTGTTTCTGCTACAAGAAAGTCTGACAGTGTTCGCAATTTGTATTATGCTAGGCGCAAAAGAATCCGCAATAGCATGTTAACTTCCATGGACTTAAGTTTTCTAGTTGATTCAGAAAATGGTAATTATGCAGCGCATGGAAGTGATCCTTTATCTGGAAACTGCATGCCTGAAGGTGGAACTTCAAATCATTTTTCAAGTCTTGATCCTTCTCAGTATGCTTTTCCTGAAAATGTGATGGATGATAATGTTGCTTCTGATAGAGTTGCTGCTGGTGTGTTTTGCCATGGAGTTGACAAGGCAGTTGCAGAGAATTTCCCTGCCAAGCTAAAGAGTGTACTTAAGGAAGAACCTCAGATTTTTGAAGGCAATATGCCTTTGGATGGAGTTGTTGAGGATTTGGATGTTCCTAATGAATTGGCTATAGATGGGTGGATTGGAGATGATGGTTTAGAGAGAATGCCTTTGTCCGCATTGAATCATATCAACAATGACCCTGGAAATATGTGTCCTGAGTTTGATGAAAACAATGTATTTGATTCAGAGTTAGAGTGTGGAACATCATTTAACTTATCTTCTCGTCCTGAAATGTCAGTCTGGGGAACAGATGAGAGCATTCAAGAACATGATTTGCCATGTGATGGTTTTAGTGATCCTATTGCTTGTGGGGATGCTTATTTGGAAGAACTGTCCAATTCTCTCCTCCACTTCAGTAGTGAGGAAGAACAAATTCTGATGGATGTTGATGGAGAAGAAGGGATTGAAAAATCTTACTTTGGTGGCCTGACTTCACTCCTACAAAATTCTACAAATGATGTTAATTCAGATCAGATTTCTGAAAAGGATGAAACAGAGTCACTAATGGCCTCACAGGCACATGTTATAAATCAGTCAGTTTCATGTCACAAAGAATTGGATGACAACCTAGGGTCAAGCTCTAGTGGTTTACAAGTAGTTCCCAAATTAGAGTTCCAAATGTCATCTTCTGTCTCGGCTACAGACCCCCAATTTCCTGATCTAATTAATGAAAGTATGTCCTGTTCAATAAACACCGAGCACCAAGAAATTCCAGAAAATGATGACGTTTTTCTACCATTTGATGTGCCTCCTGTCATATTTCCCCCTTCATCAAAATTAATTTTTAAAGTATCCAATAAACCAATTTCTTCATCTGTTATTAAGCATAGAGATAGTGAAAGAGGTAAAACTTTGATGCATGTAGAAAAGAAAGACTCTGTAGAATCTCATGCATCTTTTCAGATGATGGAATCTCCTTGCTTCCCAGGACCTGTTGGTGGTTCTAAGGTAGAATGTGAGTTGCCTGCTAATCATGCACCACACACAGTGTCTAGGAGTTCTGTTACTGTTTCTGGTGGCTTAGGTGGAAATGAAGCTGCAAACACAACAGATGCTTTTTTGCATGCTAATAAAAAGGAAGAAGCTACCAACGTTGGCTTGGCAAAGGATCCAAACAATCATGTGGCAAATTCTTTCATGAAGAAATCAGCTGTTGATTCTAAAGACTTCAGAAATCATCCCCAACCTAATGGTTTTAGCATGAAGACTGAACAAGATTTAGCCTTGCCACTTCAAGATTACCAGTTGCAACGTGCTGAACTGGGATCCTCAGATGTTCTTGAGTCAGAGCTGGTAGCAAATCCTCCAACATTAGATGAGGAAGAGCAATATATAGAGAGTGATGAGGAGCTTCCTTCTTATTCTGACGTAGAGGCAATGGTAAGTTGTATTGCATCAATCTTTCTGTCAACATTTAACTTTGCCCTTTTCACACCCATAGCCATTCTCTGACTTATTCATTCTTCACTCCTGCAGTTACTTGATATGGACCTGGATCCTGATGATCACCAGGATTCGTATTATAATGAGGAAGGTATAACACAGCCATGGATTTTATTTGCTGTTACTTTGTGTTATTTGTTTTTTCTTTTCCCTTTGGAGGAGAGATATGGAGATGCCTTAAATCAAGTGATGACCCAATTAAATGGTATGGGAGCATGCATCAGTTACTTGAGCTGATGACTGCCTCTCAGGGCTCAATTATCTTCCTTAATGGTTGCCCATATTTTTACTTGATGTCTTCACAAATTGCTGAATAAAGATGAAATGTGAGGCACTTGAGGAGAGGGGGGTTGAGGCATTTTTGTATTCCAAGAGGTTGCAATACTTTAATGCTCTTTCCAATGATCTCCAGTTCATTGGAAAAGTGATAATGGATTTGCAAGTCAGTTGCATAATATATGGAATTTGTGGAATTTTGTCAAATATGTCCATTGTGTCTCCATGCATTTGTGTTTGTATATTTGCCTTGATTATGGGTTGATTACAATATTTACACTAAGATGACAGCATATTAATTTTTCATTGTTACTACCGCTGTGTACTTTCTTTTATCATAGCCTAACAGTATATATTCTGATTACAATTTAGTATCAAGATATCAACATGTGGAAAGTAAGCGAGCTATCATGAGGCTGGAACTAGGTGCCCATTCTTGTATTCAAAGAGCCATTGATTCACATGGAGCATTTGCCATTTTGTACAGTCGCCACTCAAAGCATTATATTAAGAAACCTGAGGTATTTGAGCATGTAAACTGGTTACTTGGTGAACTTTGTCATTTGTGGGATCTTTTTTACTGATTCATTTTCAAACACTCAAAGCATCATGAGCTCATGCTATTTTTTTTAATAACTTCTTAAAAAAATCTCACATGCATTATAAATATGGTCACACACACACACAAATATTTGGTTTTTTTATTAATTTATTCAGATTGTGTTCCTGACTTGAGGAAGCAATCTACTTGCAAATTATTGAGTGAGTTTTGTGATGAAAGTTAAACTATAAAGGAAGTAGTAGTTGGACAAACCAATTATGCAATTATAAACATAAATGTGCTTTGAAAAGAGCACTGTACTGGGATAATTTTTTTTACTACTTAAATTAAATTTGAGATATTTGATAATGCTTTAATGATGTCTCAATTCATCCTGCAGGTTTTACTTGGACGAGCAACAGAAGGTGTTCCTGTAGACATTGATTTGGGCAAAGGAGGGCATGGCAATGCAATATCTCGACGTCAGGTTAGTTATGTTTACCAACTTAAACTTAAATGTCAAGGCTGCAGCAACGTTTTGCTGCATTTGATAGATTTTGGATAAAAACATGCATAATGTACATCTGATTTTCAAATTAAGATAACAGTGTTTACATCATAAAACAAGGTTATACTGTACTAGTAACTTCAATGTGGTTTATGAAATACTTCAACAGCTAAATAACTCTTTGTCTTTCTCACTGCTGTAATGCTGTTTTAGATCAGAGAAATGCAGAAAATAAAAGTTCTGCTGATACATCAGCAGTTCTCCCCTTTTTTCTCCTAATTTTAGCTTCAAACTTCAAAGAGAAATCAATGCCATGCTAGGAATTTAATGGAAGAAAAATTGTAATTTGGTGTAATTTTCTGTAGTGTATGAAGATGAAGGATCTATGTATGCTTTAATGCATCAGGGTTATTTGTCTGATTGATCATAAGAGCTAACTGTTTCATCTGGTGCATGCTGTAATGGTCATTAGACTTATAATGTAATTTTGACATGATGTCAATTCAAATAGTAGGAATGCAGGATTATTGATTTTGTCATGTGTAGTTTGAGATATTATAAGTTGGGCATAGACAGTTAGGTGTTGTCTTCACTACCAAATAAAGTTGACTTCAATATACTATGTTTTTCCCCTGCTAAGGCAATTATAAAGATGGATAAAGATGGTTCATTCTACATCAAAAACCTTGGCAAGAGTCCAATCCTGGTAAATAACAAAGAAGTGCACACTGGTCAGTCTCAAAGACTGCATTCTGATTGTCTGATTGAGGTATGATCATATAGCTCCTTTCAAATTTGATTGATTTGCACTAGTCTCGTTGTGAATTATCTGATTGGAAATGTTTGTTCTCTCTCTTCCTGATAAAAACAAAGGGGAGTAGCATCCTACTAGAACGGAGAAAGGCACAAAACAAAAGTTCTGCTGCTGCATGCAACCTTTAGTTCAAACCCATTCCCTTTCAGCTCTCTTCATTCATGTCCCCCTATACACTTCCCATCATTCTCTCTTGTATTATCATTTCATATCCAGCTGAATTCCCACCTCCTACTATTCCTTGTGCGCCTTTCATGTTCTGGAACAAAATTATTTTTCCCTTTATAATTTATAACCTATTCAGTTCTCCTCACTCATGTGTGTTTATCACTTTATTCTTTTGCTTCTCATCTTTTTCCTTTTAGCATTTATTCAACTCTGTAATAGGGGTCTATCATTCTCCTTATTGGTTAAGTTTTGTTGTTTCCATCTTTGTATGTTCTTGCCCATGTGTTGTTGCAATCCTTTTAGATTCAATGCTGCTAGAATACTCTTTTCATGATTGCCAAGTAAATCAAATATGTATGTGTGCCATTAGTCCATTTCGAGCTATAAGATATGAGATGCTATAACATGTCATAACATTGATCCTTAGATTATTAGCATGCCTAACATTCCAGTTCCTGTACTTTGCATTACAACATCTTTATTTCTTTTAAGCCGTAGACTAATGTTTGTGTTTTACAGAATTTAATTTTGGAGTTGATGTACGCTGGACGGTGTTCTTATGCTTGCAAATGTTTTCTTCTATTTGTTAGTTGAATTAAGTACATAGAAACTTGGATTTCTTTGTACCTTCTACTTCAATTTCACCATATATCCTTAAAAGAGATAAAAAAACAGCCAGTGTTACAAAAATGATACGTTACAGATTATGTTGTTTCACTTCCAAATCTGCTCTGTTGTAGCAAGTCTATTTTTGTTTTATAAAATGAATTATAAACTGAACGTAGAATTTCATTTCACTACACTTTTTTAGGGAAGAGGGGTTGGCTTTGTTCAAACTTGCACTATGTTGGATTTTACTTGTATTAATAGGAAATGTGAATTCTTCGTTGAGTTTCTGTAGCTAACTCCCCACTAGTCTAAAATAGAATAAGTGGTTTATTTTGCAGGTGAGAGGCATGCCATTGATATTTGAGATAAATCAAAGTCGTGTGAAGCAGTACGTGGATCACATTTCTGACAATTCACAGAACTTTTAGTGTCGATTTGTAAATGAAGCAAGGAGTCCAGTAACACAGAAGGTGCTTATTTTTACTGCATTTTCTGAGTTTTGGTAAATGTAAGCAGTGACCCTATTGTTGTATGTCATTGCATTTATTGGTGAACTTATGTTTCCTGAATGGATTTCTTTGACTCTGCACTTTCTTCCCATATTCTTTTGCCCGCAAAAGTAAGATAATTCAACCCAAAAGTTCTGTAACATGGTAAATTTATCCAACCTTGAAAGTGCTTGTTCACTCCCAATGCCGCAAACTGAATCTCATCACCGCCATGCATTTTGTAAGGTTAAAGAGCACGCATGCTCTTTTTTGTTTTGCCCCGGTTCACTGGATACGTGTACTAATCTTTGACGCGGCATTCTGTTAATTAATTTATTTATTATCATTTACATTTGAATAAAGTAAAACAACGATCCGTTGGTTAAAAAATTCTGCATTTGAATGTGTAGTTGCACAAGTAATAAAATCACCATCTCTAATTAAATGTCATGGACCTTGTCATTTGTTTATTATTCAGATAATTTTTTTTCTATTTTCAATTTTTTTATTTACTTTAATTGCAAAAATATCTCTTTTTTATTTTGTTTTAAAAAATTATATAAAACAGTGAAATTATTAGTGTTTTTATTTTGCCTATACTGACTTAAAACATTTTTTCAATACAAATAATGTCTTATAGGGTGTTTGGCAGCCGAGAACTTGTTAGTTTTTCTGGAATTTGAAATTGAGAATATTGGTTCTCCTTAATATCTCAAAGTTTTATTTGTAAAGAATTTTTGTTTTAGTTTCCTGCCAAATCGTTCCCGTGGACCGTCAATTTCAACTTTCCTGATTTGGGAGGAAAGTGTTATGTAAACAGGCCACATACCCCTTTTAGTTTAAGTTCATCATTATCCAAAATTTTCAATTCCTACTATCTATTTTCTAAATACGAATACAACACTAACGGATTATAGTTCAAATAGTTGAGTATGATGTATTAGTGATATAAATCTTCTGATATGATGTTTAATTCTTGTGGATAAAAAAAATACAACAGACTACATCCTAAGGAAGGAGACTCCCATAAGTTTAATTCCAACGGAAGTTGATGGAGAACAATCAGAGATTCTCAACACTCCTTGCACCCTAGCCATTAAAATAATGTCTTTAGTTTCTTCACTATTTGAATGTTATTTATATTTTAATTTTAATAGTTATTTACTTTATATATTGTAGTTAAGTTTTCAATGTCTTCAAAAATAATTTGGTTATTTAAGAAATATCTTGAACTTATAGTTGAATCATGAATGCAGTGTTTTAAATTCGGACCAGTGGTATAGGCAGGTCAAGCTGATATTGATCGCATATAATTGATCATGTATTTAGCCCAGTGTGACCCTGTACGAACCAGTTGGGTTTGCAGTTTAACCGATAATCCCCTGATCGGTGCATCTTTCTGCGTTTCCTAATTAGTGTGCTACTGGCCAACAGCTACTTAATTAATAAAAATAAATGCATTGCTGAAGGTTTGAACCCAGCACATAGAACTCTTCTTAATAATCTTTGAACCACTACCTCATATAAGTTTCATTGTAAGTTATGCCACAAATATTATATAATAACATAAGATATAGTTAACCATTTATTTATACATGAATAACATTAATTTTGATTCACCTGAATGATACTTGTTACCACTAAGTTGGAGATATTTCATAAATATATTATTGTTATAATAAAATAAAATTTTAAATATATATATAACCTCATGGATGGATTTTAATGAGTTTGAACTTGAAGAAATCTGAAACATATAGAATTATATAAATTTAAATTTGTGATGTGATTTTTTTTAAAGTAAAGTATAATTTTTTTAATAAAAACTGGATTAGGCAAGTCAATCAATAATTCATTGGTTTGACCATTAATTCAACTGTTTTTTGACCCACTGATTCAATTTTTAAAATTATACATCAATGTCATATCTGTAATAAGAATTGAATAAAGAAATATATCTAATAAAAATATTTTAATAAAAGATATTTTTGTAAGAAACGCTTGTATACACAAGAAAGTTCTATTGTGTTGTAATCTCCTTTCTTTTGGGCGTTTTGCCCCATTGCTTTCTAAAAAAGCACTTATATTATTATATTATATATATAAGAAAGCTCTATGGTAAACATGAGTTTTTAATTCCTAATGGCCTAATTGTTTTTTTTTTAATATAAAAATGTGAATAGAAAACATATAAATGTAAGAAAATCTTAATTGTCTTTCTTGATTGAATTTTATTTGGGAGATCGTAAATGCGTATATTAAAATTTGTTTCTCGGAATTTTTTTACTATGGTACATGAAATATGTTAAATGTAAATGGATTTGTAATTTTTTTTACACTATTTGTTCTTTTGAAGAGCTTGTATGTTAATGAAATTTCACAAACTTTAACCTCGATAAGCTTATCTAGCCTGGACCACAATGCTTCGGAAGCATGAAATTTGTCATCCGAATTAATTCATTTTTTTTTTGTAACAGAATTAATTAATGTATTACATTAGATTATATCTTCTTTTAATATTTAATATTGATTCTTAACTATTCACAAGAATATCTAAAATCCAAAATATTTAAATTTATACGTGCAGTTATATATTTTAACTTTCTTTCCGCACTTCCTGTTCATCGTATGATCAACACTATTGACGATATCTTATGAATCCATTCGTCCTGTACGGAATATATAGGTTTTGCCAAAGCGTAATATAAAAAAATATATTAGAAAGTCAATCTGAATAAGGCAATGTTATCGAACCAGATCGATCACTCAGCACCTGAAGACACTCTTCAAGGTTCAATCGGAATTAAATTAGGGTCGAATTGATTTTAATAAAACACTTTTTTTAAAATATTATATAATATATTAAGTAGAATTAAATAAAAAAGAATATAATATACATAAATTTATAATATTGAAAATTAAACTACAGTAGATCAAAACATATAACAAAAAGAAGTTATATATGAAAGTAAATCTAATATATTGTAATATGTTAATTCGTAACAATTTAACACGATACAAGGGAGTTCTAACATTTATATATTCTATTTAATAAATTAAATAAGACTCTTTCCTATATATCATAATATTTTAAAAAAATTTATTCACAAGAATTAAACATAATATGAGGAGATAATATGAAGAGATTTATAATACTTACTCAATCAATTGAGTTAGATTTTCTTGATATATTTTAAGTTTAATAATGACAAATAAAATGATCAATAACTATCAATAATGAGAAGTAGATTTTCTTGATATATTTTTTTTTTATAAAAAAAAGGCACCAAACATTTTCAATTCCCGTTTTCTTCCCTCAAATAGCAGCCAATGAGACATGCATTATCTCATCAATTCTCACATTCTTCCCAAAAAAGAGACATCAACAATATTATATCAAACATCAAATATTAGAATATGTACGGTCCCCTTAACTGTAAACATCTTGGTTAGAGTTACGCCTTTAAGCACAATTTTTTTAGAAGAAAACCGACGTGGGTTGTGTATTCCTGGTCGAGACTAGAACGATCCACCTGATAAGGGGATACGGGCGAAGATCTTGGATCGTGTTTATCTTGCCAGCTTGGACCAGCCTCCAATTCCATAAAAGCTGGAATTTATTAAAATGAAGTTAAGAACAACTGGTAAATGATTGATATCATTTTCTTATATATTTAAATATGGTTTGTATTAGTATAATGTTCTAATTGTACCAATCATTTAAAATTTGGTTGTTTAACTTTATTTTCATTTGAAATAAATTATAGCATGTGACAGTTATCAGAATTGATTTTGGGACCCAAAATCATGGTAAATTTTGAAAAAGTGGAAGCAGCGCGCTACATGCTAAAAATTATAAATTATAAAATATATTTAATTTATAAATATTGCATGTCTCTATAAAACATTTTCACATAAATCTTCAACAAGAAGTACTATCTATTTTATCATGTTATGTTTTTTTTTATTATATTCTATTTTATTATGTTATGTCATTCATTAGTTTATGTGTTAATGTGACTTAACAATTGTAGCTAACGGGATGTTTTTATGTAAAATATGCAATTGGTTTACATTTGAGTTCTTTTTTTCCTTAGAATTAATCACCGTTGGATTTCAATAATTCATTTGTTTTGGTGTCTTGTGTTGGACACAACCTGTGCCTAATTCGGCTAATTTTGTTTTGTTCATAAAAATAATGTGTTAATAAGATCAAATTTTATTGGAAACATGTGAGTTAGTGTCCATAAACAAAATTCTTGTTTTTTTAAGCAAAAGACTTGAAAAAAAAATGAAGGCACGAGACAAAGTGGTTGAAAAAATCCCAACTAAATTCACACCTCAACAATCACCGCCAAAAAAAACCAATATTGTATAAACAAAATTCTTAATATACAATAGGATTGAAATATTAATTAAAATATAAAAATTTTATACACTCATTCAATCACAACTTATCATATATAATAAATTTATTGATTTTTTAAATAATAATTTGTAATTAAATGATAATATAATGATTATACTCATCTTTTTATATTATCATTTAATCTTTTCAAGCTTAATGTTTGAGTGCTTTTAAATTGTCCAATTGAGTTATATTGTGGCACAATTGACTATTGTTGACTAATTCATTCATTGTTAACTATATACTGCATAAGGTTATGGTTCTTTTAAAATGAAAATGTGTAAAATGATAAAATGTAAAATCAAATCAACATATATTTACAATTAATTGTGTTCTTAATTTATACACTTTATGGGGTATGATCGTGTACGTCGCATGGCATGTCTAAACTCAACAGTAGTATTGAGAGGATGATATTTGATTATGGCTGCGTAGAGGATTTTCATCCCGTCAAGAATGGTGGGAAGTTTTTATTTTTTATTTTTTAATTTACACAATAATGGTGGAAACTTTACTTGCAAGGCTTTCAATGTTTAAATTAGTAAAGATTTAAAATCAATAAGTGAAGGATTAGAGAGAATGCATGTTTTTATAATATTGTATAACTTGTATCTCAAGTCTAAATAACTCAGTTTACTTATTTTTTTAACAATAAATATTATGAAAATGATTGATTATTTGTTTATGAAGTGTTCAGAAAAAAATGTTAGTATATGGACGTACATCACTAATAATACTTTTTTTTATTTTTTTTATTTTATAATATCACTAATAATATGAATCATTTTTTCTATTTTTTCTTCCTATCTCTTTGAAGGTATTTGGACAATTGACACTAGAAGAGTGTTCAAGAATCATTTCTCCGAAAAAAATATATTTGACAGTAACATGATTTAAACAGTTGAATATTATGCATTTAATGTTATGGAACATGTTTCTTATCTATTGGATGTTGAATCGAATTGCTTTTAAATCTTGAGTGTCATTATGAAGTTGTGTCTCAGTTTATAACATTTTTTATATTTAAATGTTTAAATAAGGGGAAAGTCTCTTTTTATAAAGTTTGGAAAGAGCAGTGTTGTATTTAGCAAATTAGCAGGCACAAGAGTACGAAACGTTGGTTACTTCCATCGTATTGTTTATCAATAAGAAATTTTTAGAAAAAATTTAAAATAAATGTATTTTAATATTTTAATTCAAATGAATAATAAATAGTACAATTTTATTTTCCTCTATATTTTAAATCAGATAATTTTGATAAGTTATGATGTTTGCGAGTCCTACACTTTATACCTCCCGGCCACGTCGTCGCTAATTATGAATTATCCTCTAACACTTGGTATGAGTCATTGACGATATTCACAGTTGGGCGCATAATTAATATAAATGCGTGTATGATGGATCTTCCACTTGGAAACCTCTTACAATAAATATCAAAAGATCCATCAACCTCCTTTAAAGAAAAAAATAATCCTTAGAGCATCTTTAATAAGGGTTATTATAAGCAGATTTTAGTCTTAATATTTAATATCTGATCTTACTAAAATTTATTTATGGAACATTTTGTTGAATGTCTACTAGAAAATTCAGTTTTTCCTACCAGAACTCCTAAAATCAGTAATAATTGCAAAAAAAAAAAAATTGATTTTTAACTTTCTCTCTTCACAACATCCGCACGGGAGGGAAGCAATTGTTAGCAAGCAAGGAAGAACAACCAGGGGGTGCACGCAGAAGGGAGGGAAGGAGGAGAGGGTGACGGCAAAGAAGGAAAGAAAAAAAAAAAAGGAATAAGAGAGGGTGAAGACAAAAAAAAAAGAAATTTTTATACCTAAAAAATGATTTAAGATGTCAATCAAATACATATTCAAATAAAAAATGGAAAAAAATCTTTATAAATGTTATTTAAAAAATATAAAGATTAAAATTAATTTTTCAAAAAATTAAAAGTAATTATATGAGAACACTATATTATAAACACATATTTGACTCTTTTTATTTCATTATATATGTTATTATCAAATATTAATTCATATCACTTATTATATTTATATTTTCCTTCTTTTATAACTTTTCATTTTATATGTTAATTAATGTTAAAGTGTTTACCAATCTTTTCCCTTTTAAAAGTAGGGAACTAAAATAAGGTTAGGACATTTTTAAGACATTAATCATTAACCCTTTATATATATTAATAACAAATGCTTACGCAAGAGACTTCGTCATTGTGATCGTTAAAAACTTAAAAACATGCGAATCACGTGAATTTGTGTAGATTTACTTTTATGTTAACTACAGTTATGTATCTAATCATGACTTGTTAATAATTAATATGATATGATTAAATACATGGTGTAATCGCTAACTCGTGAAAAGGAATTATAAAAAATATACAGCATCTTTCTAGTATACTCAAACCAAAGTTCCGTATTTTATTAATTAATTAATATATATATATATATATATTTATCAAATACTTAGGCTAGACACTTTGTCACTATAGTTGTTAATAAAAAACATGTAAATTTGTGTGGATTATAACAGAAAAACGAAAACGATCTAATTCTATTGATGATGAAGTCTATGAATATTTAGCTCATTTAGCTCATATGAGCTCATATGTAAATATTTTTTATACAGATCATTTTAGAAATTCTATAAACTATAAGTAAGATATTATTTCCTTTTAAGAAAATTATAATTTAAAAATATAGTACATTTATTATTCTTAGACATGTATTTATAGCGATAACAACTAGTACTAATAAACTGGTGTATTGTAGCAACATAAAGGGAAAGAAAAAGTTGTTTGGATGGAGGGAGAATAGTGTGATTAAATTATAAAAGGGCAATAAGAGCTGATTCTGTTTGGGTGAAGACTGAAGACAGATATTTAATCTCTGGAAGTCACATTAAGTTTTGTAAGAAGGTGAAACATGACACCCTAACTCGCGTTTCTTACTCGAGTGATTAGACTCGTCTCGAGTGTATTGTATTTAATTTAACCGTGGGTGAGTGATTATTAGAATCTCTCATTCTCAACCAATTCAAATCCTCCTTTCTATTAATCTGAAACAAGTTATTAGTCATGAAGATCCAGTGCGACGTGTGTAACAAACAGCAGGCATCGTTGTTCTGCACCGCCGACGAAGCCGCCCTATGCGACGGCTGCGACCACCGCGTCCACCACGCCAACAAGCTCGCCTCCAAACACCAACGCTTCTCCCTCAGCCACCCCTCTGCAAAACATTTTCCTCTCTGCGATGTTTGCCAGGAGAGAAGAGCCTTTGTGTTTTGTCAGCAAGATAGAGCGATTCTGTGCAAAGAGTGTGACGTGCCCGTTCATTCTGCCAACGACCTCACCAAGAACCATAACAGGTTTCTTCTCACTGGGATTAAGTTTTCTGCCCTCGATTCTCCTTCAACACCTCCTAAGCCTGCAGGTGGAAACTCCCTAACAAATCAACAACCACAACAACAAACTGGTTTCACAGGTAGCAGCATATCAGAATACTTGATAAACACTATCCCAGGCATGGAGTTCGAAGATTTCCTCGATTCACATTCTCTTCCCTTTGCTTGCTCCAAGGTTAGTTTAGTCAAACTCTAATACAACGCCTTCCAGCAATTATTGATTGGATCTGAGACTAATACATTGATGATGAATTACAGAATAGTGATGACATGATGTTGTCGATGTTTGGTGAGGGAAACATGGTTTCGTTCTCAGCCGGAGGGATCTGGGTTCCTCAAGCACCATCTTCAGTACAAATGGATCAGCAGAGTGGGTACAAAGACACATGGGAAACTAGCATTAGATCAAGTTTTGGGGATGATAGTTTATTAGTTCCACAGATGACTCCTCCCAGCAATGTGTTTAATAATAAGAGATCCAGGCTTCTATGGTAAAACAGTTACAGCTAGCTATCAAGCTAACCACCTTATGTGGCTTTTAATTTCACTCTATTCTTAATTTGGTTTTCTTTGTTTTTTTGTCCCTCTCCTCCTTCCTGAGTACTACACTACTCTTCTAGCTACTTAATTCCCTCTTGCGTTCTCGATAAGTTGATGTATCTCTTCCAAATTGTAAATGTCTATGTTTTAAGAGCTCTCTGGGTTCAGATTAATTGTTTCTGCTACATGTTAAAAGATGACTCAAGTCTTAATTAACATTGCATAAATGAACCGGAAGAAGACTTAGGCGATATCTTCACCATTTTGCACTTTCAAGCTGGGTTAGATCACATTATCTTAGCTTTGCCTTGATCCCATCTTTGGGAGTATTACATGAACAAGGTGATTTTTTTCCCATATATACAACAATTTTTTTTTTTTTTACCAAAACATACAATTCCCTCCATTATTTACACAAGTATACATGTTTACTATTCATTGTATAAATTTGGGATTGGGAGATCTGAATTTACACTATAATTTTGAAAAAAATTTGATTTTTTTACGTTAATGTGCTTTATTTAATTTAAAAATAATTTTAAAAAAATATAAATTAAGGAAATTAATAAAATTAGAGAAGATTATGAAGTTAAACAAAATTAGTTAAAGATAATACAGTGTAACTTAGTTTTGAAGATCTATATTAGTTAAAAATTATATAGTTGAAGAATGTTTTATTAATTTATAAATGATGTAAAATGAAATATATTGATAGTAAAAAAAATTAACTTGCTTAACTTGAACTTCTGGAAGGATATGGTCACTTACTTTTTGAATAATCAACTAGTTTGGATATTGAACAATTATATTTTTAGTATAGTTTGTTATTCTCGTTTATCATCTAAACCACCGCACTATTTATTTATGTGTATTATATAAGAAAGATGTATCAATTATTTATTCATTGTATTTTTTTAATTTGTTTCAATACTACTAACTAATTTTCTCATTTTTTTAATTAACATACATAAGAAAACAAAACCGCCAACGACACATATATTTAACTAAAAAATACTTATATTATAACTATAAAATTATATCATAATCTTCTCTAATTTCACTAATTTCCTTTATTTATATTTTTAAAAAATATTTTTTTTAAGATTAAAAGAAATGAAAAAGAACGTCCAGAATTTGGGTTGGGAGACCTGAATTCTCAACATAAAAAACCAATTTTTTTTCAAAATTACAGTGTAAATAATAAATATGCATATTTATGTAAATAATGGGGAGAGTTGTATATTTTGGTAAAAAAAAATTGTTGTATGTATGGAAAAAAAAAATCCAAGAACTTACTTATTTTTTTTATGAGAACGAAATTTCAATGCTTTAGTTGTTGAATATTTCTCATTCATTACTAATATGTCTAAATTAAAATGTATAAATAAGAAATAATTCTTTCCTTATAAATTAATTTTATAAGAAGATTAAGCTAAATTCAAATTCATATTTTAAAATGAAATTAGAGAATATTTCTTAACAATTTGTTGAACCTATCTCATTATTTGTTATCATTATTGAACTATTAGTAGATGATCAATCCTACAACCTTCATACTCAACATGTCCAATATGGACATGAGGTGGTTCTGTTGAAAATTCTAGTGATATAATTAATTTACAATAGTAAGGATAAAAATTACTTTGCAAGTTAATTTTATAAAATTAAAAATCCATATTCTAAGATTAATTGTTAAATTAAAACTCAAATCTTAGCCAGAGAAATGCAAAAACAAATGTTGCAAAAACAAATGTTGATTTCTATTTTTAAAAGCAGATTAGTGTTCAAAATGTAACTAAATAATTGAACAAGATGAGAAAATATTTATTAACTATTTTTATTTTTTATTTTTTAAAATACTTGTTTCAGAAAACAGATTTTAAACCAAAAAATGAGAAGTAAACAAAAGTAACCTTAAGGTATGTCTTATTATTTTTTGGGGAGATCATTAGTGATTCTTTTTTATTTATAGTAGAGCAATGAATATTTTATTCGCGAATTTGTATAAATTCAAAGTAGTAATTTTGTACTGGTTAATAAATAAATTAAATAACTTAAAAAGTTAAAGAATGAAACGAAAATCCGCCAAAAGCCTGGGTGTGCATAAGTTACCGTAAAAAAATTCGTGCCTACAATTTAATATAATAACGTTCATCAATAGAATTAAACTATTAACCTGACATTAAACTATTAACTTGACATTCCTTTTTGGTCATGGGAATGGGATATCTCGCAAAAATTTCTCATTTCAATCACTTTTTTTATTTATAAAATTTTAGATTAAAAAAATAAAAATATTATAGAAAGTCAAATGTTCTAATTATAAAAAATTTGCATACATGCAAATGGATTTGATTTAACGTAGGAACTAGGAACTTGGTCGACTGCAACCATATCCTCATTTTTTTTCTTTTTTTTTGCGTTTCAAAATTGGCTGTTTATTAGTGAAAAATGATAGTGTTAAACTTGGTTTTGGCAAGGATTGTTCAGAGCTTCGGCAATAAACGACATGAGCAGGTAAAATAGTTTGTAAGACCGGGTTCCGGATGAAAATACAGGATTAGTTAAATCAAGCACTAGGCTACTATTGACCATCACGTTGTCAACAATTATTGTTGATATTTGATTGGCCAGAAAAGTATCAAATCTTGTCAAATCTAGCTCTCACAAAAGGAAAAACACTGATGCTGACAAAGGAAAATATAAAACTAGAATAAATTATCGACAGGAAAGTGTACAAAATTGCACTGTCAAATGTATAATTTTCCTTCTTTTTAGCCTTGTCATTTTGTTTTCCTTTTGTTATAAACACTAAAGAATCTTCATGGAGAGAGTTAATCGATTTTTCAATTCTTCATATCATCATATGTAACATGGTAGTGGCGGTGGCGTCTCAATAGCAGAACGTCAAATTTGTGTGTTGAAGTTTGCCCGTGCGTGTGTGTTCTTACCAACAGCTTAAAGTCGGTAACAGTGAAAGTAACTTTTCCAGTTATCCAGCAATATAGGACCTGTTTGAGTGTAAGCTTTTCTAGAAGTACTTCTAGAATAAGAAAATAAGAAGAAAAAGATGAAATGAGATTCTCCATTAATTAAAATGAATTTTCCATTAACTAATTTGTAGAGGTCATCTCATCTTTTAGAGAAATTATATTGGTGAGCTTCTAAAAATTAACTGGAGAACTTATTCTTGTTTATAGAAAAATTCATCTCATCTTTTTTCTTCTTTTAGAAATGTTTCTAAAAAAACTTACCCAAACAGGTCTATAATGTCAATGGGTTAAGAAACTCTAAAAAGTCAGAAACGGCTACTTTGTCTTCCACTCCTTCACATGATGAGATTATAATTCTTGTTCTATTCGGATCAATCTTACAAAGTTTTCAGTTTTTTTATTTTTAAATATGCATTTTAGAATCAAACATGTTTGATTTACAAATAATACATTATACTTATTCAATATTAACTAAAGAAATCTAAGGTTCAATTAAAAAATTAAAAATGTTTAAAAACTTTTACATTATTTTCAAAAATATTAAGAGATTAGAAATTTGTTAAACAGAGTTCAACAAACTAGAAAATTAACTGATATGAAACTCTTATAATTTCTTTGATTTGAAAAAGAGAAATAATTTTGAAGAGACGAAAATAAGTGTCAGTGTTTGATAGATGAGAATTAGAGAAGAAATAATTTTAAAATCGATTGAATTCACTATATTATTTTTTACCTCTTTTATTTTTTTTTCTTCATTTGTTTTTTATTTTTCTTGAATGAAATATCTTTACTTTTTCACTTTATTTTGTTTACATATTTTTACTTTTTTTTCATCTATCTTATTTCTTTCATCTTTACCATTACCAAAGAGCATTAGAATCACCACATAGACTAATGTAAGGCAAAGTCTGTTGCGAGGGTAAATGGCAACACCTTTTTCGTTTTATTTTATTTTTCTGTAAAAAAAAAAATCAGTACTTGTGATTTGTGAAATTTTCGGAGTTGGCTGATTCAAAGATTCCTTTACTTTTTACATTCACAATGTTACACATAAATGCTGACGATTATTGACATTAATTATTGTAATCTCTATGCTTAATTAACGGAGTTGATTTATCGAAAAGTGCTCGTGATGATTGGATTCACAAATAAATGATAGTAATGAAAATAGATCATCTTGTCCTTGCTACCAAAAAAAGATCATCTTGTCCTTTATATAGGTTAGGTTAAAAGTTAATATCTAATTTAAATTCACTTAATCAACTTATAATATTTATAGATTAAATATTTTACTTCAATATTTGAAATTATATATTTATTTAAAAGTATAAGTTTATTAATTAGTTATACATTATTTTGACTTACTTAAAAGTAGAAGATCTTATTATAAACTAACTTTTTAAATAATTTTTCAGTTAAATGTTTTAAAGATCAAACCTTAAAATAAGTGCATACATATATCGAGTAAATAAAATTTGAAAAAAGGCTTGACTTAAATCTTTTAAAGCTTAACATTATCCAACTCGTTTTTACTCCCAAAAAGTTGCTAGTTAATTTCAATTATGTTAACTCTATCAATAATTTGAGATTACGTTATAACGAATAGCTTGGTGAATTTCCTAATGGAATATGTAATTAGTAAAAGTACGAGCAAGTTATTTTAGTAATTGTCTAAGCACATTATTTTTAAAAAAATAGATTTAATTATATTTTGATTAAATATGAAATTTAATAATATTGGAATTCAGTGTAAAGATTAGCATGAAATAAAAATAAAAAAGTTAAATAACATATAACGGAGAAAATTCCTAAAATCTAATGTCATCATGTTTTGGATTGAATGGCATGTACATTAATTTGTATATATATAATTTGTTTGTGGTGACAAAGATCTTTATTTGATTTTTATTCTTCTCGTATTCCCATGAAATAACCAAAAAATTTAGGCACATGATTCTATTGAATTTAATAGGCTCCCAGGGTCAATTTTTTTTTTACACAGTCAATGAGTCTTAAATATTATTTTATATGTTTTTAAAATAATTATTATAAAAATTAATAAATATATTATACATTAAGATTTTTATAATAGAACAACGTTAACTTACATAAACCATATTCATATTTAAGCCAAATAATAATGTTAAAAGGCATTTACATACACTTATTCCTTCTTTATTTATTGTTACGTTAAAAAAAATATTTTATTTATAAAATAATATATTGGTTCGGTAAAAAAAATATTGATATTTTGTTTAACATTGGTGAATGAATGTATCTTATCTTAAAAAAGGTTAATTATTTAAAAAATATTTGTTAGACACTCCTTATCTTGAAAGAGAAAGATAGAGAGAAAAAAATAAATGATTAATTTGATGAATAATGTTATATCCTGCTACTACCTGTCGCGCGTAGTAAATATTAATTGAAAAGTAAAAATATTTATTGTTTTAGAGATTGAAATTATAAAACATGAATAATTTTAAATATTCTTACAAATCCTCCTATTATCCTATTATGGTGAGTAAGGAATGTGTTTTATATTTCCAAGACATTTTATTTTTTATTCAATACTTATTATATTAAAGGTAGTGAAAGGATTTATAGGAAAAATTAATAAAAAGTTATAACATTACTCATAACACATATTTAAAACTTAATATAAAAGATAGTAGAAGAATTTGTAAGAAAATTAAAGAATCATTTCTTGACAGGGTGTTTAGAATTTATGGATATTCAAATATAATTACCCTTACATTTTTTTTTTCCGGACAAAAGGTAAAGATTCCGCATGCGGAGTGTGGTGAATCACGTGCTATGTATATACTCTGCAAAATTCTCTAATAGAGGAGAACCCTTTGCTGCATTCTCCGCATATTCTGCAGTCCTAATGTTCTAAGTTCTAACATATATGGTTGCGGACTTTGTTTTGTCTTAATTAATTTTACGTAGTGGATGGCCAGCTCACACACTAATCAATTAAACAATATGATTCCATATTTGTCTTGACTAAAGCACGAGGTTTGATTTTTAATTTAGGAATAAAATTGCGATTAAAGATATTTTTTTTTAGATTATAGTTATTTTTTATTGAAATAATTCATTTGAATCGAATAAAATTATCATGAATAACGTTAACAATATAAAAAAAATATTTTTTAAATATTAATTAATTTAACATAGTTGTAGGTACAAAACTCAATCTCTAAGATATATATACCAATCTACTTTATAATAGACGAATGTAGTATGAGATTAATTAGCTTGAATATATGCAGTGGCAAGAGTTTATCAGCATCTATAACATCTGACAACGATGCTATTGTTTAGCGAATAACATCTATTAAGTACAAGCTTGATAGGATTCACTATTACAATTATTTTTCGTAAACGTTCCTTGAATTTAAAAACCAAACTTAAAAAAATCCTTGTTAAAAAATTGTCCTAAATATTGGTAAGAAAACGAAACACATGCAATCAATATAAAAAAGTGTCAAAAATATCCTTAGACACCAAATGCTCATCAATATCCAGAAAAAAATGTGTGTATATATATAGCAAATGATATAAGATAAAAACAAAAAAGGAATGTCAACTTATACAAAATGGTTAACTAGTAATTAGTACCACATGTGCTAAAATTTTGAAATCATTATCAACTTGTAAAGACTTTGGTACCTACAGAAACAAAACGTAGATGAGTGATCGGTGCAAATTTTGAGAATTGGTGGTTTGAGCCAGCATTGATTTTCAAGGTCTGCGACAATGGGCCTTACACATATGGTGACAATCGTAGTAACAAGGTCCACCACAATGAAGAGGGCATTCCAACCTCATTCCCCGGCATCGGGTTTTTGCCATGCATTCAGCATACTCCCCCACCCTATATTCTTTCTCATCTAACATCCCTTTCTTATTATAATGATTATGATTATGTGCTCCTCTTCCACCTCCTTTCCTTTTAACACATTTCCACCCTCCTTCTCCTCCACCACCGCCTCCTCCTCCTCCTCCACCACCGCCTCCTCCTCCTCCACCTCCCCCTCCCCCTCCACCTCCACCTCCTCCTCCTCCTCCTCCTCCTCCTCCTCCTCCTCCACCACCACCCCATCCCCATCCATAACCACCTCCACCTCCTCCTCCTCCGCCACCGCCTCCACTTCCTCCATAATACCAACTAGTACTCTTGACGTGGACTTTATTATTATTGTTGTAATAGCTGTTGTGTTTTTCTTTTACTACTTCTTCATTTACGCCTTGACTTGGGAAAGTTACAAATGTTGCATTGTTGCCTTGACTAGGACTAGAACTAGAAGAAGCGTTGCCATTTATCACCTCATTGTCACATCTAATAAGCCCAACAATTGCAAGGATTAGACAGAGGACCCTTGAACTTCTTCTCAAAGCCGTCTCCATCCTTCAATTTGGCACACCACAGAAAACGAAATTTTGTACTATACTCACCCCTACTTGCATCGGTCCTTTAAGGCATAAGATATATACACATGCAGTAGTAGTAGTTGTGACAATTTTATTACTATGTCGGATCAACAACTCAACATTGTCCATTCCCACCTAATGAAATGTATAAGATATATAGCAGTTAAGTTGGACGCTATAGGATGGCTTCGTACTCACTTTGTCCCCACTCGAGCCACTTGCAATATATATGTTTTAGTACTTAGAAAGCAGTACAACCCCGGTTGTCCCCAAACGTCTCCCACTAACACTGCAAACCGGCCCCCCTTGTTGGTTTCTAATAATGGAGTGCCATCCATGATACTACTATTATAGTTAGGTTAAGGTGCTCTGTATTGAATCGTGTTTTTTATCATCAAAAATAAGTTTATATGAATGACCAAAAAATTAATTTGCAAACTTAACTCATGGATTAATATACAAACCAACTCTTACTATAAGCTTACATTTAAATGAGTCATACACTTCTAAGATCCAACTCACAAATTATATATGTGCTTTGTCAGTCAACTCACATACCTGGAGTACCTTACCTTTATCTAATTCTACTCATACAGTGGTTTTTTTTTTTTTTTTGTTATTGCTACTTATACAGTGTCTGTGTCCATTTTAACCATTTATATATGTCACCATGTCAGTATAAGGTAATGTTAGATTCTCGTAGAGCCTAATTACATGCCGCTACATGAAACAGGGTCTTTGTATATTAGCATCCCTATATGGTTATATCAATATATCATAATGGAAAATAACAAACGTAAATCCTAAAAATGGGTTGGACTTGGATAAATTAATAAACAGAAGGAAGCAAGAGATATTTAGAAACAAAAACAAAATGATAGATGCCTAAAGTTAATCAACAAAGTTACATCCCTAATTAAGGATGGACCCTTATGATTGGCTTAATTAGAATGCATCATCAGTGCACTGGTTGGTAGTTGACTACCCGCATCAACCTGGTATTATATACGTCGTATGGGTTACGATTGCTTGGCCTTTAAGCCTACGATTTCAGAGAAAGAATGCTTAATTAATACATAGTAGCGTAGTGGGAAAGTTGGGTTGCTGCGTACGTAAACCATCCACACCAGATAGGCAACTTAGTCACTTAAAAATACCCACATACCTTCCACCATCCACGTGAAACCCAATATCAAGCTAACCAACCATAACGCATAAACTAACCAATTAAAAAAAAAAAAACAGTACTATAGTCCATAATAAGCACCTTATAGCTAGCTAGTATTCAGGTATCATACGCCAGTCCCAATGTGAAATTTTGTTGATTTATGCTATTAATTAAGTAATCTTACTAGTCGAGGCAGCAGACAAATAATACATAATAGTGCTATTAATTTTTTCTTAATTATAAATTATAAAATTTGAATGTGCTATAAGAATATTAATTTGGACCATGAAATACCTAATAATGTTCAGCTTTTCTGAACTGTTTTCTTTTGGTAACTTCCCGTGAGGCATTTTGGTTTTTAGCATTCAACCCGAAAAAGCCGGTGGCCAATGGACACATGCCACACACTGCGCTCCATCTTGGGTCATTTACACAAATTTGTCAACTCAACTGGTAGCCTACTAGTTTCCATTTTCACCAATCATTTAAACAAAGCTCTATAAGTTTGCTTCCTGCCCTTATTGTCCATTTTCATGTCAGATATGGATCTTCCTTTTCACCGCAGCATACAGAAATTAACACAAACTTCCTCTGCTAACGAAAGGTACATCTAAAGTCGTCTTTTTATATCGCTTGACCTTTTTTTAATTTAAGAATTACTTTAAAGTTTAAATTAAAATTAGCATTCTTAGCTTTCAAGTTATCTAATAAAATTCTAAATTCAAAAATAGTTTTTAATTTAAATTTATTGAGTAACATAAAATTCTTAAATCTTGTAAAAGAGAAATGTCAACATACTCTGTTGAACACATCCTCTCTTATCGATTGAAATTTATGAAAAATTACAAAAAATCATGAATCTCACATCTTATTAAATGATTTTCATGATTTTTTAATTTTCAATCAATTCTAATTAATAATAAAGTGTGTTAGGAGAAGTGTGTTATTAGTACTCTCAGTCAAAAACACCTATTAGAGCATCCATAACTTATGTGTATTTTTGTATATAGAAGTTAGTTAGACAGCCAAGAGAGAGGCAACGAGTTGTTTTTTTTGGGTAAACCCAAGATATTATTTGCCTATAAGGCAAAAACTAATTAATCAAAATACTCAGATAAATTTAAGGGATTTCTCGGCAATGTTATTCCTTATGTAAGGATTTAAGATTGAACTCCAATTACATGCTTAAAGAACTAGATTATGTGTGAATCATGTCACACTAATGTAGTAAGTTGGTTATGTAATTACAACTAATCATTCTTTTTTTTTAACTTGTATATAATGCTTCACTATCTTCATGTCAACTCCTAAATTGGTTTTTTTAAAAGTTCCTTCCTTTAAGTTTTCTTTATTAAAACAACAATTTTTTTAGCTCCTTTTTTCTAAAATTCCATTTGGTTTTCGAAGGAGGAAAAAAAAATTAAAATGAAGACAGCATGAAGATCTTCAAAACTCCCTCTCCATGTCTTAGTCATCTTTTGGTAGAATGAGAGAAACAGAAAATCAAAAATAAAAAACTGATAACTCTTTTATTCACTAATTGAGAGTCATTTACAAAACACTATGACCCTTGTATTTATATGGTTTATTGTTAACTACCCTTCACATGGCAGCCTATCGAATATGTTGTTATGACAGTTACAATTCATAACTACTTTAATCTAACTCTTTTCTTCCTGTGGATTTTCTTGTCCACTTTTGAAAACAGCACAACAGTTGTCCAATTCAAGCTGCTCCAGTATTTTTTGTGTCATCCGCAAGTAGGAAGAGTGACCTTCTATAAGTTGTGTCACATCAACCTGCAAAGCAACAAAAAAAGATGGCACCTTCAAGCAATAAATGGTTGCTAAATAAACCGTTGCATTGAGCATAGGAGGGAAAACAGCTTACATTCTCAACCCCAGGAACATCAACAGGTTGGATTCCAGCTAATCCATGAGAGAGTAAACTGTGCATGTGAAAATATTTGAAAATAAATTTACGAGCTTATGGTCTCTGTAATGAGTATGATTTGTAGAAACTAGAAAGTGAAAAATGGATGAAAAGTCGTTCATTTCCTTCCAATTTCATGCCCTCGGATAAGGGGGCTAGAGTGAGAATGAGTTATACTAACAATATTTTCATTACATTGATGTAACAAACAAATATAAGTTATTCATTTCAGATTATTCATCTAATTTCCCACTTGCTTATTTTCAGCTCAACAAAGTAAACTAATGACGTGAAATTAGAATATCAGACTACGATCGATGTTAGTAGATAAATTCTGACTGGGCATCTTAGTAAATAGTAAATATTGACAGCCACATCATAAGAATCTATTACCACCTTTCAGTGAAATAGATTATTATCCTTGCTCTATATAAGATTTGAGTTATATTACACTTACAGGACATTCTCAAATATTTGTTACAATTCATTTTTTCACTTATCTCTATCACATTACTCATTTTAATTATCGATCATTTTTCTCTCTTCTCTTCTCTTCCTGCCTATGTCTTATAGATTATAAGAATTGTTATGAAAAAATTGTGTGGACTCATAGGAATTAGTTAAATGTTCAACATCTTGCTAGTGTAACTTACATAGATCATATAGATAACACATACCTGGCACGGAAAGTTATGCCTAACGTCCAATCATTGGAAGAGTAAGCATTCACAAACCTTCCAGCCACCATCTGCATGGTGACAGGATCATTAAATACTTACGAAAAAAGTTGATGGATGGAGTATTAATAAAAATGCAGAGAAGTTTCAAATACCTTTCTAGCTGCCTCCCAATTTTCCTCTCCAATTGAGATGGGAGCTCCAAGGAAAACAACCCTTTCCACTATTCCAGCTGAATAAGACAGCTTAATATGAAGAATTTATAAAGCAAACAATACAAAAACAAAATTCCAATACACAGGAAAGCAAGAGGTGATGATTCTAGATTACCATTGTCTCCTTTGGATTCAGACAAACATTGGAGACACTTGAAAATAACACGGGCTCCCAATGAAAAACCTACTAGTGTCACAGGCCTGGATCATAAATAGAAAGCTGCCAAATATATTAGATTATACAATGAGGCAACATTATTGTCAAACTTTTGCAATAATACTAGTTGGTGTCACCTGTTTCCTTGCAAGCCGTGCAACAACACTTCAGCAAGCACCTTACCAGCCCTGTCTGATCTGCTTCAACAAAGAGGACAACCAAGCTAAATATAATGTAAAAAAATTAAATGGTCATAAATAGACGACATACAACAGGATACTAAGCACCATAGTTTTGTCCCCTTCAAAAACAAATATTCAAGAGAAACCACACCTTAAAATTATTAATACTTTTCCAAGGTGAAGATAAATTTAACAGCATAACAACTACCCAAACTTTGATATCCACATCCCAATCAACGGATTTGAATTTGGAATTCATATGTATCAATATGTATGTAGATTTGGAATCTTTGCTTTTAGTTTAAGTTAAATGATCATGTGGGTTAAATCAAAGGAAATGGAATGGATCAGATTATCAGAATCAGAGGATACAGACCATTTATTACGTCCATAATAGTAATAATAAAAATAATATATCCTGAAGAGCATGAGTACTTTGGAAGCCTATAACCCGAAATTCAGAGCAACCTATCGTGTCTGTGTTTAAAATAAATTTTGGTCTCAAAGTGTTTGCTGCTTCAAATAACTATCATAGTTGCATTACATGGATACTACAATCAAGAAAAGCACTTACCTGTCCACTGCAATTGCCCATTTACTGTCAATAATATCGAATGAAGCAACTAAAGTTGCTGGCCATGCTAGAGCTGTCAGAAGTGAGCTTAATACTGTCAGCATGGCACCGTCTTTCATCAACTGGATTGCAATTACTACAATATTAACCACCAAATATCTTCAGTTTGAATATGTCAAATCTATTATCATTACTCAAGCATACATAAGGGGTTCAAAGAAACTACGTGAAGTAAGCCAGTCCTGGATGGCTGTGCTCAGTGCAATCAAATTTTTAGACTCGTATTGGAGCACGTACCTATACACACAGGTTGTTAGTATAAAAGAAATGCTAATGTAACTTTCAAGAAGACTAGGTTTGACTCTGTCAGATATTATATAACATTTAGTGAAATTAGTAATTCATTATGAAAAAGTTATTTACTATAGAAGGACACCATAAGCTTTAAGACTTGTGAGCATTTACATAATCTTCCATATTAGCATAGGTGGTTTTCTGAAAATAACCAATTAAAGATGAGGAATAAAATTTCAGATAAAAATAGAAACTAATGAAAAAACAAGTCGACTAAATTATTAGATAGTGTGTAAGAAATTTTGGAGTCATTGACTTCTGCTCGATCTAGCAAATAAAAAACATGTATTAAAATGTATCTCAAGAAAACTACTGCCACAAAGAGGAATCCAAAGATACAATTAAAACTTCATTTTTATCACAGAAGAGCACATATGTACTGTACATTACAGCAACTAAATTCTAGTTGTAGTGGATATTTTTTTCATACCTCTCCATGTTATCATTGAGACCTTCCCAAGGTTCTATAAAATCTTTCTCCTTAAATGCAAGCCCAGAAATGGAGATTCTAACTGCTAGGTGCTGAAAAATTAAAAGGAAGGTTTCACTTCAAATTTCAAAAATCATACTAGGGTAGGTCACAAGTAAGTATAATAAGATCCTTCTGAGTTCATCATCAAGTCATGTACAATACACAGTGCCTCCTAGTGAACCTGCCAAGTGCAAGTGTCCTTGCTTCACCCAAACCCCGAAACTCCTAATAGTCCAAAGAAATAAGTATAATGTAATTACATTTTGGAACTTACGCCTTCATTAATGCCTCCAACACCTTTTAACTCAAATTCCTCAAGACTTCCAATTCTTGTAGCCATCTTACTCCCAGTAAGGCCAGCTCCAGCAGCTGAATTACAAAAGAAGCAGGTAACTGAGCATTAACCCATACATTGAATAACTGTCCAAGTCCCTCTCGCCACAAATATATATAGGTTGTATGTAAATTTCTAGTTGTTCTATTGAAGATGAATGCTTTCACAACATGTATTAACCAAATTACTCCTCCACACCTCCAAATGATGCAGCAACAGCCACAGATCCAACAGCAGATCCTGTAGCGGTTGCTGCAGCAGCAAATCCACCACCAATGGCAGGAACAATGCCGCCTAGTGTAGGAGCCAAAGCACCCAATCCATGAGCAATTGCCGGGGCAGCCAAGCCTGTCAAAGCATTTCAATACTTTAAGATATTGATATTATCTCACCCTTGGGTTAGATAAATCTACCTGTGAGTTAGAGATGAAGCAGCAGATACATACCACCAGTTATAGCCATTAAGGTTCCTCCAGTTACAGCAGCTGCTCCTATGATACCTCCACGCTTCCATTTATCCCAGCTGGTTTCTGAACCTACAGATTCTTCTTCCTTGGCACCTTTTTTATTCACAGAATTCATTACAGAAAAAGCAACCATAGACTCCATTGCTTCCTGCAAAATATCACAATGAAGGTAAACTTTCAGCAACGGAGAGCTTCCCAAAAACCCAGTTTGTTAAAACCACCAAACCATAGACACATAAATACATCACAAACTATCTGCACCACATCATTAAGGAGAGAAAACTTTTTTCTATGAAGATTCACACATAAAAAACGTAACAAATAAGATTCACACATCACAAACGCAACATATAATACCATATGGTGTTTGAAATGCATGCTAGTGTTCCAAGCACACGGACCATTTCATTCCATTTGACATCAAGCCATACAGCAAGCAACCGCAGAGCCACACGGTGACGAGCATCATAGCCCTGCCTTGACTTGTCAGTATCTGCTACACAAGCTGCAACAAGTGCGTAAAGAACTGCCATTTTCTTCTCGTAACCGATAAGGTTCGCCTCCGCCAAAGGTTGTTCAAACCTTGCAATTTCTAGTGTATTAGAAGGTTGTTTCTTTAGAGGCAGCAAAGCTGAGGTCTCCATAATTTCACATACATCATCTTGGCTTCTAGTGTTGAGTCCATGGTCACCACTTGGAGAATCGGCAATAGGAGTAGTATCGTTCATGCTCATAGCCGAGGCATCAATGGCTTTGGTCAACGCGGATTCTTTATCCAATCCTTCAGGAGTAGTAGCATCACCTTCCTCTGACAGCAATTGCAAGAACTGGAATGAAACAAACATCCTTTCAGTCTTATATTTTAACAAGAAAAAAAAAATAAGTGACTTGCAAGCTGTGAATCAATTTTAACCCACAATATAGAAAATAAAAATGAAGGGAATGAACAACATACAGATCCAAGGTGATGCCCGAGTTGGGAAGAGGAAGTGGCAGTTGCCTCTAGGCCATGCCAGGACTGATCATCCACTCCAAGGAACCTGTCAATTTTTATCAACAAATTATATTATTAGAATGCAGTCTTAAAAGAATTAATTTTGTTGCGTTAAATTGAACACCTAAAAATTGGGCAAAGCAAATCAGAATTGTGCTTAATCCAAAGCTCGGGGTTATTTGAAACAGAAGCAATTCCAGAGATGCGAATTTGATGAATTTGAGAGCGGTGAAATGCGAGAGCAAACAGAGAAGCCGCAGCGTGTCTATGAGTACGCGACAAGGTTGAGGAGCTTTCCTCCATCGCTTAATTTAAAACCAAAAGCAACAAAGACATTTATTGAAATGAAAATTGAATGCAATAATCGAAACGCAAAAATGTTGTTCCGAGGAAGAAGAACAAGTATGGGGTCAGATCAGAATGTAAAACGGCTTTACTTTTTCAAACTTCAAATTCGCTTCCGACTTTGACGAATGAAAATGGCTATTTCCTATTTCCTCTCGCGCTAGCGGGAAACCATGCAACTAGAACATGCGATCACCACGTGAAGGAAGGACCTTTGTCACGAATAGCCGTACTACTAACAAATTGTTATATAAAAAATGTAGAACTAAAAACACTTTTTTTCTCTTATGAAATACACAAATCAATTTAATGTCAAACTCGTAACATAATTCAAAGTCTGTATTTAAACTGTAAGTTAAAAATAATTTTACAATATATCAAAAAACATATGCACAATAGAAAACATTTTTTTAGTTCATTTAAATTCTTGAATACATGTTCATATATATAATTATCTACTGAATGATTTTGAATACACAACAAAAATTCCATACAATTTGAATTTAATTGATTTTCAACATAGAATCTAAAATATAATCCAATCCAATATTTTTTTTAAAGAAAAGTAGTCTTTCAGTTCTTAGTTTTTTTTTTCTATTTATTTGGTTTTGAATAATTCGAATCAAATTATATATGCAATAGCATTATATATAGTCAAATTTTCTCTCTCGATGCAACAGCATTAATAAGAATTCAAACTCAAACTTAGCCAAACCAACATTTAATTTGGAGTTCCATTATGCGCACCTTCATTTATAGATAGATATGCACCAACTTACTCAGAGTTCTTCTTTTAGAGTTATTTTAACTTTTTATCATTTATTTTCTTTCTAATGATTCAAATTAATTACTTATTATAATTATTAAAAAAATAAAAATGAATAGTTGAGAATGAAAAATAATTTTAAAAGAGTTAAGTGGATCAAATCATATATATATATATAACTTGCCTGTGTAGCTTTATCAATTTTGCAGAAAAAAAAGCTGCCGGCCCAAATAGCTTGTTACTCACTTTTTTTTTTCAGCATATGCGAATTTAGAATGGAGTTCTAAATATCCAGGGTGAAATGCTTGGTAATATCAAAGTGGTATGGATTTTTTTTTTTTTTTTTATCGGAAGTGGTATGGATCTATGTGATCATGCAACGTTGTGCATCTTACAAACTGGAATTAGTTTTTCACGAGATAGAAAGAAAAAAAAAAGAGAGAGAGAGAGAGAAAGTGCACCCCGGTAATGGAAAGAGCGTGATTATTTGGAGATCTAACAAATGTCATATGGTACATTATTTGTATAATAATAATTTATTTTGAGCCATGCAAGTACAACAAAAACATTATCATGATAATCAGCGGTGATCAGAAATTTAATTAAAAAGCATACATTACTGATGATGATTTAATTTCTCTTGTTGATGAGGAATGGGAGCGCCCCTGCCTCTTCTCCAATTACCAGGAGAAGGGTTCCAAATGCCATAATCATCTGCATGATAAAGTTCATCACCTCCGTTAACTTGATCATGCATCTGTGTTGAGAATGGTGGTATCAATGTATCCAATGTAGATATTGCATATATTGTGATCGTCATAACCACTGCCATCTTACTTAACTTCCACATTGTCGAGGTCATGATTTTGATTTCAATGATAATTTTGCATCCCATAATTCGAGTCTTTTATTTAACAGTTCAAAGTAGTCTTTGCGTGACTCTTAGAAAATCTTGTATTTGAATGAAATTATACTATTATTTTCTAATTAACTATCTTCACTATAATTGAGGATTTCTACTTTATTTCTTCTTCTTAAAATTAGTATTGTAATATATATCGTATATATTATTGTATCATATATATATATATATATATATATATATATATATATATATATATATATATATATATAAAATACTATAACAATATAATTATATACATAATATATATATATATATATATATATATCATTATAATAAATAATATTATAGTATTTACGTCTAAAAGATTAAAAAATTAAATTAATAATATTTTTATTATTTTTTGTACATATTCAAAGTGACGGATCATTTAACACCTTATTTTTTGTTCATTTTTATTACTTATTTCTATTATTTTTCTGTCATTTTCTTATCTATATATTTTCTGCCCACGTCAATGGCTTTCCTTTTTATTTTCTCATTTATTTGTGTATTTTTTCTGCCCATTTAAATGATTTACTCCATTATTATTATTTTGCTTGCTTGCATGATTTTTCACACATTTTACGCTCGATTTTATAAAAAAAATCCTCATTTATTCATTCGAATAATTTCTCTCACCTATTTGCACGGTTTTCTTGTTACTCGTTTGAATGATTTTATTTTTTTCTACTCATTTTTATAGTACTCTTTTCTAGTCATTTCTCTCACTCCTTTGCAAAAAAAAAAAAATTATTAATTCTTGAGAATAATATTCCAAATTTTAGTTGTTATTTCTTGCGAATAATATTTGGTTACGAGATACTTTTTTACAATTTGATATAAAAAATTTCATGCCAAAATATCATTATTAACTTACTTATAAAATACCATTTGAATGAGAATAATTAGAGTTTTTGTGGAATTTCTTTCTTTGCTCGCACCGAACGAATGACATATATCATGTTCGTTGCATGTTCTGCATAGCAATCATCTAGGTGCAAACATTAAATGGAAAGGATTTACGCCATATTAGCGCTAGTTTACCATGTTGTTATTAATTAATTAGGCACGTCAAAATTGAAAAGTTAGTCCAATAGTCTCAGTAAATAAATCTAATAATTTGGTAGATGGGGTGGGTGGAAATAATTGGCGTTCGAGTTAATACTACATGAAATTGTAGAGATGCAATAAATTATTATTATTTATTTTGCTAAGAAGATGCAGTCAATTATTAACCATTTCAACAAAACCAAACTAAAATAACCATTAGTTAGTAATTCCATAAATATTTAAATGACTTAAACTTTATAGAGAGTATATTAATATTGGAATTTGCATTAATTTAAATATTGTGGTTGTTAGATGTATTAATAAGTGTGAATTTGAGTATAATGAAAAATAGGAGTTATAAATTTAGGTGATATAATTATATGAACTTAAAAAGTTATATATTAACATTATAAAATTTCTACGTAGTTAACTAAAAATAAATCATGTTAAGGGTGAATTTTATACCTTACAAAAAGGTGAATTTTAAATTAATAATTGTAGAAGTCAGCATCATATATATATATGACAATCTTTTACTGTTTCACAATATAAAAAATCTTTATGTTGTCCATGAATACATTATTCTCATGTTCTTTGCGTGTTCAGTTTAACAATAATCATAAAATCACATAGGTGAAAATATGTAGAGGAATTTGATATTTATAACATAGCATGTTAATCAGTAAGGTGCAAATGTAATGATCAGTATGTTGTCTCATTTTACCATAAAATGTTGGGAGTCATTTAGATGCTAATTTAGCAACTAAGAAATGTAATTAGACCTAAAATAAATTTATATATCCTATTGTATAACAGGTTTATATCGTCCTTTAGAGATTTTGAGCCTTGTATAAAATAATTTAGTTTATCTTTGACTCTTATAAATATGGTTAATGTTAACAATGTTAAGTACGTATTTCTACTGACTTAGTATCGAAATATCTTTTATTCTTTTGTAGAAATTCACCTCTCGTCCACAGCATCACAAATTCACATGCTGTAATGAAGAGAAGTACTTTCAGTCATATGCTTCAAATCTTGATAAGCAAAAAGACACACCTCATTCAAGTTAATCCCAAAATTTAGTGAAAATCCATAATCCAACCTTGAGCACAACAAAACTTATTTCGTTCTATTAGATATCAAAGGGACTAAAACAAACTTAAAAGTGTATGCATATAGATTAAAGCAAGTAAAAAAAATATGTGTAAAGACTAAAACAAACAAATAATAAGTCTAATAACTAAAAACATAAATATTGTGCAAATATACGAATTAAATAAATAATTAAACCTAAAATTAATAACTTATAGAATCTAAAATACTACTTCCAATATTTTATATAACAAACAAATTAGATCACTTTTTTTATCTTAATTATATGAAACATGTACGGCTTTCAAATGTATTAGTGTTAATTTTTTTTATACTTTTAATTTATTATAAATTTATTTTTTAAACATATTATAAAGTCTATTATTGAGGATTTTAACTCATTTTTCATCAAAGTATATATATTTATTGTACTATTAACAACATAAACCATTCTTATTGGTTAAAAAAATATTCTTTAAATTATAAGGAGTGTCATTAAATATAATTATCTCTTAAACTATTTAATTTTATAAATCTTTTTTTGGATAAAATTTAAATATGTGAAAATATTAGTTAAAATAAATTATTTTAACTATATTTTTTTGTTATTCTTTTAAATTAAGTGTTTATTTGTTATACACAGTAAAGTAACAGGATTGGGGCAGTAAAGTTGAGAGAAATAGGGCACGTGGAGGAAAAACAAGGGTCAAAATAGTGATTGAACTTGAAATTTTTAGCGGGGTTAACGGTTTTATGTCTGGCAGGTGGGTGCGGAATCCAGAAGAAGAACAACGGTTTTGCCTTTCATTCCCTAATAACATCTCATTCTCCACTCCGTTCTCTCTTTCTCCGGTCACCCGCCGGTGACAGAGAGACACAGAACGGTTCCACAGTTTTCTACTCATTTCATCACCTCATCTTATTCCCTTCATTTTTTGTCCGTCGTGTTACATAAATAATGCGGCAGAGAAAAACGGATTGTGTTGTTGCGACAATCTCAATCGTGCCTGTAAGGTAAATAATGCGCTAAGTGATGGTGAAGACCGGAGATACAGCGTCCATGGCAGACGTCAAAGAGGAGCAGGGAAACATGGCTCTGTCAAATCCTCTGGAAGAGAGAATCTTCGTTTCCATCAGAGTAAGACCTTTGAACGATAGAGAAAAAGCCAGGCACGATGTTCCCGATTGGGAATGCATTTCTGGCAACACCATCAGATACAAGAACAACGGCCATGCGGAACCGCGACCACTCTCAATGGATACCTACGCCTTTGGTAACAATTGTTAATTATATTCATGATCAATGTTTTCTCTCTTTAACGTATTTTTATGGATTTTTTAAATTTATATCACAATTCCTGTTTTATTCGAAACAGATAGGGTGTTTGGGGAAAGGTGCAATACAAAGCAGGTTTATGAACAAGGGATTAAGGAAGTTGCCCTTTCAGTAGTTAGGGGTATTAACTGTGAGTAATCTTCTTTTTCTATAATTCCTTATTCCTGATTGTGTAATATGTATATTTCTGTGTTGGCTTTGAGGGGTTTCTCTTTCTCATTGGTGAAACTGAAACATAATCTCAGCTAGCATTTTTGCTTACGGGCAAACAAGCAGTGGAAAGACACACACCATGTCTGGCATTACTGAATATGCTGTGAGGGATATCTATGAATATATAGAGAAGGTACAAGACAATTCAAATCCTGGTTTCACCTTACAGTGAAATGGATGATGATGTTCTTTGATTGTGGTCAAACGTTGACATTTTGTTGTTGCTTTCAGCACAAAGACAGAGAATTTGTTGTCAAGTTCTCTGCCATGGAGATCTATAATGAAGCTGTCAGAGACCTTCTCAATGCAGGTGCTACTTCACTAAGAATTCTAGATGATCCAGAGGTAAATTTAGTGACATAATTTCCCTGTTCTGTTAAAGAATTTCTTTCTTAGTTGTTTTGAATGGTTGAGCATATGTGCACCTCAAACAGAAAGGGGCTGTTGTTGAGAAACTCACAGAAAAGACACTGACAGAGAGGAGACAGTTGCAGCAACTACTTTCAATATGTGCAGGTATTGGGTGTTCTATTATAGTATTTTACTATTTTACAGCTTTATATGATTTCAAGCCATATCTGCAAAATTAGATTATTTTGGATCTGACATTAGTCCTTTCGATTCTATATCCAAACTTAGCTCTAATGTTATTGTCGTGTGCAGAAAGTTTGCCCTTAATTGCACATTATTATGCATTAGAAGCGCACAAGGCTTTTTATGCTTTCCTGTTGTATTTAGATCTTGATTTGAAATTTTGTTGTTTGTGTATCTTGCAGCTGAAAGGACAACGGAAGAGACGGCCATGAATGAAACTAGCTCTAGATCTCACCAAATTCTTAGATTGGTATTTATTTTATCATTAAATTACTTAGTAATTGAGATAATTCTTCTCATTTTATTTCCAAATTTTCTCAAAATGATGATTCCTGCAGACGGTTGAAAGTAATCCTTGTGATTATGCAGACACCGCAAGATCCGGAGCTCTCTTCGCCAGTGTGGTATGATCTTTTCTGCTTTTTATCCTATGCAGGAGTGTTTCTGCGTGTATTAATTGACTAGTACATGAAATGAACAAGAGTTGGTTTCGTTGTACAGAATTTTGTTGATCTAGCAGGAAGTGAGCGTGCTTCTCAAACAATGTCAGCAGGCTCAAGATTGAGAGAAGGTAGCCACATAAATCGCAGTTTACTGAGCCTTGGAACTGTAATTCGGAAACTAAGGTAGAATTCCATCCCATGTACTAAGTTAAATTTTGGATGATTATGGGTTTAAGTTACATCACAAACACTATAATGACAGTTATCATTTTTTTATCTCTTTTTGTATCACATTATATCACCTATCATAGATAGGTGAAAAATTATGTATGGACACCACCATGCTAATTGACTTGGAGAGAAAGGAGAAAAGTGTAAATATGATAAGTGATACAACCTGATTGGTAAAGAAAGATGGAGATAAATGACATGTATTAACGGAGTGTTTGTGTTGTTTAGATGTTCACATATAATTACCCTTAAATTTTATATCTAGTTGCCTCTTATTTAAGTTTGCTCACCCTGCAATGACAGGATATTGATGTAGTTCATTGAGAGTCTGAAACTGCTGCTTGAATGTTCTGCTTATGGGTGGGTGTAGTAGTTTTGGTAGATTAAGAAATCTGAAACAACAGGATTCGTTCATTGTTGCTGATATTATCTTTCTTGTATAACATTAATGTTTCTTAGGTAGGACATTTTTTTTGGTGACTTATTAGCTACGAACGATATTACAACTCACTAGTTTCTTCTTTGTTCCAAACAATGACCACTCGTAAATTGGGATCAAGAAGATTTGAAACCTCACGCACTAACTCGCTAAGTCACTACACAGCCATGCTTGCTGCATTCTCCGAAGAAAGGAATCCTAATATGCTAAAGACCAATTGAAACGAATTTGGGTTCTAGAAATTAAACTTTGACGGGGGTAGGTTTTGATACTTCAGGTTTTTCTCAATCGACCAGTGCCACATAAATATTTAAAAAAAACTTGTAATTATTTTCATAACAAGTAACAAAAAATGTCTTGACGTAAATTAATACTTTTCATACAACATGTTAATATATTTATATTAGTATAATTTATTTTTGAAAAATACATTTTTAAACATTCCTTAATTTTAATTCAGTCTCTGAAAAAACTATTCAACCCAATTTAGTTCCTAAAGTAAAAATAAAAAATCACAAAATATTTTTTCAAAATTAGAAAAATGGGTGGAGGTGAAGCTAAATTTAATCCAACCCATCACTTTAGCTCCCCAGAAATTTAGGGGTGGTCGATGATGTTTTGCTGACACTAGATACTCCATTTGAAGATCCTGATCCCAGTTTGTTTGGTAGTCATGCAAGTCCTATTTAAATTTGTATAGATATAAGAAATAAGAACTAGCAATTATAAAGAGACATTTTTGGGGAATTTAATCCAAGCGCGCTCCATGCTAGTCATCAATAAAAGTTCTCTTTTTTTAATTTTATTTTATAGTTCCTTCTATTTTCTTCTTCACTTCGTTACTTCATCAATTACATATACAGAATAAAACTCTAAATTCTAAACCACAATTATTGCATGCAGCAAGGGAAGAAATGAACACATACCTTACAGAGACTCTAAGCTTACTCGCATTCTGCAGAACTCTTTAGGTGGTAATGCCAGAACAGCGATCATTTGTACCATTAGCCCTGCAAGGAGCCAGAGTGAGCAATCAAGAAATACTCTGCTTTTTGCTGGTTGCGCAAAACAGGTGACTACTAATGCTCGGGTCAATCTAGTAATGTCGGACAAGGTTTTGGTAAAGCAACTACAAAATGAATTGGCTAGATTGGAGAATGAGTTGAGGAGCTTCACCCCAAATACCATGTTACTTAAGGAGAGAGAACTTCAGATTCAACAGGTGAGGGCAGACTCAATAAATTGGGTTCTTTTGTTTTAATTTATGACAAATGCTTTTAAATAGTACTCTTGGTTAAAGAAGTGATCATTTCTTTCATTCATTGCCAAAAGCCATTTAACAAGCACAGATAAAATATTTACAAAATGGGAATATAGAAAGGAGACAAATTTGGTGTAGTGCATTTTATTTTTGATCATTTTTATTCAGCTTGTCCTTTTCTCTCTGTCTAATTCGAAAACATGCAGATGGAAAAAGAGATCAAAGAATTGACTCGGCAACGTGATCTCTTTCAATCTCGTGCTGAAAATATGGTCCAACCTGCTGGGAAAGATCGGCTTTTAAGAGTAGACAAAGATTCGGCCTCGGAATCTTCAGGTGCTGTTGCTAAGAATCTTCTTTGCAGGACAGACAGCGCATCTGAGAGTCTTGACAGAACAACAACCAGTTTACAGCACACTGAGAATTCTGAAGACAACTTTCTCTTGGATGGCAATTCTCCCACGTTTGCTGGGCCTGACCCATGTCATGGTTGGGAGGAGATGACAAGCAGCAGAGAATCTGAAGAAAACTGCAAGGAAGTTCCATACTTTGAAATAAAAGAAGTCGAGACAGAACACAAAACAGATGTTAATAATACGCCTCCCATTCCTGTTTTTGAAGAAACTGGAGGAAATACACCCATGATACAAGTTGTGAATGTAATTGCTAAATCATCCTCAAGAAATGAGCTTAGAGAGTTGAGTCTTGTTGCCGTAGATAATAGTCAAAATGCTCTGGAGGGAAAAACCGATGAGAGCCTACAAAATACCAAAGATCTTATTGTGGACATCTCTAAGAAATCCAATGGGTCCTCTGAATCCGAATCACATATCTCGAATGCCATGTCTCCTCCTCAAATAGATAAGGAAACTTCAATACTTCCTCAGATCACTAGTAATTTGGAGCAGAATGAGTCACCTCAGTTTAATAAGTTGGACCAGGAATCCACCTCACCTCCTCAGTGCGATGTGCAAGAGCTTAAAACTACGTTACCTCCTCAACTTGATAAGCCATATTCTGCTAGTTTGGTTTCCTTTGAGGACAAGCTACCTGAATCGAATTTACAAGCTACAAAAAGAAACTCTTCCAGAAAATATTCTCCAATTCACTATAGGGATGCTTCAGTTGAGCATAAAACTACGTTACATCCTCAACTTGATAAGCCGGATTCTACTAGTTTGGTTTGCTTTGAGGACAAGCTACCTGAATCGAAGTTACAAGCTCCAAAAAGAAACTCTTCCAAAAAATATATTCACTATAGGGATGCTTCAGTTGAAGATGTAGAATCCCTTTGGGATTCTGATGTGGAGGATACTGCCAGCGTCCTCAATTTTGTTGGAAAAATGAATGAAAGGGCTAAGCAAAAGCCATTCAACAAGGACATGGATGATATTATGGTATGCACCAGACCCACTTACCAACACATACTCGGATGCTGTCTATCTTTCTTGCGCTATTCCTCATTATTCATAATTTTACTTATTTATCAGGTACGTGCAAGGACATCTGGAATCAATAAACGTGTGAGCAAAGTAAAAGGGGTCAGTTTCCATGGAGGTCCGAGGACGTTGACGCCTTATAATTTTGAGAGGCAGCAGAGAGATACAATCCAACTTTGGGATGCATGTAATATACCGTTGGTACACAGATCCTATTTTTTCCTTCTCATCAAAGGTGAACTTGCGGATTCTGTGTACTTTGATGTAGAGCTCAGGCGTTTGTCCTTCCTTAAGGACACTTTTTTTAGCGCAACAAACATTGCAGGACATGGTTCGGATGTCACACCTAATTCAAGGTAAAATCTTCTTGTTTCATGAATAGAGTTTCAACATGCAATTCACATTTACATTTGCAAACATGATCATCAATCATGTTATATTGATTAATTTTCACACATTTTTCATTGAACAGCTTGATGTCACTGAATCGTGAGAGGAAAATGCTAAGCAAGCAAGTGCATAAGAAGTTCTCGATGAAGGAAAGAGAGGAACTTTACGTGAAGTGGGGTATTGATTTGAAGTCAAAACACAGAAGTGTGCAGTTGGCGTGGCGGTTATGGACGAATACAAAAGACTTGAACCACGTAAGGGAAAGTGCAGCACTTGTTGCGAAGCTGGTTGGTTTTATAAACTCGGGTGAGGCCCCAAAGAAAATATTTGGGTTTGGCTTCTTAGTCCGTCGTAAGTAAAGACCGATACTTGGAAGGACACGGACATTTCATTTTCGCAGTTACACACTCACTCACTCACTTCTAATTCAGGTCGCTTCAATTAGTGTTTCGATCTTCTCCCACTTTTTACTTATGGATTGTCAGTATCTCTGTATTGAAAATAAATGTAAGATAACACTGACAGTGATTAATTTAAAGTGGGTTAATTATGTTTTTAGTATTATTATAAATTTCACTTTTATCTTTTAATAAATTTTTAAGTTTTAAATATATTTTTAATTCTTATAATTTAGTATTATATTATTTTTTGTTTTTGAAAAAAAAAAATAATCCTTAAAAATTATATTTATTTTAATTTTCATTCTTAAAATATTTTAAATAATATTTTTTATTATTTAAATCATTATCTCGAGTATTTTAAAAAAACATAATTTGTTACGAAAAACAAAAATAATATTTTAAATTATAAGGATTAAAAGTATATTAATTTTTTTATTTTTACTTTTTAGTTCTTTTTTCTGTTATCAATTTTGATATCTACTCTTATGTAAAAAAATTATTTAAAGACTAAAAAAAATTCTTAAAAAGTTTAAGAGTAAAAAACATAATTAATCCATTAAAAGTAAATGCTTTATATCTCAATTCATCCTCATTTGTTCGGCGTGAATAAGATTATTGGGTTTTTTTTTCTACGGATTTCTTTCTTTCTTCTTTTTTAACAACTTAATAACTTTGGATGCAGGCTGTTTTTTGCTATCTAAGAAAAACCACAGTAGTAGGGGGGAAACAGAAAATAAAAGAAAGACAATTTGTGCGAAGAAATCCAGATATGATATCTCGCTCCACCGTGAGAAACTGAATTATCACAACAAATATATAGAATAATTTATACAAAAGAGAGACGGGAACGGAAGGAAGAAATATGTAAAATGAGATAAGTGATATAATGGAAAGAGGTAAAAAAGAAGAAAAAAAAGTGTTGTATAAATTGTTATACTTTGTGTAGTTATATAAATTATTGTTTAATTTATTGTATAAATATTGAATTATTCTTAAGCCTTTTATAAAATCTTCGGTTTCATTATATGATTTTCATTTTAACATTCGTTTTTTATATATTGACATTTTTACTTTTCAACAAAACATTAAAATTTTATTTTAATTTCCCTCCAAATAAATGTTATTGTCTTTGAATATTTAATTATATATTTATAAAAATTAAGAAAGAGAGTAAGAATAGGTTAATAAGATTGATCGCTGATCATAGATTGAAATAGACAATAAATTAAATAAAACCACTAAATGATATTAAAATTTGAAAACCTAAGAGAGTGTTACTAGAAATGTTGCATTGCTGCTAGGAGAGTGAGATTCATGACTATGAGATGAAAGTATTTAAATGAAAGAAAGTGGAGAGATCCGACTGAGAGGTTGAGAAAGTAAATAACCTTAGACCTTTATATATACAAGAGGATAGAGGGATTTTTGTTGATGCAAATGAAAAATAATGAAAGGAAAAAATATATATTTAAATATACTAAATAATAAAATTATTGTTTATTTTGATTATTTTAAATTTTTATAAATTTATCATTTATCTTATAAAATATACATCTCATGCTAGAAAAATCAAATATCTCACGCGAATATTTTTTTAATACAGTTAAATTGAATTATTGATTGCTGATAAGATAAAATTTAATAATTAATATTGCTTTAGAGGTACTTTCCTATTTTCAAATTTCATTTTAACAACATAAGTGATAAAAGTTAATACTATTAAAGATGAGAGAAACATGAGCAGATGACTGTCAAAAAATAAATTCTGATTTTGATTTAAGTATAAATAACATTAAATTAGGAGTTATGCTTTCATTTAAACAATTAAACCTGAACATAGAAAAAGAAATACGCTATTTATGTCAAGCCATTAATTTTAACCTCGGTCATGTAGGTCAAGCCACGAAACCCACTAAATATATTAATATGACCCACTGATATAACAACCCTACTTATTGTGTTCACAATTAAAATGGGTTGATTGATCCATGAATTGATGTCGTACATTGATTTCAATGTTGGCTAACCTACACACCCATTTATGAAAGAAGCATAGAACCAACTCCCTGTCTTGGGTGGGTGAACCCTGCAGCTCCGTTCGTTTATATTTTGAACCACCAAATGCAAGAGAGCGTGATTGTTTCACAATAATTTATCTATATTTTCCTAGACACCTACTATAAAATAGAATAACATGGACATCTATATTATTTTATATTTTGATATCTTAACAGTGAGAAAAATATATATGAGATCATATAAAAAGAAAGAGACAAAGAAAAATAAAGAGTAACAAATAAATATTTATAACAATAATTTACTTTCAACCCACTTTACCACAAGAAAAAGTTGATTCCTGGTAAGTGTTATGCACACGTCATTTGTATACTGAAATCACAGTTTTTATCTAATTTTTTCTTTTTTTTATTGTTTCTTTTGTGTTAAAACAACAAAACTTAGTTTCTTATGAGTTTTTATACAGAATATACTAAAGTTAATGATTTTATAGTAATTTTGGTTTTATTTTGTATATAGATGTAAAGGTATGGAAGAAGATGGAAGAATTGAAATGTCGCCTTCAACGTGACATCCTTGCTTAGTGCATCAAGATCGCTCAGTCCAAGACGTCCACTTAGCGCAAGGAGCCAACCTGGAGGCTAACTATAGAGTGCATATGGCAGCTTAGCACACATGTGACGCTTAGCCCGCATATGGCAGCTTAGCACACATGGATCTAGCAGTCGAGCCCACGATCACTTATGTTTGTTTGGATTTTGCATGTGCGCTTAGCTCACACATGTAGGCTTAGCGCACAGTGGTAGTGGTGGTGGTTAATGTCATTAAGTGGGAAGATATTTGCAAAAAGTGATTTTTATATATAAAAAGCAACATTCATTCAAAAAGGATATACTTCACAACAAAGCAAGGTAAAAAGGAGAGGAACTCCATTACCGGCCGGTGCAAGGAAAATTCATTTTTCGGAGCTTTGACCGATCCGTTTCACTCTATTTTGTTTCTATTAAATCTCCTATAATTTACTCCACTTATCTGTAAGCCCCTTATGACAATAAGAGGCTAAAACTTCATTGTATTTGGTGCTCTGTAATCCAAAACTCTTTATGATGTAATGATTCTGAACAATCTTTTAATATAATGTTGTTATTATTGTTTATGTCTGTGCTGATTCACATATTTATGGTTTGATCCATCTTTGTGTACTGTTTTAGGATATAAATATTGGAAAATGTTTCTATGCTAAAAATTTGGGAAGAACATCTAAAGTGAGTTATATCTAGGGATAGAGCGGTGTTCTTTAGCCTGTTCATACGTATATGCTCTTAATGCAAATCATTTAGTAATCAATCGCCTGTGGATTGAGATCTATATTAGGTGATTTAGGTTATTTAACTCGAGTGATTTTGATTAGAATAAAATAGAATATGCGAGTAATAATCATATTAATATTTAAAAAGAAATATCAATAAAAGATTACATCAAGAAAACTTCTGGTAGCAGAGCCCCCAAAACGTTTCCCACTAATCACCAACCACACATTCTAAGCGTTGTTAATTCTTAATTTATTTCTGTTAATACTGATTCTTATGTACAAAACTTTTTTTCATTCATTAATTGCTTAATAATTAGATATACATATAACTCTGAGTACAAGGATAGTCCACATGGAATTTGATACTTGGTGTTACCATTTTATATTACCTGTTGAACTTGTTATACTTGTCAAGGAGCCAATAACTCCCTAATTCGTACTAAACTGAAGTGAGTTGAGAAATATAATCCACTCTATTTAAGCGTGGGTTGAGAGGTTAACATATAAAAAAACACAAAATAATAGGTTGGGCATGTTGATTTGCTAGAAAAATATATTAAAAATATTAATTTTTTAACTATAACATTTTATTTTTAGATAGAGATATATATTTTATCTTTCTTGATTATAAACAAGTATATTGACATGTTTTAAACATTGATGGTTAGATTGAATGGATTAAATAGATTAATTTATCTTGCCTTCAATCTGTCTAGTTAGCAACATAAGCTGATGAATTGAGTGACCTAATTTTGTCTCTCATTTTTGTGAGGTAGACAAATTCAACCCTTTTTAACAATTGTAGTTTTATAATATATATGGGTATCCTTTTATTATTTTTATAAAATATTCTTTGTAACTATTTTTTTTCCAAATAATTTGCTATATTACAAAAGATGTGAAAACAGTGTTAACAAAAATAGTCCCCCAACTTTATTATGTTATGAATATAGGAAATACAAGACAATTTATTTGTTCTTATATATAAAATTCAAATTTAAAATTATATTTTTTTATAAGACTCAATATATAATGTTTATTATATTAATTATTTTTATATTATAAAGATTCCTTATTAAAAGAAGAAAGATACTCTATTGATAAATTATTAGAAGAGAGAAGTATTAATGACAATAATAGTTTTAAAAAAATTTATAAATTCAAGACAAATTTAATACTATCAATTAAATTAAATATTTTTTTTTAATTTTAATAAATTAGGTAAAAAAAATTATCAATAAGAATTGAACACAATATGCACATACCTTACTTAACCAACTAAATCTTAATAATAAATTAAATAATTAAATCTTATATATAATAACAAAGTAAAATAAGGAGTACATGTTATACTAAAAGAAGAGATGTGGTCCAAACATTATTCAATGCAAACATACATTGGCTCATTAAATTATAACGGCTGTACTGTAAATGCTATTTGATATATCTAAGTGAACGTGAGTTCTTGTTATATTTTTTCCTTATTTTGAGGAGAGGTTAACAAAGTCAATTCACAAACTTGTCACAAAAATTCACTCTCTTTTTTATGAAAAAAATATAGTATCCGAATTTTTTTATAAAATTTTCAACTGCATATTTTTTCACCATTTGAAAAACAGATTATGCATTAAATAGCAGAGAATAAATATAACCTAAAAAATGTTGAATGGTTAGGATTTGAAATGCAGGGGTCTTGCAGTTGATTTTAAACTGCATGTGATCATGTACTTTTTAATTACCTTACAGAAAGAAAGAGTAGCAGCAGGAATAAATTATGTTACATATACCTTTTCGCGTACTCTGAATGGATTGTTTTTTCTTCTTATAAAGGGTACTTTTTATGGATTGACGCACTTGATTTGCTGGATTTAATCTTTGACAAAGTGGAGTTGATCATTTCTCCTTAAATCAATCAAAATGGATAATGTAATATATGCATTCTCTTTCTTCTCCTTAATATTCTCTATAAGGAGATACTTTTATCTTTACTCTCCTTCCTTTTGTTTATACACTGCCCCAAATTAGAGCATTATAAATCTTTTTGCTAACCCTGCATAATAATGGTAAAGTTCAAACGGAACACGGATTCTTCATGGGCATCTTTTAACCTAAATATTTCCATGAAGTTCATATTTTGAAGAGGGCGTAAGGCTGTTATATTGTGAACCGAGCATGATTATATGCAACCAATCAGAATTATTAAAAGGGAAACTATTAAAAATCACTATTTTATAATACATTGGTAAGTTAAAGAGATAAAAAAATAAAATTAATAAAGAAATTATGAAAATAATTTATTTGAGTCACTACACATCATTTCTATATTTATTAATTCAATAAGATATATCAAAATTTAAAATTTTAAAATTGAATTTAAATTAAGGTTAGGAAAATTTAAATAATTATATTTGAGAACAATAAATTAATGAGAACTAGTGTTTGAATTTTGAAAATAAATTCAAATGTGATCGACTAAGTTCAAGTTTAATAGTAATATGTAAAAGTTAAAACTTTTAATTTTAATCTATATTTAAGTTGAGATAAATTAAATTCAAGCAATAGTAACATTTATCAATGATAAGAAAAATTAGTAGAAATATTTTTTTATGAATAAAATAAATAACAGAGTAAAAGTCACGTATTTTAATAAAAAAATCTAAAATTAATTTCATTTAAAAATAAAACTTATAATATGAAAACCACATTCCTTCACGAACCGGAGTCATGGAAGCTAATCAAGTTATTACCACCCTCCATCTACCCTATACTATAAACATAGTCATTCATGATATTAAATTTTAATTCTTATCTTCACACGAAACCATATCTACTCCCCATTGTCATTCTTTATTTTTTTTGGCAGCAAACATTGTCATTCATAATATTAAATGTTAATTCATATATTCACGAAACCATCACAACTTATGTATATAATCCATCTGTTTCAAGAAAATGATTTTTTAAAATTGATAAACTAGTATATTTTAATTTATTATGTTTACATTTGCTTTATGATATTGTCCAGATACTTTATTAATTATTTTTTCCATAATGAAAATATTTGTGATGTCAATTTCCCTTCCCCCTTGAATAAGCAATAGGACCAATGAGGTTAAACTCAAGTGCAGAAAAACAGCTAACAAACAGTAACATGGTGACTGGTGAGGTAAGAGTAAGTTAGAGTGTGGACCACAAAGACCAGAACCAGACCTCAATCATGCCAAGATTCCAAAGCCACGAGACAATATTTTCCTCTCTCTCTCCATTTGGGGAATATGAATACCATAACATAACCTCTTGTTATTGCATTTGCGGGGAACACAGAAACGCTCCCCCTCTATTCTCCCAAGTACACACAAACAAACAAAACCAAATGCTGTCAATCCCAGAACGCTAAAATCCCTCTTTTAAGCTCTCACCACCACCAACGTTTTTCTTCTCCCAAATGGCAACAACGGTTATATTCTTCAGCTTAACCCTCGTCGCATTCTTCGCTACCCTAAACATAACCTTCGCCCACAACAACACTGCGTTAGAGATTCAAGCCTTAACCTCTTTCAAGCGCAACCTCCACGACCCTCTCGGTTCCTTGGACACTTGGGACCCATCCACGCCATCAGCACCCTGCGACTGGCGCGGCATTGTCTGCCACAACAACCGAGTCCACCAGCTCCGCTTACCGCGTCTCCAACTCGCCGGTCAACTCGCTCCGAATTCTCTTTCCAATCTTCTTCAACTCCGCAAACTCAGTCTCCACTCCAACAACCTCAACTCCTCCATCCCCCTTTCTCTCACGCGCTGCGTCTTTCTGCGCGCCGTTTACCTCCACAACAACAAACTCTCCGGCCACCTTCCTCCGCCGCTCCTAAACCTCACCAACCTCCAAATCCTTAACCTCGCCGGCAACCTCCTCACTGGAAAAGTCCCCGGCCACCTCTCCGCCTCCCTCCGTTTCCTCGACCTCTCCGACAACGCCTTCTCTGGCGACATTCCGGCGAACTTCAGCTCCAAATCCTCTCAGCTCCAGCTCATCAACCTCTCTTACAACAGCTTCACCGGAGGAATACCAGCCTCCATCGGAACGCTGCAATTTCTTCAGTACCTATGGTTAGACTCAAACCACATTCACGGAACCCTACCTTCTGCTCTCGCGAACTGTTCCTCTCTGGTGCACCTGACCGCAGAGGATAACGCTCTCACTGGACTTCTTCCTCCCACCCTCGGAACCATGCCGAAGCTTCAAGTGCTTTCGCTTTCGCGGAACCAGCTTTCCGGTTCGGTCCCCGCGTCTGTGTTCTGCAACGCGCACCTACGAAGCGTGAAGCTCGGGTTTAATTCCCTCACGGGATTTTACACGCCGCAAAACGTGGAATGCGACAGCGTTTTGGAGGTTTTGGATGTGAAAGAGAATCGCATTGCTCACGCGCCGTTTCCCTCGTGGTTGACCCACGCGGCGACGACGTCGTTGAAGGCCCTCGATCTTTCTGGAAACTTCTTTACCGGTTCTCTGCCGGTGGACATTGGGAATCTTTCTGCGTTGGAAGAGTTGAGAGTGAAGAATAATTTGTTATCCGGTGGAGTTCCGCGTAGCATTGTGAGATGTAGGGGTTTAACGGTTCTTGATCTTGAGGGTAACCGGTTCTCTGGGTTAATTCCTGAGTTTCTTGGGGAACTGAGGAACCTGAAGGAGTTGTCTCTTGCCGGTAACAAATTTACCGGTTCGGTGCCTTCTAGTTATGGAACGCTTTCTGCGCTTGAGACGCTGAATTTAAGTGATAATAAGTTAACCGGTGTGGTGCCTAAGGAGATCATGCAATTGGGGAACGTGAGCGCTTTGAATTTGAGTAATAACAAATTTTCAGGTCAAGTTTGGGCCAATATTGGAGATATGACGGGTTTGCAGGTTCTTAATTTGAGTCAGTGTGGGTTTTCAGGTAGGGTTCCTAGTTCGTTGGGGAGTTTGATGAGACTAACGGTGTTGGATTTGAGCAAGCAGAACCTCTCGGGTGAGTTGCCCCTTGAGGTTTTCGGGTTACCGAGTCTTCAAGTTGTGGCGCTTCAAGAGAACCATTTGAGTGGTGATGTTCCTGAGGGTTTCAGCAGCATAGTTAGTCTGCGGTATCTTAATCTCAGTTCAAATGAATTTGTTGGTAACATTCCAATAACTTATGGGTTCCTTAGTTCCTTGACGGTTCTCTCTTTGTCTCACAATGGTGTTTCTGGTGAAATACCTCCTGAGATTGGTGGTTGTTCGCAACTTCAAGTTTTGCAGCTGCGGTCAAATTTTCTAGAGGGTAACATTCTGGGTGATATCTCTCGTCTCTCTCGTTTAAAGGAGCTTAATTTGGGGCACAATAGGTTGAAAGGTGATATCCCAGATGAAATATCAGAGTGTCCTTCTTTGAGTTCACTCTTGTTGGATAGTAATCACTTCACGGGTCATATACCAGGTTCATTGTCAAAATTGTCAAATTTGACGGTGTTGAACCTTTCTTCGAATCAATTGACAGGGAAAATTCCGGTTGAACTATCAAGCATTTCTGGTTTGGAGTATTTAAATGTGTCTAGTAATAACCTTGAGGGTGAGATTCCTCACATGCTAGGTGCTACATTCAATGACCCTTCTGTGTTTGCAATGAACCAAGGGTTATGCGGGAAGCCCTTGCACAGAGAATGTGCGAATGAAAAAAGGAGAAAGAGGAGAAGGCTGATAATCTTCATAGGCGTGGCCGTGGCCGGTTTATGCCTCCTGGCGCTGTGTTGTTGTGGTTATGTATACAGCCTCTTGAGGTGGCGCAAGAAGCTTCGTGAAAGGGTGACCGGTGAGAAGAAACGGAGCCCCACAACAAGTAGTGGAGGAGAGAGAGGCAGCAGAGGGAGTGGGGAAAACGGGGGACCAAAACTAGTGATGTTCAACAACAAGATCACGTTAGCGGAGACATTGGAGGCAACGAGAAACTTCGATGAAGAGAACGTGTTGAGCAGGGGAAGATACGGCCTCGTGTTCAAAGCTTCCTACCAGGACGGAATGGTTCTCTCTATTCGTCGTTTTGTTGATGGGTTCACAGATGAAGCCACCTTCCGCAAGGAAGCAGAATCACTAGGCAAAGTGAAGCATCGAAATTTAACAGTTCTACGTGGTTACTATGCAGGCCCACCCGATATGAGACTTCTTGTGTACGACTACATGCCCAACGGGAACTTAGGAACACTACTTCAAGAGGCGTCTCAGCAAGATGGCCATGTGTTGAATTGGCCAATGCGTCATCTTATCGCGCTAGGAATTGCTCGGGGTCTAGCTTTCTTGCATTCGATGCCAATAGTTCATGGTGACGTGAAGCCTCAAAATGTTCTCTTTGATGCAGATTTTGAGGCCCATTTGTCTGAATTTGGGTTGGAGCGGTTGACATTAGCAGCACCAGCAGAAGCATCGTCGTCCTCCACCGCAGTTGGGTCTTTAGGGTATGTTTCACCGGAAGCTGCATCGAGTGGGATGGCCACAAAGGAGGGTGATGTGTATAGCTTTGGGATTGTGTTGTTGGAGATACTAACGGGGAAGAAGCCGGTGATGTTCACGGAGGATGAGGACATAGTGAAGTGGGTGAAGAAGCAGTTACAAAGGGGACAAATTTCGGAGTTGTTGGAGCCAGGGTTGCTTGAGCTTGACCCAGAGTCTTCGGAATGGGAAGAGTTTTTGTTGGGTGTGAAAGTTGGTCTCCTATGCACAGCGACGGATCCTCTTGATCGACCATCCATGTCTGACGTTGCTTTCATGCTCCAAGGTTGCCGGGTTGGACCAGAAATTCCATCTTCAGCTGATCCCACAACTCTACCTTCCCCTGCTTGATAACAAAAATATTTGACAAAGAAAATAATTATTCTAGCAAGTTTTTTTGTTGTTAATGTTCACTTTTAAATTTGTACAAAAAAAAAAAGAAATTGTTTTGTAATTTCTACCGAATTGAATTAAATTATCATATTTTTTTGGAGTGGAGGGGTGTCCATGATGGAGCTTTTATTTTGTTGGCTCTATAATCTATTACTGCTGCGCCAAAAGAAGAATTCATGTGGCTTTGACCGAACGACGCCGTTTTCATGTGGTCAAATTAACGCTTACGAAAATGCTTGTGCGAGACAACGAACGACGAAATGATTCCCGCCAAAAGGAGGAGGTCCATGAATATGATGGCGCTCGCACAAAGCAATGTAGCCACGTGTCGAGTCAGGAACACCGCGGAAAGTTACCGTTATTATGACTTGGAGCTTGAAATGGATCAGACAAAAGCATTGAAAAAGGGGAATGGGACGTCTGAATTTGTCGCCTTTCACATTTTTTTTGTTCCTTTGATTCTAGGATTTTGTTTTATAATTATAGAAAAGGTAACCACAACAGGATTCCTAATAGGATTTATTTTTTGAATAGAAAACGAAGAGGGTTGGTGAATGAAAAGATTTTATAAATAAGGCAACAGCATAAGTGCAATGGTTTTATTTCTGAATTTTGATGTTTGTTTTGTTATATATTTCTCTAATGAAATAATGGCATAGAGGTCAGAACAGCTCATACAATCTCTTGGAATACTAAAAAAAAACTTATCTGTGAACTAAAATTTGTTTTTGAGCATTTGATTCGCGCAACCTCGGATACCACTGATTTAGAAGCAAGTCCTACATAATTGCGGATTCAAAAAAAAAATAGTGAGGACAAAAAACAATTTTTAATATTTTCACAAACAATATATTAAAAAGTATTATAAAATATATAATATCATGATAAAAAAATTTAAAATATTTAAGTATGTAGAAATTATAATGATTCTTTACACATTTTCATGCTTTGAAATATTTTATAATTTTTTCATTATCAATACTAATTTAGTATGTGAAATATAATATTTTTCATTAAAATAATCAACACTAAAATACTATTAATCACGATTTCTTTATATAAAAAACACAATAAAAAAAAACATTTCTAAAATAATTATACCATGAAAGTTTTAAAAATATACATATTTTACTCACATCCTAAAACACGTAATTGGATTTCTTTGTTATCTTTATCTTAATAAAATTTCTCTGTTTTCTTCATTCTTCTCCATCCTTGAACAATCCACTAAAGTAAGAGAGATTGTTTATTTATGTGGTTCTAGAAAATGAACAATTTATCCTTATATAAGTATTGTATTTAAAATTATATCTTTTTGAAATTTATTTAACCAATTTTTATTTATCTTATTTTTATTATCTTTATCCAATCTATTATATTATTATACTAATATCTTTTCAAAAAAATATAATAATGTAATATATTAAAACAATTTAATATATTTTTTCTTTTACTAAAAGATATATTCAGATCATTTTTATCTAAATAATTATTTAATTATTTTTAGGATGTTACATAAATCAATAGTGTTTGGTGTATTTTTTTTTTGTTACTATAACACTAATGAAAATTAGATTAAATAGTTTGAACTTCAGCATGTAATTTTTATATTAAATGTCTTTTGTTTATTTGGACTCTGGGTTAAAAAAAATTAATGAAAATAATATATAATTTTTTATGGGGATAATTTTTTATTTATTTACATTAACGAGTAAATAAAATTTGGTGAGAACAATTGTCCCCACAACAGATAAGGTGCATCCCCCAGTGGTCTCACGCCCACACCACCTAGTGCTTCAAGGTGGTTACTGGGACTGAATAGTTCATTTTCGAGCTTCACTCTTCATGGGCAATAGATTTTTTATTTTTTTTTTGTCAAAAGAATCATTTGAACTAAAATATTTTGATGATTTGAGTTACACAGACCTAAATGAGACCCAATAATTTTACAAGTGTGCTAAACTGCTTCCTATATTATTATTTTGTTGAATAATGGCTACAATGAGACTAAAACTTAAGATATCAAGTAATTCAAGTGTCCCTCCTCTCCATTAAATCGATTTTATTAGATTTTTTTGTATTTTATTAACATGTTTGGATTCTCATCCTCACAACTTAATTGTGGATCACAAAAGCAACTTTAGTACATTTTGATCTAAAAATTTGATCAAACTTGAACCAGGGATGCCAATTTAATCACGCACTATGTTATGTACTTTTTTTATAAAAAAACTTGATAGTTCATTAAATAAGTATGCATTTTTTTTATATTCTGAATTATTAAATGTTGTAATCAGAGAAGTTACAGTTATAATTTATCTTTTGAAGTGCATCTCCGTTGAGAAGAAATCCAGAAAGAAACCACTAACTAATATTCAAGGTGAATCTCTCTTTGACGATGATAACTGCCAACTGGGGTCCATGGGTAAACCCCCAAACGGAGTACATTTTTAACTTCACCATGATTTTATATCTTGGTGAAAAATAGACTAGCAATAGTACAGTACATTCGATTTTGATGAAGGACGTGGCTGGGTTCTGGGTATTTTGAGCAGGAACTTGGACCCTAGTGCGTTGTCGCACCCTCACAAATTTTGAGATGCAATTATGTATTGGCACGAAAAATGTTATGTATGTCATGGGTCCCAACAATAAAAAGAATCCAATTACCAGGCACTGACAGTTGAATTGGAAAACACGGGAAGATGTTATAATGTTGTTTGTGTGATAAAATAAATACGTTGGTATAGGTTTGGATTGCATTGCATGGCCGAAGACAAAAGCCTGCATTAATGTATTCCTATGATATGAATTCTTTGAAGTTAGTTGTGAGATAGTCCCAACGTCTAATGGCCCACAACCAGGAATTTAATAGCTCATGAACTTCTGCACCTTGGCAGACTCAGCCACTCGGCGTATTTAGTGCAGTAAACGATGGGTCGTTTTCATTTTTCCCTTCAATGACAGTCCACGGGAGAGGAGAGAAAAGGGTGAAAAGTACAGTGAAAGCAGCTGCCTGTCATTGTTTTTTACATTTTTTTCTAATGAACTCACTCGAACTAGTGAGTTGTGCTGTCTGTGAGTAGACTAGGAGTATATAATAAATCCATTTACCCATCGGTTAAGACAAGTAAGTACTCAGTGTTGTTGGCTGCTTAAACTTGTGTAGATCTTTTCTCACCTGAAAGCATTGCCGCAGTACCAATCTTTTCTTGATTGGGACATTTTTCCATTGCAACCGGAGTTGGGGGGAAATGGTAAAAATTTGTAACTTATTAAGCAGTAAGTGACTGTGAGGGCCTCCAATAAATCAGAAGATATTTCTCGAGAAAAATACTGTTAGGAAGTAGATGTTCTACCATGGAAACCTGTCATAGGGGTAGTTATCATTCTAGTAGCGATTATTATTGTAGTGGGGGTGCGGTTATTGTAGTGGTTATTATAGTGGTTATTATAGTGGTTATTGTAATGGTTATTGTTGCGGTTATTGTAGTGGGAATGTAGACATGAAATTGTGTATAAAAGCTCTAAGAATCAATGAATAAGGCAGAAAGAGAAAAATTTAGAAAATTAGTTTGTAAGGAGGTCTTGGTCCTCGAAACCAAGTAGTGTAGTTTTCTTCCCCTCCCCTCTGCTCCTAACAATTGGTCCGACCTGCCACTCTTCAATGGCGGACATCGAACTTTCCATCGCCTGTGTTGATCGTCTCAAGGTCGTCATGGCCAAACTTGCTGCAATTCAAACTTCCATTGCTGCAGACCAAACTTCCATTGCTGCAGACCAAACTTCCATTACTTCCAAACTTGATACCATTATTCGGATATTGAATACCATGGTACCTAAACAACGCTCTCCATCTTCTGCCTCAGCGAAGTCACCACCCATGCCGCCTCTGCTTCCCAAGACAAACAACCCAACTTCTTCCTCTGCTAAGCCACCACCAACAGCAGAAACCACGCCGCCTCCACCAACAGCAGAAACCACGTTGCCTCCCCTTCCCATGACAACTTCCCACCTTCCCGTTAACAAGCACCACGCACTCTCCTTCAAATCCCTCCCGATCGTCAGTCATCGGTCCCACACAAAGTCTTCTAGTCGTGGCATCCTTCCCTCTGACACCCACTTCTCCCTTTCTGTTGTGTGTGTTGCCACGGTCAGGGACACAAATCTCAACCACCCCTTCCTCCTCCTCATCTTCGTCATTCTCGTCGCTGCCAAAGGGCTCTGTCTCCACAATTATCTTCAGGCACTAATTCTTACACCCGTTTTCATTTGGGATCCAGGTTCTGTTTTCTACACCCAACACCTTGAGGACAAGGTCTTTTTTATGGGCTAGGGAATGTTAGGAAGTAGATGCTCTGCCATGAAAACCTGTCATAGGGGTAGTTATAATTCTAGTAGCAGTTATTGTAGTGGGGGTGCGGTTATTGTAGTGGTTATTATAGCGGTTATTGTAGTGGAAATGTAGACATGAAATTGTGTATAAAAGCTCTAAGAATCAATGAATAAGGCAGAAAGAGAAGAATTTAGAAAATTAGTTTGTAAGGAGGTGTTGGTCCTCGAAACCAAATAGTGTAGTTTTCTTCCCCTCCCCTATGCTCCTAACAAATACTCGCGTAAATTACAATAATAAAGCCTTCACAACAAAGATATATAATATCGTATGAGCAACAAGCTTTAAATAGAACAATTTCCAGTAAAGAAATTTCTCCTACAAATCTTTTTTTTTGTTGTTGTTGTTGAAATTGCTATTACAGATATTTTGAAAATTCCACTTGACTGAAACAATACATCTAGACAGGATTGGCACAAAATTAAGACCTAACCTATGCAGAGGTTAGCCCTTTGAGGAAGAGATTCATTGTCTGGATCAGGTGTAAGAAACCTTCCACAAGCATAAAAAACAGCTGAATGGAAGGCAGTTGGATTGTCAAGAACGCAAAGTGCCCACCCTGCAACAAGTAACTATTTTTTAGTTCTAATAATATTATAAAATAACTTCATATTAGGGGAAATGGGAAAAGATATACCTGAGGAACCCTGATGATTTCGCATGGAACCTTCATATGCTTGCGAGCTTCTTGGGCACCTTGATAATTCATCCAGTCTTGGAAACCATATATGAAAGTGGTGGGCACCTTCCACTCAGAGGCACCGCAACACCAAAGTGATGGATGATAAAACATTGCACACAAAATCAAGAATAGTAGTGCATGAAGACCAGTAAAGGAGGAATCCGATTTTTTTAAATTGAGAGGCAAAGTTTAACAAGACTTCGACTAAAGCCCACATATGGCATTAACCATAGAATTTAGGATATTTACCTAAAATCTGTAAAGCAAAGAAAGTTTAAGTTTACCTAAAATTTCCTCATGGTCTCTTTATGAACAAATTTTTTAGGTATGTTTCTAGTATATATTTTTTTTGGCTGAATGCTAGTTTTACATTCCAAGTATGCCTCTTTCCTACACTACAGGCTTCGATGTTCATTGGTTAGAAATAAACCACACTACAAATCCAAGGTCACCAAGCATATATTGATACAAGGTGCAACAGTTATCTTGATAATGTCAATAAAAAAAATCTGTTTTTTACTCCTTCCTTTACTCTTTTCTCCCCTTTGATCCTCTCAAGAAGCATATATGGTTTGCTTGATGATACAGGATAGGATATATACAAATCATCAGATGCAGTTTTGACATTGCCAGCAGCGAGCTACTTTTTCGTTTGTAAACAAAGTCTATCGTATTGTTTTTATCTAACAGTTTCAAATTATATCAAGATTAGTATTTGACTACACGAAAACAATAATAATTAAGCTACTAGGCAAGAGGTGAGAGGCTTAGGTATTTTTTATGAGGTTATAGGTCCAGAAGTCTACCATCTTTTGTATAAATTTTTTTACTAAGAAAGCAATCAGTAAAACAGGAATTTCAAAACATTTTTCAAACAGGAGTCCCACCCATACTTGGACCAAACTGACTTCAAGATGACTCGGCAGTGTTTTTTAACCAAAAACATGTTCAAGAAACAGTGTAATGTATATGCTGATTTTGTATCATAAATAGAAATTATTCTAATTATGCATGTGATTGTTGAACTCGGATTCCAGAAGACACGACATTTGAAATCTGAATACATTTTTTTAGGATAACAACTAATCAGTTGAAGACAAATTGAAATTCAGCAATAGGAAGAGAATGATCACCAAACCTGAGAAGAAGGGGCATCCTAGCAAATGCTCCAAATGAAAAAATATATTTTAAGCACAGCTCTCCAGTAGCTTTGGCGGCCAATGTGTGGTAAACATCGTCTTTAATAAACAGAAGACTAAAATTAGAATGTACTTACATTTATCCCATATATCAATCAGCAATGCTGATTCCTCTTCAGTCAGTATTTCCCCAGTTGAATGTGTACCAAACCTAGTACTTGTATACTTGGGGACAATGTTGGGACCCCAAGGACCTAAACCCCTGCCACATAATATATATATAAGAAAAATATTAAACAAAAACAATTTAATAAAATCAAATGTTCAACATAACAACAACTAATGGTATGTTTGGTACTACAATTTGATAAAAAAAAATTATTGTACAGATTTTGAATGAGAAACTGTCATTCCATTTAATTTGATTGGGATGCCCTGAATCTGATATGTCTTATGATTCTGTTGCAATGCTTTATTCAATGGAATGTGCATTCTCATGCTTGTTGACAAAAAACAGCATATGCCTCATTCCATAGAACTATGAATCGTCATTCCTTCCCAAAGAGTTGGGATTGGTGATTCTATACTTCATGGAATGAGATTTAATTTCTTTTTTCTTACACATCCTCATTTATTTTCAAGAACGACAATTATAACCCTTTATTAAAGTTATTTTTTATAAAATCTCATTTTATTTTTAACCTAACTTTCATGTAGTAAATTAATTTTAAATATTAATGTAAAGTATTTAAAGAATAAAAGTTATGTAAATATGTGAAAAATAAAATATATGACAACGTTGCAGGAATGCTATAGTGATCCAAAGTTTTATCAAGAAAATGTCATAAAAAGTTAATGAAGTATTTTATCCAAAACATGTGTATATACTCGATCATTTTTCTACAAACAAGCATTTTCTCTATTTTCTGGCAACATCATTTTTTATTTAAAAAAAATGAATTTGAACATTATACATTAGCATAGTTAATCCTGATTCCTTTTTTTCTATTAAGTGTATTTATGCCATTTGGATATTCAATCCTGCATTTTTTTCCATGTACAACAATTCAATATGGCTAGGAAAGTTATTTCATTTCAAAAACAAACAAATTTCATATAGGGAATGATCGTTCCATTTTAGAATCAACCCCTCATCACCACAACCTACCATCCATCCATCTCATATATTGTTTGAATGGTATCAATAGCAAATGATTTGCAATATACAGAACTGATCATCCAACAATAAATAGATCATATGAATGCAAGTCAATATGCTAGTCTACTTCAGTGACAGCAAAATTACTATTACTAAAGATATTAAAGGAAGTAAGTCAGACAATATTAATCTGAACATATACGATAACAGAAATGGGACAGAGCAGTTTTACCTGACAAGTTTCTGAGGTGTGAAATTTGATTCCCGTAGATGGTTCAAAACTGTTCCCTTCCATGTTGTTGAAAACCTTGTAATCCACTCAGACTTTGCATCTGATTCTGATGAAAATCCAGCAGATCCAACCAGAATCAAGTGTTGTACATGCTGAGGGTGCTATATTAAAATGATCAAAATAGACATCAGAACGATTAATAGAAGAAAATAAATAAGTCACAGTACGTAGCATTTTAGTGCAATGTGGGAAGAGATTCACCTTGAGCGCATATTTGGCAGCAACATAACCACCAAAAGAATGTCCAAGTAGTATAAAATTGCTCAAGTTTTTGGCTTTTCTCCATTCATCAAAAGAATCAATGAACCATGCCTGTGCTTTTGCATGTGAAATCAGGTCTGCTTGATCCACCCCATCCATGTTGATCAACAGCAATGACTATAAAACGAGAGGCAAGCGCATCAAAAATGTGAAAAAAGAAACCCTGGGAAGCAGCATAACCATCAATCATGACAAGCATTTGGAGAATCGGGTTTACTGTCAAATGTGACGGTGTTAATAAACCATCACACTTTGGATGAACGGAACCATCTCACTTTGGAGCCAGGAGGATCAGAGCCAATGTTAACATGCTCTTGAACATAACCAGTCCTGCCAAACCCAAACAACAATTCATAACCATCACAAATTAATAGCCAATAGCAGATAACTTTTCCAGACTATGAACTATGATGTGATTTCATGAGATTTAACAATGAGGTTTCAACTTTAATATATAGATTATCTTAGGCAAAATTAGTTTAATTAATTAATTAAAGATTAAATGAGAGCTGAGTCCCTAACTAAAAAATTAGTTTATTAAATTATAATTGTTTGATATAATTAATGGTTAAAGTAGCTAAAAAATATAAAATAATAGAAATAGTATATTTTAAAAAAAATAAAAAAATAAAATAAATATTTTAAGAAAATAAAATAAAATATAAAAAATTAGAAACACAAAACTATTGACAATTCAAAAAATATTAAAAATTATTTTATAAAAACTTATTTAATGAATGTAAAATAATTTTTTAACTAATAAAAAAATTAAAAACCAACTAAAATAACTTATCAAAATCATAAAGTCATAATTGTGATAATTTTATTATATTTATTTTATACCTTTTTAGTTTTGTGTGTCATCTTTATTGATGAATATTTTCACACTTATAAAGTAATTTTATTCCATTCTATTTTAATATTTTTACATTTTAATTATCAATTTTCAATTGCTTAAATTAAATTTCTCAACTCAAAATTTCACTCAATAGTTAAAATAATATATAGCAGGGATGAAAAATATAATTAATTTGTATAAATCATTAAAATGAAAAGGTATATAAAATATTTAAATAATTGTATGTATTTATTATTTAATGTATAAGAATTTTGTTTTAATTACATTTGTGTCTTTTTTGTTTTTTTGCCTTTGAATCGTAATGGCTGCCCCTAACCCACGTGACCTTGTAGGCTTTTGGGCCATGGCCCATATTGTAATAGTTGGCCATTTAACCCACTTCCTCCTCTCTTACTCCTTCCGTTTCCGTCCGCCTCACCACCGTAGCAGCATCGCCGGCGTCCTCTCCGTCTAACCCGACAAAAAAAAAACAATTTTAAAAATTTCCCAAACCGACCATCTCCGCAAAAAAACACGTGACGATCGTTGCGATGAGCCTGAGCACGTGACATTCCCATTGTTCCGCTTAAATTTCATGACTTTTTGAGTTCAAGTTCGTGGGTCTGCTGTTCGTTGATTTCGTGGCTTGTTAGTGCAATTTCAAGCACGACTTGCAGCTTTTAATTGAATTGAAGTTCTGGACACTTGCTGCTTTGGTTCTTCCAATCCCCAACTGTCCAACCAACCAGGTAGCTTCGGCTTTTTTTTTTTCCTTTTGACAATTGCAAATTCATGTTTTGAGAACTGTTCTTTGTTTGCGGTCTCATGGGTTTCCATGAGGTGATGATTGAAGCTTTTCTGTTCTCTGTTTGGTGTGGTTATTGAAGGATTAAAATCTATATCAATAAAAAAAAAATGATGTCATACTGATGCTTTATTTTTCATATTCCAATTGTTTTCATTTCAAACTCATTTTGGATTCATTTTAGCTCTAGGAATAAGAAAGACTAATTGATTTTAGAATTTAGAGTTATTATATCAGTGTGCCCATTGTCATCTTATTATTGTTTTGCTGTTTTTATTTTGCTCAAAGAGTTGAATGTAATCTTCTGCTCAAACACCAATAGATGATGCATCGACTCAAAGTTCATCTCCCATAAAGAATAGTAGGGAAAAATTGATCCAGCTTTTGTTGATTATATCTATTTTGAACTTGTTAATTTGTGCTTTAAATGTCAATTTATTGTTTATTTGTAATTTGTACTTGGGAAATATAATTTTTGAAAGTGAAATGTTTTGAATTTATGTGGTTCAACCAATTCCAGTTTATTCAATTGAAAGAGCAAAGAACGAAGGAAGAGGCGAGTATATGAATTCTATCAAGTCCCAATTTAGAACAGTCTAAAACAAATAGTTGAGTGACAGCCAAGGAAGTTAAAAAAATTGACTTGAGAGTCAATATAGGTGAGCTTGGAAGCCTATTTTGTCAGTTCAGTTGCAGGTGGAACATAAAGAAGAACAAAGAATGAGCAGAAGGCCACCACCTGATCCTGTGGCAGTGTTACGTGGCCATCGAGCTTCGGTCACAGACATTTCTTTTCATCCCTCTAAGCCAATATTATTCTCCGGGTATTCACTGCTAATGTTACTCTGATACACATTTTTCCCCTGGGTATTGTGGATTGGTATCCATCAAGCATTTCACTGGCTGCTAGTTTTTTTTTTTTTTTTATCAAGTATTTTTAACTCTAACTATAAAATTTGCATTCAATAGATGTTTCACAACTTGCCCTGGATATACCATGCCCATCAGGGCTACCATAGAGACTCCCTGATTTAGTTGGTTGCATGTACCATTAGTTACACTTAATATTGAGTCACTTGATGCTCTTGCTTGCAGTTCTGCTGATGGTGAAGTGCGGATTTGGGATACACTTCAGCATCGGACAGTGTCATCAGCATGGTGCTTAGTTCTACGTATTTTTGTTGCTCGTATTTGTGAAGAACATCGTTCATTTTAAGAAATTATGAATTACGATGCAAATTAATTTTATACTGCAGGTTACATAGTGCCGCACATGGTATTGTTGCTGTTGCTGGTAGTTCTTCCCTTGGAAACAATAAATTTGTCAGGTGCATCCTTTCTACCTGATCTTCCCTCTTTCTATTTTAGTATCTTAGCATAATTTTGCTTTATTGATATTCATTTTGGTTCTGTATGCATGTAGCCAGGGTAGGGATGGAACTGTAAAAGTTTGGGAACTTGGTGATGCTGGTTTGTCCAGGTACACACCTATATTTACTCCTTCTACTTCTATAAATGTCTCGTCCTTTTTTAGTTTTAAAAGGATAGCTTGTGTTTCTGTTATATAAGCTACACAGATGTTCTATATTATCATCTTACTTTCTGTTGATCTGCACCCCCAAACCCAGGATTCCAGTACTTACAATCAAGACAAATACTTACCACTTTTGCAAGTTTTCCATGGTGAAGAAGCATTCTGTTTGGTCAAAAGAAGGGAAAGCATCAGAAGATTCCTATAGATCAGAGCTAGGAGGAGTGCCTGATAGAGAAATTCTGGAGGATAGAAGAGAAGAGGCTTATACCAATCAAAGTTGTTCTGAAAGCTTTGGAGGTTTGTAAGTTCTAGTCTAAAATTGATGTTTAAGAAGTTCTTACAATGTTTGTACTTTATGTTATACAAGTGATATTGATAAAATCTCTTCGTATTAACAGAAAATATGTATAATGAAGGGCTACAATATGTGGCTTTGTCAGGGGAAAAGTCCTCTGAGGTAGGTGTACCTTTCTAATGTAAAAGTTATCTTTATCCTTTTAAATATATTTCATTGCCAAATTATGAACCCCTATGCTCATCAGTTCTATCATTTTTAAAGGTTGAAATTTGGGATCTCAAGTCAGCTGAAAAAGTTGTACAACTCCCTTCAAGCAATCCTAGTAACTCTTCAAGTCCTTGCAACAAAGGTAGAGATTTTTTTCTGGTCTATATTGAGATTCAACCTCTGCCATCAATTTTTGACATTCTCATTTCTCAGGTTATATGGTGCTATCAAGATGTTTACATTTTTTTATTAATGCACCTCTACATTCTCCTTTTTTTTAACATTTTATTGCGTATTTTTTTTTTGTAAAAATACCTTAACTGAATTAATACAACTGTTTCTTGTCAGGGATGTGCATGGCACTTCAATTATTTTTACCGTCTGAATCACAAGGATTTTTAAATGTCTTGGCTGGGTATAGTTTCAATCCTCTTCCCTCCCACCCTCCTTTCTCATACATGTGTTTGTGTGTTTTGAGCAAATCAAGTGAAAGGGGTGTCTCAAGTATGTATGGCATAGGGTTAGAACATAAAGTTTGTGACTCTTTTTTTTAAACGATCATGTGACCCAAGTAACTTCTAATATTGGCCATCCTCCTGAGATTGACTGGTCAATATTTGTTCCTTCAGGTCTCTTATAGAGTGTATATCAAGTGATCTTATTATGAAAAGTGAGACGCACCAATGTTGACCATTAAATATCACATTGATGACCAATATTACAAGTTACTTAGGGGTCACAATCACTATAATCTTTATGTTTTGTTGACAGTTCATGTTATAATCCAATGGTCAAGATTTTGTCCTCCAACTTGTAATTAAAAAACCCTCACTTGGAATGGTTCATACACTTGTTTTAGAATATTAAAAATGTATTTCATACTTCAAGTTACACTTCTGGTTTTGTGACTTGGTACTAGAGACAAATGACAGAGGAAAGTTGGAATCTATTACTATATGTCATCCGAAGAAGAAAAAGATTACTCAATATAGGCCCTCATAAACTCAGTTAATACCTCACTCTGTGTCATTTGTCCACTCTCTTCCCACTCTGCCCTTTTTTTATTTCTTCTGGGATAAACCTTTCACTTCCAGTTTTTTGGGATTTGGTTTGGAGTTTGAACCATTACTTAACTGGCCTTGAGTTTCCCCCACATTTACTCACAAAACTCTGGGCCTAGGTGGTTTCGAGGATTTGAAAGAATGGTGTGGTTCCTCCTCCTCTCTCTTTATGCATGGCCAAAGGTGCCCTGGGTTGTGTCTGCGGGAGTGCTGCGTGAATGCCATTCTTCCCTCCTTTCTCCTATGCAAAGACAAGCGTGTATGGTGTTTCTAGTAAGTAGAGAGTCATGGTTGACTAGAAAGGTGTGACCTAGTGGTACAAAACAACAAACTAGAGAAATGTCCTTCCAAGTGTTTCCCCTTCACAAAGGGTTTTCACAAACTGAGACACTGCTCTGTTTCTGTTTTCCAATACAACAATTCTGAATGCCTCCCCTTTTATTCCCATTCTCCCTTCCTACCATTCAAGCTCACCCATAAATCAATTTTCTTAACTGCTTTGCCCGTTTTCAACTCTTAACTACTTGGCTCTATTCCCTATTATTCTTCTCTTGTGGGTCCTATCACCAAGAGCAGTTGTCCAAGTTTCTCTTGGTTTTATCCAGCTAGAACAATGCAACCTAGGGTGTTACATGTTTCAGAGCAGGAGTCATCCTAGTTTCTCTTCAATATTAGGTGGTCCATCATTGCCTTTCTTTATCCTTTTATGGAGTTGAGTTTCTCTTCTCTTGGTGATCACTTCCTTTTTAAAATGGGCTGCAGTTTCTTTTCTTCTTTCTGACTGTCTGGATTCTGTCTTAAGTTTGTAGTGAAGGTAGCTGAGTTCTTGACTGAATTGAAGGTTTTATGATTCAGGGAGAGTTAGTTGGCTATTTTCTTTGGCAAGCTGGGCTGGTGTTCTTTGTCTTATGTTTTCGTGTTTGCTACTTGTAACAAAGCTTCAGCTTGAAGGAATGTTACAGAATATTAAGAATAACATATATCTAAATTAGCTTAATTTTTTTTACTTTATTTGTTTAGCATATTGTTAGTGGTCTTGAGCTTGTATATGTTATAGGGGGTACTTAACCTATTTTTAGTAATATAAATAGGAGGCCGAGGTTATAAGGTATTGACTACCATCTCATATCCTATATTCCAATGTAGATATGAGGATGGTTCCATGCTTTGGTGGGATGTACGGAATCCCGGAGTTCCAGTAACTTCTGTAAAATTCCATTCTGAGCCAGGTGTGGAATTTAGCTTCCTAAGAATTCTTTATTTTTTAATAAAATTTATGGTAGTCAATAACTGATCAGTTTTGTAGTTCTGAGCGTCTGTAATGATGGGTCTTGCAAAGGGGGTATCTCAGGAGCTGCAGATGACAAAATTGTAATGTACAGCTTGGATCATTCTTCGGTAACTTCCATTTATTTTTATTTTCTTCTTCCACTTAAACATCTTGCTCCTAAAAGTTGCTCTTTTATTGTTATGATTTTCAATCTTCATGTTGATAAGCAGCACAGTCCTAAGAATTATCGATACTGTTATGCTGCTACTAATTAATAGAATCTGTAGATCCTTCCTTGGGTTAGTATTTGATTTTCAGTTTCAGTTTATTTTCTGTTTGTATAATTCGCACTGTCTCTCTGGTTGCCTTTTATCCGTGGTACAACAATACCAAAACAACTGTGTTTTCTTCTCTCTTTCCCTTTCAGTTGCTAATATTTGCTTGTTAGATGGATTAAATTGATGTGCCGCTGAAAATATAATGAATTCGTTAATTTAATATGTACATCTTTGTACCTCAATCCGAAGGACTCATGTAGTCAGAGTTATACAAACTGGCCAATGACTTCAGATATATAAGATAAAAGGGTGATTACTGGCTTCAACTTGGATGTTAAATCATTCATTTGATTAGAGTTTGTCTTCCTCGTAACATGCTAAATTTGTATGAATAAAAAAAAACGGGGATCAAGATATATTCAGTACTTAAATTTAACTACCTAGTTAGTATTTACACGTCTTCCAAAAGTGATATGTAAATATGGACTTGCTGTTGCACTCAATTGGTATGACTAACAACATAGTATCTATAAACAGGGTATGGGAACAGGAAATGACAGTTTGCATAATTGTATTGCATGATTATTTTCTATGGAATTTTTTATATGATGGCTTGTCAGTCTGCAGGTTAATGTTTTCTACACCCTTTTTCAGCTTCTTCTTTTTTTCTTACATTTAATCATGTTGATTAAAGGGTACATGTGTGGTCAAGAAAGAAATCAGTTTGGATCGACCGGGCATCTCAGGCACCTCAATTCGGCCTGATGGAAAAATTGCTGCAACTGCTGGCTGGGACCACAGGTTTTTAAATGTCCTCTGTGTTTATTAATTCAATATAGTATGGAAAAAAATAAACGTCAAAGTTCAAATTTAAATTGAGATTCAATTATGAAGTTATTGGTCAATTCGAGTCTTGTGGGTGGAAAAAACATGGTTGGAAGGAGAAAAATTTATTAAAGGTGATCAGTCAAGTTTTTCGACGGAGATTAATTATTGGCAAAGTCTATGTATATTCCGTATCAATAACATGTTTACCAAAAAAATAAAAGAAATTAGCATTCAATTTATGCAATAATATTTAAGTAGAAGAAAAATGTAAAGAACATAATGTAAGATGCGTTTACAAAGAAGTCTTGTGACGCATATTATGAGAGTAAATTAGGAGGGTTCTTATTTATATATATAAGAGGATTGATTATGATTGTTGCTTTGAAGTGAACCAGATCTGAATCCTAAAATTGATATTAATTCAACTCCGTTAAATAGAAATAGAAGGTCCCGGTAACAACTAACAAGTTTTTAGTATAAATGACAATGAGAGGTGCATTTTTTTTCTTCTACATCACTGGTATTTTTTATTGGAAGCAGTCGTGTCAGAACCCCGTTTTTTTTTATAAACCAAGTTCGAACATAAGATCTATTTCAAAGCCAACACCTTCATTTTGTTCATTGGTGGTAGAATTGCTGTTGTTTGATATCTGTTATGCCATTGGTAGGTTGAGGATATATAATTACCGCAAAGGAAATGCTTTAGCTATTTTAAAGTATCACCATGGCACAGTAAGTCACTGTTTTCTACATGAAAAACGAAATTTTTTATTGTGACAATTCGTAATTTAATTGACTTGTTTTTTTGTCTGACATGTTTATCTTGCAGTGCAATGCTGTAACTTATTCGTCTGATTGTAAGCTTATGGCCTCTGCATCGGAGGACACAACCGTGGGGCTATGGGAATTGTATCCTCCTCGAATATGATAATGAATTTGATGAAATTATTCAATGTCCACAGTTGTAGATTACACATTTTCCTTTCACATTTATCAGTTTCCTAAAACACCTATATTTTGTGAGACGTCATTATCGTTTCATTGATAAGGTTTGGAACATTTGTGTTAATCTTGTGCTCTAATAAGCGGTTAAAAATGTCAAATTATTGAAATTACTACTAACGAATAATCAAATTGTGGATGCCTATATCTTTTATCATATATGATATTATTGTTTATGATATTTTATTTTTAATGTTTATCTTTTATAATTTCCTCAATTATCTTTTATATCTATAAATAGTTTTTTTTCTAAAAAAACAAAACACATTATTATTATTTTCTCTAAATTCTTGTATTTTTTTCTCTATTTATCTACTTCTCTATACTTTCTACTTCAAGTTATATTATATTTAACACATTCAAGTTATATTATATTTAACACATTATAGGCATGAGTTCTTTTTCTCCCATGAACATATCTTCTTGTAGAAAATTTCATTCAAAATTATATTTTTCAAATTCACAAGATTCTTTTTCCTTCCTAATAATATCATTCATACTGAGTTTAATTTGGTTCATATATATGTATTGTTATATTGTTTACTATCAAGTGAAAATGTGTCAGAAATTAAAAATATAAAATAGAATAATAATATTTCTCACCTAAATTGAGAAAATAGTGTAAAATTGAAGGGAAAAAAATTCTTGAGTTTTTTTTATTATTTCTCCCTGGATGTTTCACACTCTCACCTCGTGAAGTTTAGGTGCAAAAGTGATTATTCCTCCTTTTTTTCAAATTTATATATTGTATTATGATCATTATTATCATTTGATCTTAAAAATTACTTTTTCCTCCAACATAAATTTATAATTGCAAATCACACATGCTTCTAAGACCGAAAGCGAGTCTGGTCGCTTCTCTTAACACATGATTCGAAGAAATGTTGCATATGTAAGCATGCACTAACCAAATGAAAGAAAAAGCGAAGATTACTATAGCTACCAGCCAGCTAGAAACCTGACATCATTTGCCAAATCAGAATTAGCACGGATGTTTTTAAATCCTCTGGATCACGCAAGGTCGCAAGCTTAATTCCCAAAATCGTTTGATGTAAACAATGGAGGATTATCCTTTTTCTAAAATCAGAGCATGTGTCCGAGTCTAGACAAATATTTAGAAATAGCAATCATCTCATTCACTATTCCGATTTTTTTTAATTTTAGATTAAAAATTAAAAATATAAAATAAATGTGCATGATAAATTAAAAATGGAATTTAAGTTTAAAAAGATAAATAAAATAATAACGTGTAATTCTTTTTTTTAAAAAAAGTGTATTGTTTAACCATGTACTTTCGAAACAGTTTTTTATATTAAATTAATTTTTTACTCTTCTAATTTATTTTTTAATTCAATTTAATCATCTAATTTTTTAAATTAGTTTAATTCTTTAGTCTAAATGTTAAAAAATTATACTTTATAAGACATTTCAAAACCGTCACAAAATGTATCATTCTAAAGAAAAAGAATTAATTTTAAAAATTAAAGCACTAAACTGAAAAAAAAATAGAAAATCAAATTAAATTAATTTTAAAAATTAAATGATCAAATTGAAAAAATATTAAAAACTAAATTAAACCTAAATAATAATTGGAGAACTAAAAAATTAATTGAATACTTTTTTATATGCAAAAGAATATTAGTTATAATAACTCTCAAATCGTTGGATAAAGATTAAGTAGTTCGTCTAAAAAAAATTAAGCAGTTCATTCATACTTTACATAATAAATCTAACTTAAAATATATATAAAGTTTTATTTTCATTCTACAATACTAATTATTACAGGAGTCTTGATTTTTTCACATCCCTAAATATCACACTCTCAATCAATATTTCTTAATTTTTTTATATTTTCCTATCATATCACATTATTTGCCTTTCTTATCTCTATCTCTCAAGTTATATATTAGTTTTGGGTGTTAAAATAATTTTTTGTAAATATATAAATGCGTGAAAATAGTAGTAAATCCATATTCATATAATTGAGACAAGGCAACGGTACGAAACCAGAGGGATTTGAGGGTCACGGAAAAGGTTAAATTAGATAGAATACTGTGAATTAAATAATTCCAGTTACCATATTAATTATTATTATTATTATGAGATTCAATTGTCAGTTAAAAAAATTTATGAGATTCAATTGAAATTTGAAACTGTATCTCTGGCATGTCACCCTGAAACATGCCGGGTAAAAAACAGATGCGTAGGACCAAATCTGAAAAGGATGTCAAATCAACTTGCCTGAAATGGTATTCTTTTTCTCGGATGTGACAGATCAAAAATAATACATTTTAAAACGGAAGGCATCTATCTTCTGCTTAACTTGAAGTTGTTGGCCAATGAACTTGAACGACAATAATAACCTTATAATTAAATTTTCATTGATTTGGTCCCAACAACATTTAACAGAAAATAATTAATTACTATTATTTTATTTTCATACTTAAACATTTATGTTAACAAATATCTTGACGGGGAGGCCAGATGTTAACCCGTATCATTAAAACATTGATTCTAATCAGTGTCCTTAGAATAAAATTCTTACTAATTAAAAAAAATATATTTATTGTGGAGTATATAGAAAAATGTAAAAAAAAATTATAAATAATATGATTTTATGTATTTTAATATAAAAAAATCTTTAATCAACTAATAATACTAATTAGTAATTCTCTTAAAGAAATAATAAAAGAGAAAAGTATTTTATTTAAATGCATAAAATACACTTTCGTAAAAAATTAAATATTCTTTTATATGATTTCCACTATAAAAAAAAATCTCTTTTAATTTGTTAACCATAGTAAAACCCTTGATATATATTATACAACTAGATGAGTGCGACTGATTCCATAAACATGTCACGATAACTTCTAAACAAAGGAATGCTCTGGCTACGTACTAGCTTAATTTCTTGGTTTAACGGTTAACACGCTTTACTGTAAAGACAAACTTGTCAGGCTGGTGCGTGCGTAAATTCAAATATAAGATGCTTAGACCAAATTGGGAAGAAGGTAGTGGGAAATGTGACCCTTTTACAGTATGGTTTTGCTAGCTAAGGCACCGAAGGATAGAGACCTAATTAAGCCAGCTTTTGTAATGGCAACGCACGCCACAAAACAAGAACGTGCATTTACTATATATGCCGTCAGAGTACAAGGGTGTCATCTCTGATTAATTTTCTTTCTGGACAACATTTATGGCCACAAATTGAAGATCGATGTGAAGGCCATCCAAAATGTTGGAATTATTCTCATTTAACAAATCCAGTTGATTAAGATTAAGACAGGACAACAAATTGTTTGAGCCCATATTTAATTGACCACTTTATCGTTTTCTAATTAGGTGTTGAAGTGGTTAATTGGATTTTTTTTTCTTTTGTACCCAAATCTCAAACTCAGATCTTCATGGTGTCTTTGTTAATCAGGATACATATATGTTTCTTTTGGGATGAAAATTGTAAGGTTATTTTAATGATAAAAGAAGAAAAAAAGGGAAAAATCTGTAAGTTTTTTTTTTAAAAAAAAAAATTAACAATCAACAGCTAATATTTACCGATAAAAAAATTCTTTTGGAATTAAGTTAATAATGTGTAACTAATTTTACAATATACTATTTTTGCGAAAATAATTTTATGAGTCATTTGGTTATTCCAATACTCAAGACTCAACAAAGATATAAATACCTTTTCTTCAAATAAAACTAAAATTAATGGAAGATCGGCATGATTCCAAACTTAAAACTTATCACATAAAAAATAACTGACAAAGTATAAAAGAATATTTTTGTCATCCTATAGATCTTGTTATCAATTAAATCAATCCTCATACTTTACATTTTCAAAATGTACATGGAATCATAAAGTACTTTTACATCTTTCGCTTTTTTTCTTTCCCTTTTAATATTACACCATTCTCAGGGCTAGACAGTTGGGAGAACTTTTGAAACAAGTTATCTCTCAAACAATCAAAGCATAAAAAATGAGCGCTGAACTGGGTTACCATACTTTTTCCTTAAAAAAATTTACATTGTGTAGATCAATATTCTGAATAAATAAATAAATATATAGCCATGTCAAGTGTGAAAGAACAAAGGTTAACTCTTTCTAGAATGATGAAGGTGAAGAGTTCCAAATCTTATTATATTTCTGAAGCAAAATTAAAATCATTGAAAAATAGGAGAGAAATTAATCACAATTAATTATTCACACTGTTATTCTGAGGAACTAGAACTACAGTTATTCCGGTTATCCCTTTGTTTTCTATTCTTACTCTTATTTCCATTTGCAATGACAATATTTTTTCACTGCATAAAAACATATGCTTTTAACTTAAATTCAGCACTTACTACCTTACACGTCTATCTTAGCGTATCAATTTGTTTATGAGTAAATTTCATATAAGCCATTAAAAATGTATGATTCAATATATGAATAATATGAAAATAAGAATAATATATTTTAGATTGTTTACAAAAAACACTACCCATAAACCCAATTTCAGATGGTGCAATTTTTTCACCTTACACTAGATCATAATTAGCAGGTAACCAAGTTTCGATAAAAACCTAAATGTTCAGAAAGCTTTTCATGAAAACTGTTGCACGATAGAATTTATCATTTTATTTTATGCAACTTTAATTATTTCTATATAAAAAAACTTAAGAATTAAGAATTTTAGAAGCGGGTCGAGAAAAGCAATTGCCGATTCGGGTATTAGCTTATGAATACCTGAGTAAATAGCGAATTAGACTAATCATGCATAAATGTATATTTAATCTAACAGCACGTAAACAAAAGAAATCATAGATCGATTAACTTTCAATGTAAGGCGATGAATAAATGATTTCGTACTAGTACATGCAGTTTCACCAAAAAGAAAAAGGTACATGCAGACCCAGAACACAAAAGAAAAGTAAAATCGTCTACCAAATCATTTATTCTCACACCAATAACTGGAATAGCAGCATTAATTTTTTTGGCCTGACATTGATGAACAATAAAGTGGATAAATATTCTTTGTTTTGTTTCTGAGAAGAAAACAAAGTGATCAAGACCGGGTCACCGACGAAAAAGTACATTTGAAGTGAGAAAGGAAGGAAGAAAAGGCATGTAAGAATATGAATATGATTGAAGAATGTAGATTGTCTCTCGTCAGATGTAATGAGAAAGAAAGAAAACGTTGAATTCTTAACTCTGTCTGTCTGTCTGTCCTGCACGTGTAAAAAAAAATATGGTTCTGGCATACGCGCGGCATTGGGTGATGCTACGCTTATTTTTTAAATTTTATCCTAAAAATCATATATCATTCTTAGATTGGTTTTATAATTTGGCTGTTAATTTAAATATTTAGAATACACACGTATTATACCAGATTATTATAATTTATTTAAGAAATTAGGTTTTATTTTTATGTGACTTTAAAATAAATTATATTAGTATAACTTATGTATTATTATGTAATGTCATATAACCTGCATAGTTATATCTTTTAAATTCAAGTGTAAAAAAATTTCAATTGTTCTTTTATTATATATGGTGACAATTCGAGTTAAAGATAATTTTATGAGCATGATAAACTTAGGAATTATGTTAGCTTTTTCAATAAAATTATAACTTAAAGGTTTTTTTATTATGATAAATTAAAATAAAATTAAGTTGTCCTGTCATATTAATTTTTATATGGAAATATACTTATTATTCTTTCAAATTTCAAATTTATTTATTTAAAACAATATTACTTTTCTAATAATAATTTTCCCGTGCATCACACAACAATATGCATTAGTTTCTATTAGAGGAATGAACATGATTTAGTTATATAAAAAAAATATATTGCTTAAAAAATTGAGGCCAGAACATAAATTATTCTGATTTATGAATTGATTTAATAATACTTCGACCATAAGAGGAGACAAACAGGTGCCGCTACAGCGGATGAATTCATTAGAATCTTGTTCACCATTTAAAGTTTCATTTGACACTCAAACATACGTTGAACACAATTAAGACAAGGTAACTCCCTATTAAATAGAATCTCAATTTAAACAATGAATGGGTCGAGAAAAAAATTCAGTCTCAACAAACTTACTGTACGTGAATGCGTGGCTTTTGAAATTTAACAAAGTAATTTTTGTGAAGAAACTGCATAACATTCTCATGCTTCCATAGTCGCACAAAAATTAGTATTGTGAGCCAATCCTATGTATATATGTATGACATATCAAAAATTAAATATAAACATTCTATGCTCACGATTTAATATTATTATTTAAAAAGTAGCATGACTTTTAAATATTATCAATTTTAATAAATATATATGTAAATAATTAGTCTAGCAAAAATATTTATTATCAATTTTATGTATAAATATATATGATGCACTATTAAAATAAAAATAAATAAATATCAACTAAAAAATATATTTATTATTATTTTATTTTCTTTTATATAATAGATTCCAAGGGAGGGGGCCAAAGCCCATTCTTATCCCTCTTGAATCTGTCCACACACACATAATTTTAAAATGGAAGACCATTGTGGATTTTTAAAAAATATGAATATTAAATATCTTTATTTTAAAATAGAATGATTAAATTGTGGAGTTTAAAAGATAACACATAATTTTTACTAAATTTAAAATCAATTAAGTCAATATTTTTAATTAAACATATTATATTTGAATATTTTTTTCAAATTTAAAATCAATTAATCACTAATTTTAATTTAATAAATTAACTTTTAATACATTAATTGTTACCAAATTTAAAATAAATTAAAAAAAATAATTATAATTAAATAAATTTTCTCCTAATACATATTAATTTCCACTAATTTAATTTAATAACTCAGATTTTTTAGTTAACAAGGCATATTAAAATAAAAATACTTATTCAGAGTTTGACTTTCAGCTCGACGCGTCTATCCAAAAAAACAACCTTCCAATCAGCTTATGCATGCAAGCTGCACTGCAGCTATCTCTATCTGTCTTTTCATGAACCTTTTGTCCAAGAGTTAGAAATTCAACTTTTGCATTTTCTTTACCATTAAGAAAATCGTTGTAACAACAAGTAACAAAAATATGTGAATATTTTATGGGCAAATACTCATTTTTTATTTGAATATATACGGTGTTGATAAATTTATTCTTGAAAGATTGAAATTTTAATTTTAATTTTCGAAAGTGAAAAAAATACGACAAATTCATTCATCTATTAATTTTCGTTCGCTGTCACTAATGAAAGAGTTCGCTGTCACTAATGAAAGAGTATACTTGACACATTTATGAACGAATTTGTCAGTATTTTACGTATCTAGAGACGAAAATGATCATTTATTTAAAATATAATTTAATCTTTACATTTTCTTTTTAAATTGTTATAAGCATAACATTATAACACACACTTAAAAAGTAGTAAAAAAAACATAATTTAGAAGAAACATAATAATAAGCATAATATTGATGAATAAGTATAATCTTTCAATGGTTTTGAAATTTCTATTATGACAACATTAAGTAATAATAAAATTAAGTTGAGTCTCATTTTTTTGTAATGATGAACTTAATTACTGAATATTTTTGTTTGAGTTTCATATTTTGGATAAGGTACTATCATATTAAAAAATTTAGAGTAATATACATAGACAAATTATGTTTATTAATCAATATTGTACTTATTATTATGTTTGTTCTAACTTATGTTTACTTTTTTATAATATTATGTTTCTAACGATTAAAAAAGTGAGGATGATGAAGATTAAATTATGTTTTGAGTAAATAATTATTTTTCTCCTTGAATATATAGAGTGTTCACAAATTTATCCTTAAATGTGTGACATATACTCTTTCAGTAACAAACAAAAATTAAGGCATGAATAAATTTATCATATATTTTTATTTTTGAAAACTAAAATTTAAATTTTTATTTTTTCAAAATAAATTTATCAACACGGAACAAAAATAACTATTTACCTATATTTTAACTTGGGGCTTGTCTGTTGGAGTATTCATATACATCAAGAGTATCTCACGCGTTCCCTTGCGTGTGGGAGAGTTTCTCTATTTTGTGACTGACCTGAGCAGTGTTTAAAGCCGGTAGAGCGACCCCATATTGCACTGCACCTTATCTCACCTCTCTTTGACTGTTCTCCACCCCAGGGTAATGCCCACACTAAGTTATTCCCAAACCACACCAATGTCGACCTCTTCACCACTCTTCCTCCTCCTAATTATTATTATTATTATTCCTATCCTCCACTTTCACGCGGCGGAAGCCGCCGCCAAGGGACAGTGGCAGCTCCTCCACAAAAACATCGGCATTGTCGCCATGCACATGCAGCTCCTCCACAACGACCGCGTCATCATCTTCGACCGCACCGACTTTGGACTCTCCAACCTAACCCTCCCCGACGGAAGGTGCCGCAACAACCCAAACGAAATGGTCGTCAAAACCGACTGCACCGCACACTCTGTCGAATACGACGTGGTAGCCAACACATTCCGCGCCCTCTTCGTCCAAACTAACGTCTGGTGCTCCTCCGCTTCAGCCTCTCCCGACGGAACACTAGTTCAGACCGGCGGATTCAACGACGGCGACCGCGCCGTCAGAACCTTCACCCCGTGCCGCACCTGCGACTGGAAAGAAATTGACGATGGACTCGCGGCACGGAGATGGTACGCCACCAATCACATCTTGCCAGATGGGCGACAAATAATTATCGGCGGAAGAAGACAATTCAACTACGAGTTTTACCCCAAGACACAAGCTAAGAACACTTACAGCTTACCTTTTCTGGTTCAAACCAACGACGCTAACGCTGAAAACAACCTCTACCCGTTTGTTTTTCTAAACGTGGATGGCAACCTTTTTATCTTCTCAAACAACCGCGCTATCTTATTCGATTACAATAAGAACAGTGTGGTGAGAACGTACCCTCAAATACCAGGTGGAGATCCACGGTGTTATCCTAGCACCGGTTCCGCGGTTTTGCTTCCTTTGAAGAATCTTCGAGCACCTAAAGTGGAGGCTGAGGTTTTAATCTGTGGTGGAGCCCCGAGAGGAGCTTACCAGAATGCTTTATCGGGTAAGTTTGTTCCAGCGTTGGAAACGTGCGCTCGGATTAAAATAACCGACCCGAACCCGAAATGGGATATGGAAACAATGCCCGGTGCTAGAGTCATGAGTGACATGGTTTTACTCCCGAACGGCGACGTTTTGATTGTTAATGGAGCAGCCGTAGGGACTGCGGGCTGGGAATTGGGCCGTAACCCGCTACTGAGTCCGTTTCTTTATAAACCAAATAATCGGGTCGGGTCGAGATTTGAGGTTCAAACATCGTCTGATATTCCGAGAATGTACCACTCCAGTGCCGTTTTGCTTCGTGACGGTCGCGTTCTGGTTGCTGGGAGCAACCCTCACATTTATTACAAATTTACGAATGTTTTGTTCCCAACGGAGTTACGGTTGGAAGCGTTTTCTCCTTGGTATCTTGAGCCTGGATTCTCTAGCGTGCGTCCCACAATAGTGTTTCCTGCGTCCCAAACAAAACTCAAGTACGGTCAGACGTTGAGGCTTCGGTTTGAGGTGATGAGCGCGACTTTGGTTGGGGATTCGGTGTCGGTTACGATGCTGTCGCCGCCATTTAACACGCACTCGTTCTCCATGAATCAGAGGATGCTGGTGCTGGAGCCACACGATTTGAGTAAGGTTGGGGAATCGACGTACGAGGTTGAAGTTACCGCGCCGGTTTCCGCTGTTCTTGCGCCACCGGGTTTCTATCTGCTGTTTCTGGTTCATCAAGAAATTCCAAGCCAGGGTATTTGGGTCCAGATGGTGTGAAACTGTCAATTTTCCTCGCTGCCTACTCTTCAACTTCATTCCATTTTTATTTTTTTTATGAAAGGCAAAGTATCTATAAAATAACAAAGGAGCTCTTCAACTTCCTTCCTATATGTTTTATTTTGTTCTTTTTATTCAGGGAGTGAACCGATGTAGGTGAGCATTTATTAACTGTAAGATATGGGAAGATCAAATTTAAATAAAGTGATTTCTGGCGGGGCATGTAAATAATGCCCTAGGGAGTTTGTAATTATTGTTTATGATACTATTTCTTTGCAATTCTTAACATTGGGTTTGGTTAGCAAATACTAGTACAAGATCCAACTTAGTGATGAAGGAATACATATAACTACATAAGTCACTGCAACAATTAAGTAAGACATAATATGTCAAAAAAAATAAATTAATCATATGACCTAGTACGTACATCATTAACACAAAATAAGACCCGACACAATAGTTTCAGCCATCCATAACAAACCTGTTTGTTTTTAAATTTGTAAAAAAAAAAATAATTTGAAATTGTTAAAACTTAGAAGAGATGAAGACGTGATTTTATATTAAAATAAATGTCACGATGAAAAAATTAATTCTACAAACGGGGATTTATCCGCTGTTTGTTTTAATTTAATTTTAAAAAAGCTATTTCTTCTCTCTTTTTCAAAGTTAAGATTAATTTAAGCATTCATTTAATTAATTATATTTAACAATTTAATTTAAATTTATCAAGATCGATTTTATCTGAAGACATTGTTTTCTATTTTGCTTACTCTAGATAAGTTGTTTCTTCTTTCGCAACAGGTATACGGGCACCATTTGAGCAATATTTTTGGTGGGTATTAATGAAGAGGTATTCGGCTAGTTCTAGCCAGCAAGGCAAAATTTCACACTCTACTACTCTAGCATGCATGTGTTGAGAAATTTAGTTAAGATGCATTAATGTAATTTAATTACATACAGTATATATTATCATTTTCATGTAACTAATTTATTAATTTATACTTAATAATAGTTTTTTTTTTAGCAAACTTATGATATTCTTTGTTCGAAAAAAAAAAAACTCTTCGAAGTTTTGAGATCCACTTAAGTAATTCATTTTTTTAACAAATATCCTTTCATATATTTTTTTAAAAAAAATATGCTCCGTATGAAATTAAATTCGTATACCTAAAAGTTAAAGTTTTATGGCATCCTTTTCGGAAACTAGTTCCCCTTTCAATTTAACTATATAGGTTAAAGTTTCTACTTATATCGATATTATCAAGATCTTCTAATTGACAAAAATAACTAAGGCATTTCCTTTTATTATTGTTATTTATTAATCCCCTTAGCTACGAGTCAACTATATACCAGTATTTTATTAAAATTTGTTAACTTTTCTTTGTACATTTTCTTAATTGGACTTGTCATATATCTAGGGAAAGATTTATATATGGTAAATAAATTCGTCTATTAATGATAGCTCCATGATGACATCGAGCTTTCAATTGGTATCCAATTCTTCTCATTTAATTGAGTAAATAACTCATTTCATTCTTCACATATTAATCTCTCCAAGTACTTCATTCGTTATTTTTTATTTGTCGTTTAAAGTTATTTTTGAAAAAACTAATGAATGTAATTAATTTTTTTGATTTCACTAAAATAGTTATAGAATTTCTTATTATTTTACTTTTTTCTTTTTATCCCACGATAAATACATATATAAATTAATTAAGATTAAGAGATAAGCAAGAATATATAATTAATAAATAAATAATTAATGTGATATTATTCTTTATGAATGATAGATAAACATAAACAAGTTTTTTTTCCCTAAAATGCAACGGTTAAAAATTAACAAGGAGAGTAATTTGAAAGTAAAAATAACTGGTTAAGTAGTTTTAGCCGGAAGTATTTTTTTTTAAAAAAAGTGACTCAATCAACAACACATACTAATTAAGTTTTTAGAGGATAACACAAATTTCATTTTTAAGAAACGCATTCTTGAAGGAGGTAAAAACAAGTTCAGTATGTCAGAGTCTCAAATTAGAGATTAGTTCTATAGTCAATCCAAGATGATCAAAGCTTGTAGAAATACTCTGATATCTCATCTAAATGTCAAACTTGTAAAGATACATTATCTACTGCTAGTTTTAAAAAATAATTAATAATAATAAATTTTTTCTTGAGACAAAAATCATGAGTGTTTAGAGTTAACTTAGTTTGAATTTGGGGAAAATGAAATATGAACCAACTGATTTGATTTGCTTCGGTTCAAATCTTGAATTTTGAGTATTTTTCTTTTTGCTTAACTCGACCATTCAAAATCAAGTTGAATTGGTTCGAACCATTAGATATTCAATAAAAAAAAATATTATTTTAAAAATAAAATAGCATAGTTTGTTTCAAAATTGACGGATAATATTGTCACGTAAGATTTGAAACAACATATTTCATGATAATTGATTTCTATCAACTAAATAATAACATAAATTATAAAAATAATAATTTAAGGCTGATTATGTAAGATACTTAGAAGGCAAACTGAAATGCAGTGGAAAAATACAAAATGGCACACAATAATAACTTAATAAGTAAAGCATTAATATATGAAGATTGCTAACCTACTCTCATGTTAGAGTATTTTAGTAACCTACATCAAATTATTTGGACCAAAAATTTAACTACTTCTTTTGTAATATTAAATTTATTTAGGAATAATATGATAATTTAATGTTTATATTTTTAAGACTCATTTATTTCTCTTTTCCGTTCATTTTTGGAGAGAAATAAATGTTTATATTTTAGGGATAATATGATAATCATAAATAATTTAATGTCTCTAAATAAATATTTTATTTAAAAAATAAATAAATATCAAAACTCATTTTGTTTTAAACATTTATTTTTATCATTATTTTAAAAGAAATTTGTTAAAAATATTAGTTTAAAAATAATAATTTTCAAACATGCCGTGTGAATTAGATAGTTAATTAGGTGAAGTGGTGAAGTGCACTGCCCAAGATTACAAGAGGACATGAAACTGAATACTGATTAACCAAGTTTTGATATTGGATTGGATCAATCGTCCGCTTTAACAAACAAGTTAGCCTATGGGTTGTGACTTTCACGGATCATACTGTTCCGTAATCTCAAGTCTGAAGTCTCAATTCAGATTCATAGGCTTTTGTTTTGAGCTCACGACTGTGGACTAGGGAAAACTATAAAATTTGAATTTCAACCGCTTTAAATTATTACCAATACAAGTTTACATTTCTATGAAGCAAAATAATAAAAATAAAACTCAAACAGTGAAGCTCAGTTGATAGTATTGGTTGAATTTGTGGAAAAAAAAAATTAGCTTCAATTTTTATAAAATACACTTTTAGAAAAAAATGATAAATCTTAAATGTAACTAAATTCTAAACCGAGTGATTGTAATTATTGTTAATAGAAATAATCATCATAATAATAAAATCTTATTAACAAACTATAGTAAAAATATGTTTTAATTAATTATTTTAGTATAGGTGGCGGAACTGTGTAGAGCATAGGGGGACCTTGGCCCCTAAGTTTTTGTAAATTTTAAATTTTTAGTATAGGTGAAATTTTAATACTAGGGTATTTTTGGATCTATTTTAATTTAGAAATAATAATATTTAATTGTTTTTATAAAAAATATATTTTTTTTTTTATATTTTTCATTATAAAGATAATGACATTTTTTAAATAACTATTATTGTGTTTCCCTTTTATGGTAAAGATAATGATATTTTGTTTCTATTGAAAAAAATGTTACTATTAAAATAATGATAGATGATTTTCAAACACGTAGAAATAATGTTTTGATAAATTATTGACGTGATTAATGTTTCTTGATATATAATTATTATATAAAAAATAAAAAATTAAAAGAAAACAACTAAAATTGAGGGAAAAAACCTTTCATAGTTATAGGAATATATTTTATGTTTGACTTTTCATACTTGATCCTTCCTTTTTACCAATTCTGGGTCCGCCCCTAGGATACTAAAACCAAAAGTTGTTGTTTTTATTTGTAGTATCTGAAATTTATAACAACAATATATTTTATTCAACCAATTGAATCCATTGATAACAATCAATAGTTGTTGAAGGTATAAAGATCAAATAACTAATTAAACCTAAGATTATTTATAAATCGGTGCTTCTTTCATATACATGGAGAGAGAGGGGGAGAGGGAGATTAAAGTGCTATGCGTGCATATTTGAGCCTTGTAATGCATGCATCGAATAAGGTTTCTAGTTTTACGAAGGCTTGTAATTCATTTCACCTTTAAGCAAGAAACCTAATACGTAATATTATTTTAGTCATGTTAACGCGTGTATCTAGAGCATTAATTTAGAAGTATTTTAATATATGAGTAAAGCTAGCTATATCATTCTACAATTTTTTTATTATAAATTTTTTAGTATTTTACGAAAGAAAAATTAAATGAAAGAAAGTAAATATACTTAATTTTTTATGGAAACTTAAAGAAAAATGCAATTAATATAGTAGTAAGTAGAATAATCAGTAGAAAGCTTTTATAAGAGGATTTACAAATATTTTTTTAGTATTTTTTAATAATTTAGTATTTCTTTTTATGTTTTTTATCATTGAAATTAAATTTATATCTTTAAAAATTGAGAATTCCACTAAATTTATTTTTATAGAAAATTACAGAAGTGACGATAAAGTTAATTGATTACTTTTTTATGATATTTTATTTTAAATAAATGCATAATTTAGAATCTTTTAAAAATTAAAATATCTTAACAAGCTTTAACATCAAATATTTGTTTCTTAAAGAAAAGGCCATGTATAAATACAGAGCATGCTAGTATATCATCAATTTTTGAATCTTTAAATTTGTTTCTTTAAACTTAGTAATCAACAATCATTCTTAGATAGAAAAACATTAAAAAATATTTAGTAATTTTTAAAAACTTATAGAATACAGTACTACGGTACTAGCTAACTAGGAAGATTCAAAATTTCCTTGAATGAAAAAAAATGTTGACAAATAAATTTTGGAATACTAATTAAGAAAATAAAAAGCAATAATATATCCAAATACATTATTCACAAAAATAATCTATAACAATTATAAGAGAATATTCTCTTTTCCTGTACACATTTCATTTGATCCTTTTGCCACTAATTTAATAACAAAATTATCACCTATTATTCTTGCATTGCAACTCCTAATATAACCAACTATCACTGTTTTAGGTTGTGAAATAAAACTGTTCTTGCATTGCGAATATATTTTCCTTAGTTCTTTTACTTAATTTTATTTCTTCATTTTGTCTTCACTTTTGCACCCTCTCGATTAGAAATAATTTTCCTACTAACTTATCCTTTATCCTTTGAATACTGAATTTGCCTGTTAGTTGTATCATTGTTTGCAACCAACTTGATCTTTAACTTAATTTGTAGACTCGAACATGCTTTGTATGTCATCTATATGTAAGAAATCATCCTATCCTTTCACTTGAGCAACTTGCTTCAATACTGGCCTGTATTCTTCAACCTGCCTTTTCTATAACAAATGAATAGAAAAACTCTTTTTTTTTTTCATTTTTTAATGTCATAGGAATCAATTTTGTTTATCTTTTTGAATGGTTAACACATGCAATTTTATTTATCATGGTTCCATGCAGTTTCCATCTAATTATATTCAATTTTTTTTATGTTCATCTTTAAATTTATTTTTAATTTATCCTCACTATGAACATAAAAAGTATGATACAATTTCTTTTAATTGTTTATGTATGTGTTTTAATTTTTTATAATATTTTATGTGCATTTCATGTTTATCACAACTCCATAACTTCAAAAAAGGTTGTTTAAGCAAATTCATTACCAATCAAATTCAAAGGAAGTTATTGCATTTTGGGGTAATTTTGATTTTTAAGAAATTCATTTCTATTTTTTTAATCTTAATTATTTTTCTCTCAACCTTACATTTTTTTCTCTTATTTTTTATTTATATTTTATATTATTCTCTAAATCTTATTTTTCCCATTAATTCACCACAAAACCACCCGTAACTATGACATAATTAAACTGCTTGCATAATTCATTTCAAATATATTGTCAACCTTCTATTTATCTTTTGATATTTATATTATTATTTTTTGTATTAATTTATGAAAATTTTCTTTTTTTAACAAGTGATATAAAGTATGAATAATTTAAATACTCAACAATCAAGAAAAGAAATAACAAAAGAGAAACATAAAGGAAAAAAATACAAGAAATAAAAAGCGGGGAATGACCATCATGAAAAAAAAAAAACAAAGACAAGTTATAAAAAAACAGAAGCAATATAATATATCATTAACATGACAAATAACACTAGTACGATAAGATTGACATCTATTTGATAACTAACATGATAAAAAATTTGATACAAGTATCAAAACATTTAAAACAATATGAATTTTATTTATATTTTTGTTACTTTTAGATATTCATTTCAGGTATATTATATGTATGAGTGATTAATCATACATACTATTCTTTCTTAAGTAACACTTTGTATTTTTTTTCTTTAATTCAAATAATAATTTTTTATACAATTGATAAATAATTATTTGAATGGTTTATGTTTAAATTTAAAAAATAGTTAATTATAATTTTAGTAGATACAATTTTGTCACATCTTCATAGTTTGATGTTATAATTTTCTTTATTGAAAATTAAAAATAATCATAACACTGAAATGAAAATAATAGATGTAATGTAAAACAAAATAGAATAACACAAGTAACTAACAATTTCACAGGTTTTTCTAAATAATAAAAATCCAAATTTTTCTCAAAAAATAAAAGTTGATTCAATAACGTAACACTAACACCACCTTACCCATTTTATTCTACATCAACCCCTCTTCTAAATTACTTATCAAAACTGATTTTTAATTTTGTTACACCCCTAACACATCTTTCTTTATAATAAGTTAATAACTTTCAATTCAAATAAGTGTAGTATTTTTAAAATTAATCATGTATTATGTATTTGATAAAATTACTTTTAAAAGACTAACATATATTATATTATGAGTTGAAAGGACACACATAACACAAAATCAAATGAAATAACACAAAAGTGCTTCACAATTTCATGGTTTTTTTCTTAATAACAAAAACACAAGCCACATATACCGTTAATTTGACCAACCCCAAATAATTAACTAATGCATAATAAATGATCATTCACATAATTTTAAAACTCATTTTGGTTTTATATGTAAAATTGATAATTTTAAAAGTGAAACAAATTTACTTATAAAAAAAGTAAAACTGATTTTAAATATGTGTTAACTTATGCCAAGTAACCGTTTATTTTAAATAAAATTCTAAAATGAAAACAAATTTTTAAAATAAGATAAAAATGTATTTTTAATTTGATTTTCTTTAAAAAAAATTCACTTGAATAACAAAAGCATAAGAAATTAGACATAAAGAATTTAAAAAAAATGTAAAAATGACACAAGAGTTATATTCAACAATAAAATATAAAGGCTGAAAAATAATATAATTTTCAAAATAACTTTAAATTTTAATTTATTTAATATTAAAATTTTAAAATCAAAATTTGAACAAGAAATATTTTTAATTTTTTTAAAACAATACATCCAATGCACGGACACATTATTATGATAAAAAAAAACTAGGTAAATTTTCATAAAATTAAAAAGTATATGTTATTAGTTATTATTATTTTTTATTATAGCATTATCTGTTATATAATGCTGATACTAACAAAATATATATGAATTTTAATAAAAAATAATGCGATAGCAAAATAAAAAATGTAAACACAGATACGGGCGTGTTGGCGATAAGAATGATAATGCAAATGGTTGAGACACATAAAGAAGAAAAAGAATAGAGTGGTGCCTGGCAGTGTAACAGTATTTAAAGAGTACGAGAGCATGCAGCAACACTCACTGCACCTGATCAACTTCAACCAACACATTAATATTCTCCAATTATGACCACACTTGTTCTTCTTCTTCTTCTCCTCCTCTCCGTTACCGAAGCTTCCAATTCCAACGGCCAGTGGCAACTTCTCCAGAAAAGCATAGGCATAGTCGCCATGCACGTGCAGCTCCTCAACAATGACCGCCTCATCATCTACGACCGCACCGACTTCGGCTTCTCCAACCTAACCCTCCCCAACGGCACCTGCCGCCACGACCCCTCCGAAAAGGTCCTCAACCAAACAGACTGCACCGCACACTCCCTCGAATACGACGTCGCATCCGACACCTTCCGCCCCCTCTTCGTCCAAACCGACATCTGGTGCTCCTCCGGCACCACCGTCGCTAACGGCACACTCATCCAAACCGGCGGCTACAACGACGGCGAACGCAAAATAAGATCCTTCACTCCATGCGAAACGTGTGACTGGCAAGAAACGGATAATGCCCTTCTCGTTAAGCGCTGGTACTCCACCGATCATTATTTACCAGACGGACGTCAAATTATAATAGGAGGAAGAAGACAATTTAATTACGAGTTTTACCCGAAGATAAATTCAGCAGAGTACGATAAACCCTACGTGTTACCGTTTCTGTTTGAGACTTATGATAAGGGCGTGGAGAATAATCTCTATCCGTTTGTGTTTTTAAACGTGGACGGAAATCTTTTCATTTTCGCCAACAGCCGTGCGATTCTGTTTGATTACCAAAACGACATCGTTGTCAGAACATATCCGGAGATACCTGGGGGAGACCCTAGGAGTTATCCTAGTACCGGTTCCGCGGTTTTGCTTCCCTTGAGGAATTTGGAAGCGCCGAGTGTTGAGGCAGAGGTTTTGATCTGCGGTGGGGCCCCAAGGGGGGCTTTTCAGCTGGTGCCACAGGGGGTTTTCCTCCAAGCGTTGGATTCTTGCGCAAGGATTATGATTACAGATCCGAATGCCACGTGGACAGTGGAGAGCATGCCCATGGGGAGGGTGATGAGCGACATGGTGATGCTCCCCAACGGTGACATTTTGATCATAAACGGAGCTCAATTAGGAACGGCCGGGTGGGATAAGGCGATGGAACCGGTTCTTGAACCAGTTATTTACAAAACCAACGGTTGGGTTGGGTCCAGGTTTGTTTTGCAAAGCGCCTCGAGTATTCCTAGGATGTATCACTCGACGGCGATTTTGGTTCGTGATGGAAGGGTTCTCGTGGGTGGTAGCAACCCTCACGAGAAATACGATTTCTCTAACGTGTCTTACCCTACGGACCTGAGTTTGGAGGCGTTTTCTCCTTACTATTTGGACCCTCAGTTTTCACCCTTGCGTCCGATGATTGTAGAGCCTTGTTCTCATGCTAATGTCACATATGGTGAGAAATTTAAGATGGGTATTGAGGTCAATGGGACGCTTGTGCCCGAGTTGGTGTCGGTGACTATGTTGGCGCCGCCGTTTAACACGCACTCTTTTTCCATGAATCAGAGGTTGTTGGTGTTGTCGATTGGCCAAGTTAATGTTACCGGAAATTGGACTTGTGAATTTGAGGTGACTCCGCCCGGTTCGGCTGTCCTTGCACCTCCCACGTTTTATCTGTTATTTGTGGTTCATCAAGACATTCCCAGCGAAGGAATTTGGATCAAGATTCAATGATTTCTTTATCCTTCTTGTTGCCATTGAAAATAGCTGTGCATTTATAATTAAATTTATGATAATAATTTGTTTTGTGATATATTACTATTTTTAATTATTATTAATTCTTAAAAAAATCAAATTTTAATTAAAACTGAATATATATGTTAAGAGAGTGAAATTCATGGCATCACTGTAGGAGCTACATAGAGATATTTAAATGAAACGTGTAGTATTGATTTGAAATTATGAATTGTTATAAATAAATAAATTGTGTAACCTTTAGATAATAATGATTTTAAATTAGTGAAGGAAATAACATGCAAGAGCGAGAATGTGAAATTATCAATTTCAAAAATATTTAAATTGATTTCCAACAAAAAGATAAGCTGAAAATGTAACGAAATTTAAAGGGGATAACATTTAAATTTTTTAAAGTTTTAAGAAGGGAGAGGTTGAATTAAGATATAAGGTTATTCTCCAATCAAAATTTTAACTCTCTACTTTAATTGATAATTTGTCATTAATATGAATTACTCAAAAAAATAATTCAAAGTAAACTTCTTTAAAGCAAAAGATAAATGACAATAAATAAAAGAAGTTTAAGGAAAGAGAAAATGAAAACTCAATTTTTATACTGATTCGGGCAACTTAAGAGACCCTCGGTCCCTTAATCAATCTCTTTGAATAAGAAGAGAAAGAAGAAGAATTTTCTCTTTTAAGAGAAAGATATAACAATTGAAGATTACTCAAGATTATTTATTGAATTTGCAAGTGCTTGATCAAGGAATATTTTAGAGGATAAGACAATTTAGATTTTGAGAAGATGAGACTGTTGGGAGTTATTTTTTGAAAATTCCTTACTGTTAATCGATTACCAAAATAATGTAATTAATTACTAGTTATTATTCTGAAGAGTCGTGACTCTTCAGACTTAAATTTTGAATTTTAAGTTCTGGTAATCGATTACACACAAGCTGTAAACGATTACCTAAGAGTAAATATCATATTTTTATAATTTAAAAAAACTTTGATTAAACTTGAGAATACTGTTTAAGACTCTAAGGACTAACTTCATCATTTATTTTGAATTTCTGAGTTCTTGACTTTGATTAAATCTGGGAAGCACTTATTTTGTGACATCATCAAAACTTCATATTAAGTATGCTTCTACACTTTAGATATTTACATGTTGATTAAAAAATTTCAACGGGTAAACTTAAGAGATTTTTAACTTATCTAAAGTAAAACTCGAGTTAAATAATAAGCGCATTGTACTTGACCGATAATTTATTTTACATATAATTTAAAACAATTAGATATAGCCTTATAGGCACCAATTAAGTGTAATGGAACTGTCTACCTTTTTTTTTCGGGTAAGATAGACAATCCCAAATTTTAATAATTAAAATAATTAAATTGATATAGTTTATAAAAATTTATTATTTATATATTTGAGTAGTTATTCTGGAGAGTGAGACTCCCATTTTTATCACTCTCTCAATCAACTCACTTTTTTGTGTATATAGACAACAAAAGTATATATTTTTTTGAAGAAGACAAACTTAACTCATCTCATTGATAATTACATGGGAAATACAAGATGGTATAGAACTAAACAAAGTGAGACTAACATATTCAATGGAGTCCCTTGCTAACTCATGAGCCACCATATCGACTTGTTACCTCATAAACTTAACCTTAAAGTTGAACTGTGAAGGAAGTAATGTTTTACACTCAGACACAATCGAACCCACCTCAGATACATTTACAACATCAGCAAGTACTATGTTAACAACAATTTTACAGTCCATTTCAATTGTAATAGATGGCAAACCTTGTTAACCTGAGCATTGAATTGCATGAACGCCCAATGCTTCACCTCGTGTAATCTTGAGACCAACAACAGTAAACAAAGTCTTGGTAGCCACAAAAATGCCTCTATGATCTCTAGCACACATCCCCCAACTAGTAATGTTATCCTGGCTCCAAGAACGCAACATCAACATTGAATTCATACATTCCAACCTTTGACTTTGTCCACTTGACCACCTTATGATTCTGACCCTAAAGTGGCTCAATCATCCTTTTAGCTTGCTTCCAATCCGAAAGAATATGCATTGCTCTTTCAACAATCTGGACAAAGTCACATTCTAGATCCTATCAGTATTTTGAGTTTCTGACATACCAAGTGCTCCACATAATATTTAAACCTAAAACTTTGAACAAGTTATCATAACCCTCTATCACTATGACAACCCTAGTAGGTTTTACTCACTTTTTAATATTATTTTTTCCCTCATTACACAATAACTAATATTCATGCATTATTTATGAAAATCAAATTTGATTTTAATATTTTATAATTTTTTAAATTTTAAATCATTGTCTGTTATGAGACTTATTTTATATAAATTATTGTTATTGGGTATGGTTTATTTTTATCTTTATTTTAAAATTAAAATATAGTTTAATTTAAATTATATTTTTAATTGAGTAAATTATCAATGACTTTTAAAATATTTATCTCATATTAAAAAATATGGATAATTACGAGAATGAGTATTTTAAATATTCAATTATTTCGATTTATTTTAATTTGGTAATAATTAAATTGTATTTTGTTGCTTGATATGACTATTCCCTTGTGAAATATTATTAATGATTATTTTTTAAAATTTATGAATTTTTAGCTATCACTATCGATTTGTCCTAACAATAGACTTTGTGGATGGGTCACATCGCTTGATTGATTGTTTTTCAAAAAAAAAAACTTTCAACCCATCAAGTTGTACTCAAAATTTTAGGATTAATAAGGCACCACATTTGATAAATCCTTTTTGTGTTAAAAATTTCATTATTATTTTTAATGAATTATAAAGAATTGATTCTAATAAAATGATTGTAACTATGAATAATTTAGTAATCATAGAATATAATTATTTGCTATTGACACTACCCAATGGAAAATGTCTCTTTTGCCCACGAGTCTAAATCCCTCCATCCCCTAATCCCTCCGCTTCCCACTCCCCTAACTCCAAGCAATGCACAATCTCCTCACCATGCCACCACCCCTGCCACAGATCTGAACATTCGAGGCTTCATGTTTCCGTTGTGTTTCCATCCATGGGGCAATTTGAGAATACGACTTCAAGGCACCCACTTGGGAAGTGTCAACAGCAAAAGTGGTACTGCCAATATCAATTCCCGGAATAAATTAAATAACTTTACTCTAACTAAAAACAACCCCAACCCCCTTTTTCAAATTACACAAACTATTTTTTTGGTGTCATGTTTTATTTCAAGAATGAAATGTGAGGTGAGGGTCTTACTCACAAAGACACTAACATGAATTAATGATTAGAAGTTTCAGAGATAATTAAACGAATTTACTTAAATGTATTTTGAATAATTGATTTGTAGGCTACACGCATACGACTTATTTAAATTGATTTGTGATTACCACAGGGTCAACTGAGTGAATATGTGGAACTAAGAGCAGATTTTTAAATAAAAGTTTTAAGCCTTTATATATATATATAAAAAAAAAAAACAAAGTTGGGCCAATAATTGATTAAAGCATAGATGTAGACAAATTGCTTGACATATTTTCACTAAATGTTAAAAAAGTGAGGAAGCATTAGAGAAAGTCGGAGAGGAGACGAACACTGATAAGTAGTAGTAATGGGCAGTGGTGGCTGGTAACGGCCACCAAGAATCAACTGAAAATTGTTGTGATGACATCGTGGCAAGCAGCAAGACCCGTAAGCACCCATCTATGCTCACTTTCAACCAAACTCAACAAATCAAAATCCTAACGCACCTGCCCTATCTCACTTTGTTCGGTAAGCATGCCAAGCTCTCTCTCTCTCTCTCTCTCTCTATATATATATATATATATATATTATTTTCAATATTACTTTTTACTGTCTATACTATTACTATTCAGCTAGTATGACATTCATTGTAATTTATTCAAAACATTGCAAAATAGCGGCTTATTTTCGTAACTTTAGTAGTTTATTTTTTCTTTTCATTTCAATTTTCACATTGAATTTTAACATGGTGGAATTTTTTTAAAATATTGCATATAAATACAAAATACATCGAATGAATGGATCATCAACAAACGAGAAAATGTTCGCGTCGCTCAAGAAGAAATACACAATTTAAATAAAACAGTTTTTTTAAAACAAATTTATTAATTATAAAAAGAATAATTTCTTTGTCCTTATTAATTATTTTGCAGCTTGGGCGGTTTTAACTTTCTTAAAGTGAAGTTCAAAAAGGGGAAATAACTGAAAATAATTAGAAAAGGTGGGAAAATAAAATAAAAAACAATAATAATGTAGTAGTACCACAAATATCGAAGTGCATTCCAATTGGATGGCTGGAAGTGGAAAGAAAGACAGGAACCGGTGACTTGATAACTCACGCACGCATTTCATTTTTTCATTTATTTTATTTTTCTGCATTAAAAGGAAACGATAAAAAGGAGAAAAGAAAAAGAAAAATGTAAGTGGAAGAAGAGAAAGTGGCATCGCTTAGGTACAGATACAGATACAGACACAACCTGGAAAAAATTCCGACCCCAGCCCTTCACTCTTCTCTCTGCAGCGGAGGTTAGGGTTTCTTTCTTTTTTTCGTTTTCTCAATCTTCACTTCGCTTGCGCTATTTATTGCTAATTTTTTCGTTCTTTGTGTGTCCGACCCAATCCACCTTCAATTTCTCGCTTCGTTTTGTCTTTGACTTGCTTTGACTTTTTTCTTCTTCTCACCTCCGAGCATCTGAAACCGTTGTACATCCTCTGATTTCGGTTTCTTTCTCTTCAATAATTGCTCACTTTCGCTGCAATTGCTACTTTTTTTTAAAAATATTTTTACTATTTCAGCCTTTATTTCGGGTGCGACGTTTCACTGTCTCGGAATCTGTTATTGGTTGAAAATCTGGATCCTCCGTGAGTGGTGGATTGAACCGTTTTGGAGATCCAGGCATCGTGGCTTTTTGTTTATTTGTACGGAAATGCGTTTCGTTTCTGTTACAAGATTTAGGTCTGTTTGCATTAACTTCCCAACGCTTGTGAGAGAAGAAAATAAGAAAGCAGAATGAATTAAAACTTTCTCATTATTTAAAATTAGCTTTAAAATCAGCTTTTACACAAGTTAAATGTGAGAACTTCTGTAAAAGTTGAAGTGTATAGGTTGATTTTAGCTAATGGTAGAAGCTTAATTTATTTTAACTTTTTGTTTTATTTTCTTATAAATACTCGTTGAGAAGTTAATTTAGATAAACTGTTAGGCAAGTGGTGCTACTGGCCACTTGGAATGAGCTAATAGCAGGGTTTTGGGTAGTTTCTCTTTGATTAAAAAGAAAGAGCGAGTGAGCACGAATATGGTTTTATCTTCTCAGCCATTTATTGATATTCAATTATTGGATGATAATTCACTCAGCTATTTATTGATATTCACTTATCCTTCAAGTCATAAACATAACTGCTTTATATATATATAAAGGAAGATAAAAGTCTTCAGTTTTGCTCAACTTAATTGTGTCCAAATATTTGAATTCCAGAATGGCCACTTCTTTCACCTTATTTCCTTTTGTGGTGCACTTCACTTGTGGTTTTCCGTTTTTATTCGGTTTTCATGTAGCACGAGTATTGGATTGGATTTTTGATGAAAAAGTTTTTATGTGGAGTCATTGATTGATTCATGCTGGAGTAAGAGGTCATTATGTTCCCCCTCCTTTTTCATCTTAGATCTTCCAATTCAACACTTCTCATCTCCAGATAATAAATGCAAGGTCAACTATCATTGACTAACAATCAACGTAGGATAGTCACTGATCTTGGATGAAAATTGATGATAAGTTTCAGAAGAATGCATTTGAAACTTGCTTTCCTGTCAAATGATATTCAGATTTGGGAGTGTGATCTTCCTGTCTTGGAAGTGCTGCTTGAAGAGGACCTTGGTTTCATATGGTTGCTTGTCATCATTATTTGTCTGGTATGCATTAGGTGGTCAGAACATTATAATCAAATAAGGATTCTTTCTATCCACTCATCTCACCTTTTTTTTTTCCTGTGGTAGGCTTTATCTTTCTTCATTTTTCTACCTTTATGTTTCTTTATTGTTTCCAAGAAAGTTTTGAAATAAGAATAATGACTGATAACTTTGATACGATATTGTGATGATTTCAGAAAATTTAGTTTATTTTTTTCTTTCTACTTTTATTGCAGTGGTAACTGCTTGCTACACCACTACTGTACTACCTTGTTTCCATGAAAATTTTCAAATAAATACGATTTATGATTGGCATAAAATCAGGATAATTTCATGAACTTCTAAATATTTCTATTATTGTTGCTGTGGTAACTCTGCCTACTACATTACTACCATGTGTGCCTTGCATATCCACTTATGCCATTGTTTCCTTTTAAGCTTTCTGGAATCTTTTAAACTGTTTTTTTTAATGCTTATGTGCTTGTAGTTGGATCATACATGAAGAGCGACCCTCAAATTTGCCAAAGTTACCCCCACATACTTAAAAGCTTATTTGTTTTTTGCTATTTTTATCCCAGATTTCATTCGAGGCTTAATATGCTAGTCTTTTATATAGTTTTCATTGTTTGCAAGTTTTATTCATTATTATATTGTAGACTTACTAAGTCGCATTCTTGTATAGGTGTACTTTTGATCTAGTACCTGCTATCCCTATGTATAAGCATGGCAAGTATTTTTAAACGTTGTGACATCCATTCTTGTTAGGAGTTGTTATAAAGCTATTCATCCCTGCTCAATATTCTACACCCCAAGACAGAGAAGGACAATAGAGATCAACTAACTATCCCAACTTGCCAATATAAACTGTGAAGAGTTTCTATAAATGCAGGACTTCTAGCATACTGTTGTTTGATTAACCAAGTTCTTCCATATTGGTTGAGGAAGCCTCGAGTCAATATTTAGTTTTTGCTACCATCTGTGGGTTTCTGATGGATGATGCTGGGCATCGTGAGAATGGAAGACACAAAGCAGCAGATCAATATAAATCTGCTCAGGGTCAGGTATATGAAAATACATTTATGCTCATGGATGAATTCATTACTAATTTACTATTCTATTTTGCACAAACAAACAATTTGTAACTGCAGCATGTACTCCCTGCTAAGAAAGATACTGATTTTGATAATATTTGTCTGGATGTTGCATTGCAGTGGTTGATGCAACATCAGCCTTCCATGAAGCAGATTATGGCAATGATTGCTGAAAGAGATGCAGCCATTCAAGAAAGAAATCTGGCCATTTCCGAGAAAAAAGCAGCATATGCTGAGCGTGACATGGCATACATGCAGCGAGATGCTGCAATTGCAGAACGTAATAATGCAATGTTGGAACGAGATAATGCAATTGCAACTCTTCAGTATCGTGAAACCTCCTTAAGTAGTGGCAGTATGCCATCATGCCCTCCAGGATGCCAAATTTCACGTGGTGTCAAGCATGTACATCATCCCCAACAACAGGTGCACCATATACCTAACATGGGTGATGCCTCTTACAACACAAGGGAAATGCACACAACGGAGGTCCTCCCTGCAGCCCCCATCCCTTCTGAGACTGGGAAGTCAAGGCGGGCCAAGCGACCAAAGGAACCAAAGTCAGCTCCACCTAATAAAAAGACTTCAAAACCCTCAAAAAAAGTCAAGAAGGAGAGTGAAGACTTGAATAATATGTTTGGCAAGGCACATGAGTGGAAGAGTGGTCAGGAAATGGTCAATGGAGGTGATGATCTTAACAAGCAGTTAGCAGTGTCGAAGGCTGATTGGAAAGGTCAGGACTTGGGGTTGAACCAAGTGGCGTATGATGAGTCAACCATGCCAGCGCCAGTATGCTCTTGTACCGGTGTCCTGAGGCAGTGTTACAAATGGGGTAATGGGGGTTGGCAGTCTGCCTGTTGCACAACTACTCTGTCAATGTATCCACTTCCTGCAGTGCCCAACAAGAGACATGCTCGGGTAGGCGGCCGGAAGATGAGTGGGAGTGCTTTCAACAAGCTGCTTAGTCGACTTGCAGCAGAAAGTCATGATCTGTCAAACCCTGTTGACCTCAAGGACCATTGGGCAAAACATGGAACGAACCGATACATCACAATAAAGTAGAGGGCGAGACATTGTTTCTGGGGCAGCATTACACGAATAGAAACTGCTTTTAGTGATCAATTATGGATTCTCAAGTCGAATGAGAAAAATAATGTTAAGTGTAAAGGCCATCCGGGAAAGCTAATGATTTAGAGTATGCCCTTGCTTATATTTAGGATGCATAAGCCTGGTGGAGGCTGGCTAAATTTAGGGGTTGAAGAAGTGACTATATAGTCATCCTCGGCATTTGTCGCACTTAATTTTCTTAGATAGCCTGATGGCACCGATGGCATGTATAAAAAGTCTGCATGATGGATGGATAAATAGCTGTTAGATAGTCTTGGTTAATGCATTTAGTACTTAAACCCTAATAATTGTAGACTCGTGTCCTCAGTCATCCTGGAACCCTATCTGCGTTAATATGTAAAATCAACTATGTATGCTAATTTTTTCCCTGTTTCATGTTTGTTGTTTTTCCTCCACATTGGAACCCAATCTCTGAGTTTAGTTTTTATCGGTGATTGCTACAGGAGGTGGCGAATATGAACCCTATCCCTTGGTTCAGCAAATCCATGCTACTACCCGTCTCTGCGTTAAAATTTGGAGACATGCTTACGTTGAAGCAAATCGAAGTGTTGATATTTTGGCTAAGTTCGGGCATTATCTACAAGGGCATAGTTTTTTCTTCTTATCCATAGTTTCCTTTCTCTAGCTTTGATGGCTGCTTCTTCTGATGTTTTATTTCCTAGTGGGTTTTGGTTCTGATCTGTAGGCCTCCTTAACCAAAAAAATAAAAGATGCTTGATCTTATTTCTTTTCTTATTAACAATTAATAAAGGAGGTGTAAGATACGTTGTGGGGAGAAAGGGTAGGTTCAAGAAGAAATTTTCAAGACTTGATTAACATCTCTGTGTAGGCAGAGTTGCTTCCTGCACTTTTTTAAATTCTGAAATTCTAGAATGTAAAAAAAGGGCAGGAAGTAATTTATGGTGTGCAAGAAGCACCTGTCCTCTCTGTATGGCATCTGATTCAAAAGAACTTGAGATGAATGTACTGTGGCCGGTCTGTTCCCAATTTATTCCCCAAATTGGATTGAAGATTTTTTTATTTAGAATATTAATTTTTATCAACTTTAATAATTAATATCGTAATAGTTAATAATTTTCATTTAATAAAATTCTTTTAAAATAAAACAATAAGAGATATGAATAAATTTTGGTTACAACCATTATGTGACATTTTATCTAAGCCTTACATAAGGAATCTATATTTCTATTACTTATCTATGTTTATATAAATTAATATATTTTAAATATTAATTAAAATAATTTAAATCGTCAAACTATTAAAATATTTTTATAATTACAATAAAATAATTATAATATTATATATCATATTAATAATAATATTTTTTACTAAACAAGTTAGCTCATGAAGCTTAATAAACTTTTCTTAAGACTTGATTTATTAAGTAACTAGGTTTTGTAAAAAACTTGAGTTTAACCTTTTATGTTAAATGAGTTGAGCCAGGTCCCCTTTAAATGAAACAAATCATAAGCTCCCGACAAACACCCAAGCTACTTACACCCCTATTTCTAATGATTATCCAAAAAATAAGGGGAGCTTTCCAATGGTTGCCAACTTGCCATGTTTTCCTGTCTTTCCAATACAAGTAGCTGAAAATTCAACACCTCGAATGCTAGCAGTGGCTCACTTTAACTTCTTTCAAAGAAATGCTTGTTGGATTCTTTGAAATAAATCTTGCTTTCACAAAGTGCGCATTGATTTGCGATGCTGCACCCTTCTTTATACTGGACATCTATATTTTAGTTTTTTGTGAAAATTGATTCGAAAGAAAACCAAATCAAAAACATTACAAGCACAGGCAAAAAGAAATCATGACAAAACTTGGATGCAATTTGATTTAAAAATAAAATCATTTTGTGAATTTGCTGAGAATTAAGCGAAGGAAAACTACAAGAAACTAAAATGATTTTACAAGGTTGTATTCAGCTTAACAGTGCATGTCAGATTACAAATTTTCAGCAGCTGCTACATCAGCCAGGGATAACTGTAAAATAATTATTCTCATCACCCACAGCACTGTGCAGACATATAAATACAACACTAACAAATTCAGTATGAAAAACAAACTGTAGCCTCAGACCGTCCTAGATCAAGATATTCAACAGAGAAATGCAATAAATTATTTTGCATTTCAGCCAAATTGAAGACTTTCATCATTGGCTACAACACCATAAACATAATCAAAGACTTCGCATCTAAACAGTAAAAACAAGAACCGCGACAGGAACAATTACAAGAAAGTGATTGAATGCATATAGAGGAGGCAGATTGTGATGGAGAACAGAACAGCAGTGAGCAGGAGGAATTAGGAATTAGGGTTTTACGGACCTTCTTTTTATAGGACAACAACTCGATGCTGTTTGGGGATACATGTCATGCTGCTGAACCTAATCGGGCGGCTATCGTTTATTTATTTATTAAAATTAAATACTTTTATAAAAACAGAAAAGAAATTTAACGATTTTATTTTTGAAAATAGGTTTAAAAATGTTTTGTAAACTTATAGCCTTTTTTATTTTTATAAATTTGTGTCTTTTAATTTTATTTTTTAAAAATATTTTAATTTTTTATTTATAATTCTTATAAATTCACGTTTATAATGACCAAAATTTTAAAAACACAAATATATATAGATTAAAAATAAATAAAATATCTTACATATATCAAAATTAAAAAAAATATATAAACTTAAAAATGAAAAAAATTCAAGAAAAAAATCATATTTAAACCTTGAAAATATAAATATGACAAAGTTTTTTTTATAAACAAATTAAAGTTTTAATATAAGAGGCACAAGGGGGTGCCTAACCCAGGGGAAGAACATAGAAGCAGACAAGACACCACCAGTTCTACAAATACAATGCTGATAAAGAAGGAAACCTGGCCCCTGTATAACCAAAGTCATGTGTTATAAAATTATATAAGACAACCTCACTCCTTGTAAAGATCAGTACGGCTTGTGGAGGCTGATGTAAATGCATGCTTCTGCTGCATAAATACCAGAATTCTACCCCCCAACTCATGACCCATCCTTTTAATACCAAACATCACAACCTGCAAATATTTGACCATTCATAAAATGAGATTGATGGCATATTCAACATTGACTTGCAGCATTTTCAGGAATCATAAAGTTACAGACTTTTTAAAAATCTTTTAGTATAAAACATTTACGAAGTAATTAACAATTGTTTCTCAAAAAGAAATATGCTGGTTTATCTAGGAATGAAGAAATTTTCAATGATAAAGTTCAACCGGTGTGGCACACTCTCAACGACATTATCTGTAAGGAAGTTACTCAATCGTTGCAACAACCTTCAGTTCATGCAGAGTTACTCGCCATCTATCATGGTTTGAAGATAGCTAGAGACAAAGGAATTGGAAGATTGATCTGCGAATCAGATTCGAAGCTAATCACTGGAGAAATCAACATGTTTCATCAATATTTCCCTACCATCACGCTGATCCATTTGTCAAAGCAGATGGATTGGGAGGTGACCTTTGTGCACGTGTACCGTGAAGGGAACAAATGTGCAGATTGGCTTGCAAAGACGGAAAACTCCTCTCAACAGGACTTGATTATTCACTCTGCCAGGCCATATACCAAGCTTACCTTGGTCATGCCATGGGTGTCACAACCCAAATGATTAAGTTGTTTCTTGGCTGCCTTTTCCTTTTCTTACAAATCAAAAAAATTGTTCAATACAACAAATTAATTAAGGCAATGCCATTTTTTAGGGTACAAAATATTAGGATATTTCTTATCTTATAATCCTTTTGTCGTGACTTTTATCTTATATAATCTAAGAGTTTAGTAGAAAAATTTAATTTGAATTATTAGATCCCTTTTTGTTTGTAAATCTTATGATATCACGTAAGATCTAATAATTTTTATTATTATTTATTTTAGTGGTAAAAATCAATTTAAGTTTTTGAATTTTACTTGAAAAAAATAAAAAATAAAAAATCTTTTTTTCTTAAATAACTTATAAGTATTAATTTCTTGTTTTAAAACCTAAGTAATTTGAAACGAAAAGTAAAGTTTTTACTACTATCCAAATCTCCCGATCCATAGTTTCAGCCAACAGTTTTTGTCTTAAAATCTCCGTCTTTTGTATTTTTTTTTTTGTATTAAGGCTTTATCCAAATACGGTTTAGAGATTTTCAAGATTCTATTACTCTATTTGTCTATATTTACTATATAAATTGTAAAAAGGCGTCTCCGAAGAGAACCAAAAATTGTGTGTTGAATTATTTAGGTAAATTTACTGTAGGGGGTCCCCTTTACAAACTATTTACGTAAAGGGATCTCTTCTTTAACATTTTATGAAGGGGGTCTCTTCTTGGGGTGGTGCCGCCAACGGAATTAGCGGCATAGACGTGCCGCCACTAACAGAAGCGAAAGCTGCTCCTGAACCCGCCAACAAAAATGGCGGGATACTCCTAAATGGGTGCCGCCATTGTTGAAGCTTGGAATCGCAAGGGGTGCCGCTATCCCGCCAGCTCCAATGGCGGGACTGCCCACGTAGGCATGTCCCGCCAGTACCAATGACGGTACCCTCGTCTCTCTCCTGTCCCGTTGCTGTTAATAGCGGCACCCCCTGTCCCGCCATTGTCCCTGGCGATTCCAAGCTTCACGCCATTGTTAATGGCGATACCCACTTACAGAAGAGACCCCCTTAGAATTTCTTTTAAAAGAGACCCAATTTCGTAAAATGTTTTTAAAAGTAATCCGCTACAGTAAATTTGACAATTATTTGCTGCATCCATCCACGTGGAGGATTTGAAATTAATAGGTGCCATATACAAAATTATTTGACGGAATCTTGTCTTAAAAATGAAAAAATAAAATGTAAGGCATTAACACAACAATAAATAACAGCGTCTCAAAGAAGTTAAGCAGACAAGACAAAGACCATGAGATGATAGTAGTAAGAACCATGGTGAGAAGAAGAATTATTATTACACACAAAACAAACACAACATTGAATTCCCAAAATGAAATCACAAACACTGAAACACAACACACATGGTTGAGGTTGCTGCTCTAGACAGTTCTGCTACTCTTACGCAACTGGATTTTCTTCTTTGCCGAGATAGGGTTTTCAGTATTATTCTCTGCTCTCTCTCTCACCAGGTACTACTGTCTTTGCTATAGCCCTTGATCGTGTCAATTAGATTGTTTTTTCAAATTCGAGGGTTAATTGATTGATAGTGGTGATTGGTGAGTGGAAGCATAGTTAGTTGAGTCAATGGAAGGTGTTGATCAAAGAAATAGTTCTGCATTTGGTGTTCCAGTTCCAAGACCACCAAACCAGAAACATGGTATACCACCCTCTCACCCTAATATCAATATTTCACCTTCAGCAACTCCTTGTTCCCGATATTCTCAGCGATTGCGTTCTCCGGGTTCCTCCCATTCGAGGTCTTTGTCTCAATCTCCCATTTTCTCGTTGGATTCATTGCCCCCATTGAGTCCTTCACCTTCTGCTGTTACCTCCATGTTTGACTCAATCTCAACAACTGATATGTCCGTGGAGGAAAGTAATGTTTCCTCTCAGGTGCCCCTCAATGCAGTGCATGCCCTTCTTCCTCCTATGAAGGGACACAGGCGCTCTAGCAGTGATTCCCCTTTGGGAATCTCTGGTTTTATGCAGTCTTCTCCGGTTAGCTCGGGAGGAGAGAGCTTGGGGTTTGAGAAGCCGATTCAGCTGGTCTTGAAGGCGTCGTTTAGGGACGGCCTGGATGGGGACCGTGCTAATGAGCCTGTGAATGGGAGGAAGGAGGAGGCTACGGATGATTTGTTTAGGAAATACATGAATTTGGACAGCTTTGATAATCTGAACTTTCCTGGCATGGAAGATAAGGATTTGGATAGCAGGAACAGTGGTTCCAAGACGATTGAGAGCAGCGATAATGAAGTTGAGAGTCATGTGAATGGGAAGGTGAGTGGGGCTCAGGGGGCAAGTTCAAGCTGCTTGGAGGAAAGGAGGGAAGGAGCCAAGAGGAGTTCAAATGGAGACATTGCACCGGGTTCCCGGCACCGGAGGAGTTTTTCGTTGGATAGTTCCATAGGGAGCTTTAACATTGAAGATGGATTGCCTAAGCTTCCTCCTTCCAAAAATCAAATTGCTCAGCACTCACCTAGCAATTCAATGGATGGCAAAATGTCTGAAACCTCCACGGAATTTGGAAATGGCGAATTTAGTGCAGAGGAGGTAAAGAAAATAATGGAAAGTGATAAATTAGCTGAAATTGCTTCGATTGATCCCAAACGTGCAAAAAGGTAATGTTCTTTTACTCTTGCTCCTGTTTTCTATGTCCCTCATTTTTGAAAAAAAAAAATTCATTATGTCCCTTGTATGCTTATCAGGATTTTGGCTAATCGTCAATCAGCTGCTCGTTCAAAGGAGAGGAAGATGTGATACATTGCTGAATTGGAACACAAGGTGCAAACTCTTCAGACAGAAACAACCACATTGTCTACTCAGTTTACCAAATTACAGGTGGCTTTCTTTTGTGACAAGCTTACATTTACTCTTCTTCTTAGTCTGGTATACTATTTACCCATTTGTCTGCTCTTTCTTTCTTTTTTTTATGTGTGCTTGAGTCTAGAGGGATAACTCTGGGCTTAAAGGTGAGAACAATGAGTACAAATTAAGGCTTCAAGCAATGGAACAACAATCTCAATTGAAAGATGGTTTGTATACATTTTTGTGTTACTTTATGCATCAGTTAACTCAACTTGCTTTAACTTTTTATCTTTGTGAAATGGCTTTATTTGATGTAGGCACATTTGTGTGAATTCTTTCATAGAAATATGATCTTGTCATTGTGTATTTTTTTTTTTTTAATGAATGGACTGTATCTGTATGACTGTATGTGTAATTAGTAATAACTATCATTTTTTTATGACTTCTACAAGTGATTTTTATGCTTAATCATGTTTCTTAACACATATTACTGTGTCATTAGGTATTACCGTATCTGCTCCTTTCAAATCTACCCACTTGGCCAAAACATTTTAATTCATCTTAACAACACTTGCAAGTTTGAAACCCAGCCACATTTTGTACTAATACTATGTTTTCCTATGGTCTTGTTTGCTTGTGATAGCCCCTTCAAGACTGCTGCATATCAAGATTGCTTGCCTGTAATCTGGTTTATTTGTAGTCTTTCCCATAGATGTGGCCACTTGAACCCTTTGGGAAAAGGAGAAAAATGAAGGGTACAGGATTTATATTTTGATGTTTAGATATTTAACGAAAATTCATAATTGATCACTACTATTGGCATACTTTAGGATTCCTGTTAATATGCATGTGTGTATGGTAAATGGCTAAAATTTCTTTCATATTTTTACCTAATAGGAGCCTTAAGATTGGGGGGAGGGGGTAGACTCAGGAAAGTTTTATTGCCTCCAACCCTTTCTCAACTGTGTCTTTCATTGCTGGTTTCCATTTTTCTCTCTTGTTAGAAGTGCTGACTATTGTTGGTTAGGCACTATTTTATCAAATTTTAATGCTCTCTCTTCATTTATGGTTACTTTTGGTTGAATTTCTGTCAAAATATTAGGGGAATGAATGTGGTTACCCACTAAATTCGCAGTATGGCTTATTTTCTTTCTTTCTTTGTTTTGGTGATTGTAAGCACTATCAATATGACTGTCATGTAAATATAGACACTCTAAACTTATATCTATTCAAGACATTGGCAGTGCGGTTTAGCTGCTTGACCTTGTAAGTATATATCTCCATTTTCCTCTTTCCCCTTCTTCAAAGCACTCTACTCCCTTGATTTTCCGTCCACAAGATCAGGAGGAGTAAATTTGCCACGGGCAGTATTGATTTATATTTTGAAAATTAAGGGACCAGTGAAAGTAATGCACAAAATAGTTCATTTCATTTGTATTTCTGCATTTTCTACATATTCAGGTGCGGGGTCCCTTGCTTTTATACATTTGAATTGACAGGATCTTTTGAGATATTAGTGTCAAATGGCCTATGCTATTAGGATTACATACTTGCAATTCAACAGCTGTATGACAATCTTTGTCGTTGTTTGTGCAGCTTTGAATGAGACTTTGGATGCTGAAGTCCGGCGTTTGAGGCGTGCTGTTTCCGAACTTGGCAGGGAATCCCTCACGAGTTGCATGGATCGACAACTTGCTATTAACCAACAAATGTTCCAGTTACAACATCAACAGCCCAGCCAGCACAAACATTTTCTACTGCAAAATCACCATAATCAGGAAGAGATACAGTCTTGGTCACAACAGATTCAAGGCAATGAATTGCATCCCCAGGCACAGATTCAGTAACAGCAGATTCAACGCAATGCATTGCATCCCCAGCCTTAAATTGCATAGCATTATTGCCTACTAATGGTGCCAAATAGTGGAAGCAGAATACCTTTTTTTTCAAACCAATATCAAATACTTTTGGACGTGGAGCTGGTGAGGTATGAGTATAATCAATCGTACATAAGCAGTGATCTAGCATTAGTTTGCTTGTAGTTTCATAAGATTTGTTCATCATCTTTATTTAATTTGTTATTTTGACTGTTTTACCCGCATATAAACTCGAACTATTCTATTCTTGTTAGTAAACCTTATTGTCATGAATACAACCCACCTTTCTCTATTGAGAGGGTCCATGTTGTTGCATAATCTATGTTACTCTATTTCTTATTGTTGATGGGTGAACAAATAGGGCTAAAGCCCAAACAAAAGAAAACTAAAGAGAAACTATAACAAGGGTGTAACAACGCCATACATCATTGTTGGAAAATAAAATAAAAAATGAAAGAAAATAAATACGAAGAAGATGCACAGTCTTGAATTAAATAACAAAATAACAGTAGCAAAATAAATTTAATTGTCATCACATAAATAATGCATTATATCATACAATGAGCACAAAGAAAAAATTAAATCAAGGGAAAGAATTAAATAGTCTGGGTTGAAGCGCGTAAACGCTATCCTTAGAGAGAAAACGCCTCCACTGCTTGCGCTCCTCTCCCAAGATACGACAACTTGTTGGTTCCGATCGTGTGCAGCGAAAGGATCCCCGAACCTTATGAACACTAATGCTCTTACTCTCAAGAAATAAATTATTTTATAAGAGAAGATATAGAAAATTTTGGGAGAAAAAGATGAGACTGTTGTTCTGTCATGTTTTTAGAAATGAGAAAAGATAATATATAGGCACAGATCACCTTAAGCAACAAACAAAATATGACCGTTGGAAACTAACCTACAGTTGTCAAAACAAATCTAACAAACTAGTTTGACTCATTAAAACAAAATCTTAAGAAAATCTAAAATAAATATTTTTATTTTATAAGATGGAATTAATATATATTTGTAAATTTTAAACTAAAACACAAATATTTACCAACATTCCCCCACATAATTTAAAATTTTAAAATATATTTTTTGAAAGATAATTTGTATAAAAACATAAGAGAAAGAGCATGTGATATTGTATTTCGGTATAAGGAACCTTCCGGGTTTGAGCCTTATACCTAGTGTTTATGAACTTCCATCCGAGAAAAATGTAGTGACTTGATTGTCTTGAATTACATATTCTTTAACCGGACTTTAGTACACAACCCCTACAATATTGGTGTTCAATTAGGTTCTAATCAGTGGTAGCGCGTTACACGGTCTTGCGCTTGTATCTTGTTTCGTGAGTGTCCCTTAGAGATTAGTCCATATCTCACAATGGCGGTCCCACCACCACACTCACTAGGTGAATCCTCAAAGAGTGAGTTGTGACCCTCACCCCTACAATAATTGTCATCGGATTCATTAAGAGGTATTTTGTTTTTTTTTTTTACCAAAAATACACATATATAAATACCTCAACCTTAATATTGACACAATTTATAATACACCTCGTCATAGGAATGAGAAACGGAACAACTCCGTCAAATTTCATTTTGGTGTACTTTAGTCAACAAACAATTTCGTTGTTACCCGTTGAACTCCATTCATGGGATCACCAATCACACGGAGACGGGTGTCCATTGTTGTAACTAAATAATGGGCTTTAATCTCATTCCCCTCGACAACTCAAATACTTGTTGACATGTCAACCTTTTTGTAAGCGGATCCGCAATATTATTTTTTGACCTGACAAAGTCAAGAGAAACGACATCATGAGAAATCAAATTTCTTATAGACTTATGTCTCACTCTTAAGTGTCTTATTTTTTCATTAAAATTTTGCTTGTCACTTTAGATATAGCAATTTGACTATCACAATGAATTGGAATTGGAGGTATACGCTTATTTAAGAATGACAAATAACATAATACATTTTTAAGAAATTCAGCCTCACTAGTAGCGGTATTTAAAGCAATAATTTTTGCTTTCATGTAAAATAATAATTTGTCTAGTAAATTTTCATGATACTACACAACCATCTAAAGCAAAGACATAATCACTCGTCAATTTTATTTCATCAAGATCAGAACTTCAATTTTGTATCACTAAATCCCTCAATTACTTTCTAATCTACCAATTGCATATGCAATATCAGACAAGCCTAGAGAAGTTTGTCAAATGCAATCAAGAACCATACTTTGAGAATATTTATGTGAAGAAAATCCTTTACTCAAATTTTTCTTTAACTTGATGGATGAGTCATAAGGAGTAAAAACATGTTTCGCATCAAAATAATTAAAATTCTTTAATATATAGCTTTTCAACATAATAAGATTGGGTAAAAAAACCATACCATCATTTTTCTCTATAAGCTTAATACCCAAAATCACATCTACACAACCAAGGCTTTTCATATCAAAATTTCTAGACAAGAAAGACTCCACATCATTTATGAATTGCATATTACTACCAAATATCAATATGTCATCCACATACAAACATAAAATGACACGTTCATTATTATTAAATTGTTTCACATACACACATTTATCACTATCATTAATTTGAAAATCATACAAAAGAATAACTTAATCAAACTTTTGTGTCAATGCTTTGGAGCTTGTTTCAAACCATACAAAGATTTAACAATTTATTTTTCAAGAAAAAATATTTTCAAAGAAAGTCACATCTCTAGACTCCATAATAGTACCATTAGAAATTTCAGATACTTCTGAATTAATAACTAAGAATCTATAAGTAGTATTATGTAAAAAATATCCAACAAAATATAATTAATATTTTTTTTCAATTTTCCTTTTCTTATTAATAGGGATATTAACCTTTACTAGACACCCCCACACTTTAAGATATTTCAAATTTGGTTCTCTTTTTCTCTATAGCTCATAAAGATTTTTTTGTTTTGTTTATAAGGTACTCTTTTAAAAATACGACATGCAAAATATAAAGTTTCACCAAAGTGTTTATTTTATTATTTTTGTGTGTTATATTTTTACAGGCTTATCTTTTATCAATGAGTTATAAATAAAGAGACAATCAGTCAACATGTAACAACAAAATACTTGCAGTAGTAATAATAACGTTAAACAATAAAAATTAAAAACCAAACAACAAATGTCCTGATTTTAAATACTTGTGTTCACAGGATCATTTGACTAAGTAAAATATAACTTCCTAAGGCAGGAATGAAAGTAGTGAGATGCTTTTAGTTTTTTTTTTTTCACACAAACTAATTCTAAAAGCATTTTATCTTAACCAAAAATACAATTGACAAAGAAAATATTTTTCAACAATCTCATACGTACTAATGTAAAATTTCAGGAAATAAATAATATAATAAAAACATTTTTAATGGAACATCATGCATTGTGTTTTCATCCATTAATTTTTCATGCTTACTAGAAAGGAACTTAATCATATCCATTATAGATATTTTGATACAACATCATGCTATTGCAGAAAAGACTATGTAAGAAGAAAGTATAAAACATTTTTCTCTCTAAAACACTTTTCTCTCTAAGACTGTTGGAAAATAAAATAAAAAATGAAAGAAAATAAATACGAAAAAGATGCATAGTCTTGAATTAAATAACAAAATAACAGTAGCAAAATAAATTTAATTTTCATCACATAAATAATGCATTATATCATACAATGAGCACAAAGAAAAAATTAAATCAAGGGAAAGAATTAAATAGCCTGGGTTGAAGCGCGTAAACGCTATCCTTAGAGAGAAAACGCCCTCACTGCACGGGTAAGAAATTCTGATTGCGCTCCTCTCCCAAGATACGACAACCCGTTGGTTCCGATCTTGTGCAGCGAAAGGATCCTCGAACCTTATGAACACCAATGTTCTTATTCTCAAGAAATAAATTATTTTATAAGAGAAGATATAAAAAAATTTGGGAGAAAAAGATGAGACTGTTGTTCTGTCATGTTTTTAGAAATGAGAAAAGATAATATATAGACACAGATCACCTTAAGCATGACCGTTGAAAATATGACCGTTGGAAACTAACATACAGTTGTCAAAACAAATCTAATAAAATAGTTTAACTCATTAAAACAAAATCTTAAGAAAATCTAAAATAAATATTTTTATTTTATAAGATGGAATTAATATATATTTATAAATTTTAAATTAAAACACAAATATTTACCGACATCACTACGAATCAGATCAGCTAAACAAACTCCCTCAATCCTAGAACCTTTGTATGATCAAACCACCACATGTTGCGTCTCCTGGATTACCCCTAGAAACTCCATATGTGTTATAGTTTTTATTATGTGACCAGCAATTTCACATAATTTCAAATGGAGTTTTCGATTAATGCTGATTTCAATATATATCCGAAACTTGTGTTCATTTCAAGATTTTAACGATGCGTACAAGGGAAAGTGGACACCTATAATGTAAATTTTGAGACCTAATATATTTTGAGGTTCAGAGAAGCATGTTATCTAACTACCTTTATTGGTTAAAAGATAGCCAAAACAGTTCAAATTTTCTATTTTATATATATATTGAACATAGGAAATAAACAGAGTAACACTTGATTGTTAATTTTTCAGAGCCAAACGAAAAGCAAATCATGTTCATTTTTTTCTTTTTGTTAAACTTTTGTGTTATTAAAAAAATGCACTTCAAATTATATATTTAGTCAAAGCTTATTAGTGATTAAAGAATAGTAACCATCTTGTGTGTATGTATAGATATAGAAAGAGACCACCTTACACATCGATACAATTTATTATTATTATTATTATTCATTTTTTATAACATTTGGCACGAATAATTTGAGTAATATTTAATTATAATTTAAGGGTACATTGATAAAAATTATATTTTTATATAAAATTATTAATGGTGTAAAAGTGAGTATAATTTATACTTGTGTAAGTTTATCCTTTATCGTATATTGAATTAATGCTATTTTTTTCTTTCACTTATCAAGTAAGTTGAAAATCATCACATTTTCTACTATTTTTTCTTCTTTTTTTTTCTTTTCTTTTTCTTTCCTTTTTTCCCGATCAGAACAAAATATTAACGAATTCAAACACTATAAGTGAGTTTATGATCTCTTTCTCTTCATCAATTTTTCCTTTCCTCCTCCTTTTCAACAACTACTCGTTCTCTCATTTTTACCTCATTTTCTCACCACCTCCCTGTAAAGTTGATAACTAAAGTTAGAGGTGAGTTTCCATTCTTTTATTTTTCTTACTCACGCGTCCAATCATCTAATACTCCTACGCCCACATAACAATCTTTGTTATCACCAAATGGGCGTGTGTTTTGGGACTTTGAGCAATGAGTGTTACGTAATAGAAAAATTAAAAATTTATAAATTTTATGCATTTTTTAAAATCCTAACTCCTCTAGATAAATCTACCCCCTATTTTTCATGGATGGTATTCAAAGCCACCTGCAATCTTTTTTTGATAGTTCTTGAAAGGGATTAGGCTAGTTTTATATTTTTTTTTCAAATAAACTTTGATTTCAACATATTTTTTTATGATTACGGGCAATTAAAAAAAATAGTTCTTCATTTTATGATTTGATTTATTTTAAATTTCATTAATTTAATGAAGTTGTTATTGAGTTATACTACTATTAGTTTGGACGAAAGCTTGTGAGGCTATTCCTCCTTCTTGTCTACTTTGTCATTCTCTAATTTCTTTTAGGTTCACATGCTGTTGAGTGTCAGGCTCATAGGATTCCTTGATCTACCTAGGGGATTTATAACATTGTTTTTGGCAGGACTTTACTTCTAGCGAGGGCTACTGTCTCATTAACTTTGACATGACTATCACGCTAACTTATTTAAAAGTTCATTTTACAATAAAACTTGAAAATAAGACATTAATGTATCATTCAATAAATTTACTATCATAACTTTATATACGTCTATATGTTTATTATTTAAAAGTAAACAAACATGTAATTTTAGTAAATCATAAAAGATTAATATAATGAAATACGTACAAAAATATATTATTTATATTTATTTAAATAGGTTGGTCGATTATGTTTAAAAAACTTTTTGAATGATCAAAGCTTGGACTTTTTAAATTAAATATGTCTTTGTAAAAGCCTGGCTTGACTTGATATGATTTAGGCTAGGTCGAAGTGTCTGTCCTATTTCAAAATCCTATTTTCTGTATATAACTATAGTTGATAATTTGGGTTGTTCGGCTTGGTTTTGTTGGGCTAGAGTGTGAAACAAGACAGTTGGGTTACACCAAATTTGCAAGTTTGATGGCCCAATTATCCTTATGTCAAGTAGGCCGATGAGACTATTCAGTCCTAATAAAAAAATAAAACATATTTAACATACAAAATTCTAAAAGAAATATATAAATTTATAAATAAAAAATGGGTTAGACCAACCGAGCCTCTCTTTTTGTTCGGACATGAATTTTATGAGTCTAACTAGGCCTATTGAGCCAATTAAATATGACACAAAATGTCCACTCTCTTTATAATATTCTTTTTATCCAATTCATGAAAAATAAGAAAGTTAATTTGTTATTTGCTGTGAATTGGATAGAAAAGATCTTATAAAGAGAGTCGTATTTTTTTTTAAAGTCAATTTAGTTAATAAAATTAATTTTGTTTGCAATATATTTAAATTAACATTTTCTAAATTACTCTTAAAATTATTAAGACTCATCTTCTCATTTATTTTACCTAATTATTTTCATCTATTTATAAATTAATATATAACTAAATTATCCTAATCTTCACAAGAAAGAGAAAGAGTTTATCTTATTACTAATTTATTTTAGTAATTTTTTATCCAATTAATTAACATGCATCAGTTATTTTTCTTAGTACTCACAAACGAGAAGGAGAATTACCTTATTAATTTATTTAGTAAAATATTATAGAATAATTAATAATATTCTGATAAAAAAATTAACTAATATAAAACAATTTAAAATAAATCTTATAAAAAGAAACAAATTTCTGAAAAAAGGATTAGAGGTACTGAGGTAGTGCTTGTTTTCCGTCAATCTATTAGGCTGCTAACATGAACAAAGCATTAATTTTGCGCGTGCTACAAGACAGTAGTACTTGATTTGATTTTTTTTTCTATTAATAGTTAATAATGAGTTGAAATAAAATAGAAAAAAATTAACATTTACGCTACCTTCGAAATCAATCAGAGTTTAAAAAAGTGAAAAAAAATATAAAGAGTAAAGCGAGAGGGACAAATTCTGACGGTAAAAGAAAAAGAAAATCTGCAGACAACGACAGAGCGAGCAGAGGCAAATCTAAATCGCCACATAATAATAATGATTTGTTTCCCTTTTTAATATTTCAATATCCAATATCCATTAATAATAATATTTAGATGAATAATCAAAAGTTGGGTTGTTGCTACTCTCTCTTTATTAGGGAGCACTCACTTCTTCTCACTCGGTAAAATTGAATTAGGGTTTCATTTTCTTCTTCTTCACCCCACTGTCACTGCGCAAACCCAGTTCTCCCCTTACCCCCTCTCCCTTGCTCCTGATCTTTTCCCGCGCTTCCTTTACCCTGATTTTGAATACTAGCCGTTGGATCTGCCATTTTTATTTTTTTTACCGTTGCTCTCGCCGGAGTGAACGGGAAATGTCTGCGTCCGAAGCGGAGAAGAAGGTCGAGGAGGAAGAGAAGAACCAAGAGGTCAAAGGGGGAGAACTCTTGTTCTGCGGTGCCACGTGTTGGGATATCATTGGTCGTCGCAAAGGCGCCGTCGACGGTAACCTCGTCTCTCCCTCGCGCCTACGTCCTCTCGTCGGCGTCGATATTCGCTACGTCGCCTCCGGCTGCGGTAACTTTTTTTAAAAAATAATTGTTTATTTGTTTTTTATATTCACTTCTTTTTTTTAGTTATTCTGTTGTGTTATGGGTTATGTGTTTTGAAGTGTGTTATCGTTGGTGTGAATGCAGTGTCTTGTCATTGCGTGGCATTGGACGTTGAAGGGCGTTGTTATACATGGGGACGAAATGAGGTATAACTGTGAAGCTTATACACACTTAACACTGATTTTTTTGAGTTTTAAATTGTTGTAGTTTTGACTCTAATTCGTGGGATTTGTTGTGCAGAAAGGGCAACTGGGTCATGGAGATACCATTCAGCGTGACAGACCAACTGTTGTGTCTGAACTTTCTAAGTGAGTTAATGATTTGTTGTGGGTGTATGCTGTTTCGGTTTTCACCAGCTTCTTTTGCCTTTGTTGGCCATGAACATTGTGCTTCCTTGTTTGGTGTTTTGTGTGTGTGTGTGTCAGCAAGAGTATATGCTCAGTCTTTTATCGTGTATGGTATCTGTTTGGCTTCTGGGGTTATCAATGGTCTGTAAAAGTTCTTAGCGTGTTTGTCTATTATGAAGAAGCAACAATTGTAAAAGTTGTTGCTTTTGGTTGATTGTCTGTTTGGTGATTTGCCAATGGATAAAACAGATTTGCTCTTTAATTTTTCTCTTTGATTTTGTATTGGATGTTGATTTTGACGTTTGTCTTTCTCTAACTTTTTCAGCTTAAGGGTTAATTTTGTATGAATTTGTAGTCTGTTCTGTCATTGTTCCTTGTAACGCTAAATTTCTTTGATATTTAAATTGAAGATACAAAATTGTCAAAGCTGGATCAGGGAGGAGCCATACGGTGGTTGTTACGGAGGATGGAAATTCCCTAGCATTTGGATGGAACAAACATGGACAGCTAGGTTCTGGTTCTGTGAGAAATGGTATGCTTGTTTTCAGTGTATCTGTAAAAATCGGCAATTTCTGCTAATGCATTTTTAATGACAGTGTTTGCTTGAATGGTAGTGTGATCCATGTTTTTTCTTGGGCCTTTTTTGGATATTTATGAGTTTAATAGATGTATAGAATTGAATGGAGTAAAGCTTGTCGTTATTCGGGTATTTGATGATGGAACAGAGTAAACCTTGTCGTTATTCGGGTATGCAAAGTTGAAATGGAGTAAAGCTGGTTGTTATTCGGGTATTCAATGATGAAATGGAGTAAAGCTGGTTGTTATTCGGGTATTCGATGATGGAATGGAGAAACATTTCCCTTCCCCTATTTGGAAATTCCAGTTAGCATTATTAATATTGGACTGGATTGGCTGGTCCAATCGGTTTGACCAGAAACTGGACATGTGTCCAGTCTGGACTCCCCTCGGAATTGAAAATGCATCCACCCGCTTGACATGGTTAAAACTGAGCTAAAACCGGTGACCCGAATTGAATTGGAACAACTGAGATATTCACACTGTCAATAAATTGCATGTTGTCCAATGCTTGCTCGTCCAATCATGCTTGACAACTCATGCTGGTCAAGTTTGCAGCTCATCCAATCAGACTTTTGGGCTCATTGTCCAAGGTGGTTTCACACAGTCCAGTGTGTTAATTTGCACAAATATTGAATTTTGTGTGCTGCAGGAGAGTCACATGGGAGGCATAAAGGAGTTGGAATTTGCAATAGAAACGGGGGATAGTCGGACAGGAGTCACGTAAATTGATAATGAAATAATTTTGCATGGATGCTTTAAAAAATTAACTACAACATCAAAGCTTATCATTATTACTTATGTAACAAATATATTTTATGTAGTTATTTTCATATAAAATTAAAATTTTTAATATATACCAATTTTATTCTTCCAATTTTCCCTGATTTGAAATCACTAAAGCAAAAAATAGATATATCTTTTTTTCAAATAAATACCCACGTCACAAGTTGGGAAGCAGTTGTGCACTGCAAATGCAAACTTTGAAGTGCTTAGAAGAAAGTAGCAAATTGCACACTGAAACATGGGGGAAAGGATGGAGTGCACTGCTGAAGCTTCAGTACCAAATCTTGAACTTGTAGAGCTTAAAAACAGAAGCCTAACACTTTCATTCTACATCCACTTGCTCTCTTTCTTGCTCATCAAAATCGTGGTTTTTTATCCCTTGAAAAAGGGATTAAGGGATAAAAATATAATTTTGTAGAATATAAATTGGTTTCTCCTCTTAATTTCGTACTTTTGTTTATGAACAATAAGGATTGCTTTATCTCATAGAGAATGACAATTTGATTTTCTTCCATGCTTTGTCTTGTGCAGAAATTGAGTCATCACCTGTTCGCTGTCTTGTGTCTGATGTAAAACATACTGCTTGTGGCGGTGACTTCACTGTCTGGTTATCTTCCGTTGAAGGAGCTTCTATACTGTATGGTTTCTGGATAAAGATTGCATTCAGTTTTCTTGATTCTCGGTCCACGGGCATGAATATTTTGTTCTTGCTTGGGATGCAGACATGCTGTGGTTGCTGAATTTCAAGTTTTTCTTTTGCTTTGATTTCCAGGACTGCTGGGCTTCCACAGTATGGGCAGCTTGGGCATGGAACAGATAATGAGGTATGCTAAAGGAAGATGTGTCATGTCTTTGTTGTCCCAAGATGTGTGAGTGTCCATATTTTAATTTAAACTCATGGGATGCAGGATACTGTATTCTAGTGGTTGTATATGATCTATTATCTTCAGATTTAAAGGCCAGTTGACCAGAAGCTGTGTGCTTGGGGCCATTTAGGTACCATTGAGCTCATAATGGTTGCCAGGGTTTAACAAATCTTACTATTACTATGATGATTGAATTTTGACTTATATTTGCCTGTGGCTATGGCAGGCATATGTTTTAACATAGTGTTCTTTAGTGCTGATATCTTTCCCTTGGTTTCAGTGCATCAAATTAACCACTTATGTTTTCTTCAATAATTATTTCAGTATACTCAGTTTAAGAAAATATTTGCAAGTTTTAAAATAATATTATTGGATTCAATATTTTAACTTTCAGCAGACTAGATATTTATGCATGCTGTTGGTTGTCTGGATTTTATGAATTTTAAGGCCTTGATTCCTTAGTCTTACTCCTAGTGTAAATAATCTTTAATATCTACTTCCTCCCTTGCTAATGATTTGGTTTTCTTAATTGTTTATCTCTTACCAGTGAATAAATTTGTTTTATGTGCTGGATATTCTTTCCTTCTTTGAAAAAACAGAATAGAAATTTATTTAACATTTGTTTTTTTTGAAGAAAAAAAAAACTACCAATGATTATAGGCATGCCTAAAAATTGTTATAGTTGCAGATTAAGAAACATCAAATGAGAATTATAGAATAATGGACATGAAGGTTTAAACTAATTAGTAATTGTAAAATAATTAATCAAGTTCTGTATTATACTTTTACTAATGTTATTTGTCTTGTGAATCATGTCCCACTTGTTCTCCAGTTACCATCTGTGGCTGGAGTTTTACTCGATCATCTCAGTAAGTTTCATGCATTGTAGAGAAGAAACTCCATGCCAATATGAATTATGAGGATTATATAACGATTGAAATAATAATAGGTCTTTATTTTTCTTCAAGAACAAGTTAATTTTGTCACAGATAATATAACTAAATAAAAAGTTGTTCTCCAAAATTGACCTTGGTTTGGATATGCTATTAATTTTTAACCCATGCTTTGTCTGCCTGAAAATTCAAACTTTTTTTTTTCAATTACATTTGATTCCACTTGCTGTAATATACATTCACATGCATGGGGTCGTGAAGAATAGAAAGCTTTACCTTTACCTAATTTTGCATGTACCTGCAGTATAATTCCAAAGACAGCTCTGTGAGGTTGGTTTATGAACCCCAGCCACGTCCTCGAGCAATTGCTGCTCTTGCTGGGGAAACAATTGTTAAAGTGGCATGTGGAACAAATCACACAGGTGGTTGTTATTCCTTGCTTGATCTTGGTTATATGATCTTATTTACTATTTTTCCTTAATGTTTTTGTTTTTGGATTTTTAGTGGCTGTGGATAAGAATGGCTTTGTCTACACGTGAGTAATCCGCTAGTCTCCTACTTCAATGTTTTACTTCCCTGAGTAAAGTTATAAGTGTTGATTACTTGGGTGTTGGGTGTGCAGGTGGGGTTTTGGTGGTTATGGAAGGTCAGTGCTTAATTCAACATTGGGTTGGCAATGCTTTGTGAACTCCCAATAGACTGCAAATATCAGATAATTTTTATTCAAATTGGTTTTTAATATCTGGTCCCTACTCCCTGTGTTCAAAATTGGTTCTGTAGGCTAGGACATAGGGAGCAGAAGGATGAGTGGGTCCCACGCCGTGTTGAAGTTTTTCAAAATAGAAATGTTTTGCCGCCTGATTCAGTCATATCAGCTGGTTCTGTGAATTCTTCATGTACTGCAGGTATGCCTCACACCCATGTTCTCCGACCCCTTCTTTTAGTAAAATAAATTACACACTGACATTATGTACCTCCTTCATAGCTGTTATTATGTTGCTTGCTTCCTTTTTGGTAATGCGTGTTATACTGTTATTAACTGATGATATTGATAGCATGATCTTTTATCAAGTGTCAAACCCATGCTCTTACGTTACTAATATTGCTTCCTTTTTTATGCATAATAAAATGGACAAGCAATGTGAACATGGGTTAGTTACTAATGTTGATAGCATGTATTTTACTATACATCTTACGTTACCAATTTCCTGTATATTAAAAAGAATCAAGAAAAATATTTGAAGGGGATGTATATGAAAATGAAAACTTCTGTTAGTATTTCTTTAGTGGTTAGTTCATGGTTTGTTAAAAGAGTCCAACCTCAGGAGTCTTTGCACCTGTTGCTAAGGCTCTCCCTTTTATTGATGTATTTTTTATCTTTACACAAGGGAATCAAAAGTCCCATTAACTTTAGGAACAGTTAATTCAATTTATGCTACTGGTTGTACTGACCAAGGATATGATGTTAAGTATTAGCTTTGCTGGCTTTTCCCATGTACAAGATTTCTGCACTCTTTTCAAGCCTCAATTGATCATTATATGACTTATGACTTACAAGTTACAACAATTCAACACCTTTCTTAGTATTTCTAGTTAAAATATTATAATTTATCTCTGATCTGAACAATCCCTATTTAAATTATGATTTTGGTTGCTTATTTCCACAAAATGGATTTTGGTTTCAGTTTCAGTGCTGGTTCTTTTTTCATTTCAGGTGGAGGGCAGTTGTATATGTGGGGAAAATTAAAGAACACTGGTGATGACTGGATGTATCCGAAGCCTCTAATGGATTTAAGGTTGTATACTTGTACTTTATTCCATGGTTTGAATGATAATTCTTGGTTATAAAAAATTTCTTGATAAGTTATATTTTCCTCCGACTCTTTTACTTGATGTTGATCAAAGTATTCCATGTTTACTTTGGTAAATAGTGGTTGGAATCTACGATGCATGGATTCAGGCAATATGCACCATTTTGTTGGGGCTGATTCCTCTTGCATAAGTTGGGGACTTGCTCAGAATGGAGAGCTGGGATATGGACCTACTGGACAGAAGTAGGTGTATGCAACTCTTTTTTGGAGTGAATAGGATTGGGGAGTAATCTTTAATTATTTGTGTTGCCTTGATTTTCTTATTTTCTAATCCGGTTTGCACTTGCTCATTAGGTCTTCAGCTGTACCCAAGAAGGTGGATTTACTTGAGGGTATGCATGTAATAAGGTAGGTAGCAAACATCACCCTTTTTTTCCATTTTATCTTGCCTGCCATTTTGTGGATGTTGCAATGTATTCCATTTTCCACCCTGAATGTCAAGTAGTTTCTTTGGTCTCAGTTTGTTTTTGGTAGCCAAAATTTGGCATTGGTTAAGAAGTTATGCTTTGATGCCATGAATATTATTAATAAACAAAAGTTCTTTAGAAATGATGTGATATCTTTTTTATATTGCTATCTATATGAATTAGCAAAATGAGAAATGATCTAAATATTTTCTTATTTTCTAACAGTGTTGCTTGTGGTATGGGTCATTCCATGGTTATTGTTGATAGAGCAAATGTTGCTGATCGACTTGACCAGGTAGCTCTTAAATTTTACCTACTATTATCCTAGGAATTCATTAGCTCATGTTTATTGTATCAAGTTCTCAAAAGGATTTAACAAGGTCTGCTATATTTTTGGCTATATTTATGCTTCTTGTAGCAAAAATCATCAAATTCCAATGGGTTTTGTCTTGAGCTATTTATGTGTTGAATATGACAGGAACCAGTAGATTCTTTGTAATAGGGTTTCGTTTTTGTTCTCAATTTCTATATCTATCTGTTGAATATTATGAATAGATTTAGAGAAGCTGTGAGTTTTGTCTAGTTTTGTAGATATTTTCATGTAGTAAATTTACATCTAGTTATTTTTTTGCTATATATATATATATAGGTTGTTTTTTTCACTCCTATTTGTATCTCTAAAATGTTATCTGTCATACTCGTATGTCCTCTTCACTTCACATGTCCCATGTAGTTTACTTTATCTATTGCATTTTATTTTATGATATGATGTATGCAATACCTAATGTCTCCTTTAACTGCAGCTTGATATATATGATGGGAAAGCTGTTGGTGAAGGTATGCTACTTATTATAAATTCAAATTAGTTTTAGGCTATACTGTACAATCTGTACAAATTGCAAAATGCACAAGTGTGTATCATTTTGTGGCTGTTTTGAGTGGGGTGGGGTGGAATCCTGATCCATCTTCAGTTGACTGTTCAAAAGGCTTTAACAGTCTGGTAGGAGTCTGAACTGGTGCTAATTTCATTGTTCTCTGGCTGCAGGTAATGAGGCCGTAAACACAACTCCAGTGCCTAAGCAGGCTGCGAAAAAGGGTGCAAAAGGAGCTGCTGACAATTCGAAGAAGAGGAAACAATTGAAAGATTCATCTGAGTCAGAGGAGGAAGAGGATGCTGAAGAAAGTGAGGATAGTGAGGATGAAATTAATGGTGAGGTTGAGGCAAAAAGGCCTCGTAGTTCTGGTAAAGGCCGAGGTAAGGCTCCGAAAAAGGCGGGGGCCAAGGGAAAAGGCGCTAAGGAAAAAGGTTCTGGCCGTGGACGGGGTGGGACTGCTGCAAATAAAAGCAGTTCTAAATCTCCTCAGGTGAAAACTGGTAAGAGAGGAAGACCCCGTAAGTCATAACTTAGTTTTTTGTTGGAAATTTTGTTCTCTATATGCCTAGAGAATTCCAGCGTGTAATTCATTGGCCGGTAATTATACCTTGTGTTTCGGTGTTATTATAATTTGATCCCGCTAACTATTTAATGCAAATTTTTTAGAAACATGTTAAATTTGCTGACTGTTTTAAGACGCATGGCAAGAATTGCCCGCTTGTTATAATTTTTTGTAAGGGGATGCTTTTATGGCTTCAGTTTTCCTAATGCCTCTGGATTTGCCCCCTCTATCTTTTATTTTTACCTTAATCTTTTGTTATGCTAACTTGGTGGGATGCTTGCTGATTAAGTTTGAGGCGGATTATGTCGTTTTAATTCTTTTAATCCATTTTTGTATTATGCTCAAGTGAGCTTTGGCGCATTGGACGGATAGACAAGTTCAATTCTTAAAAAGAGCCTATTGCAGTGCTGTGGATATGGGCATCTACCCTTTCACCTCTTCGTTTGAGTTGCATCTCAAGTGAGTTGGGTTTCCCAGTTGAGCCTCATGTAATTAATTATAAACGGCTCTAAAGCACATTAAAAGATATAAATGTTACTTTTTTGTAAAAAAAATTGTTAGAAAACAATTTTTTATTCTAGTTCTAACCAGTATTACGTGGAGCCATTGTTGCACTTTTAAAAGTTCGGAAATCTTAATTTATTCAACTATTTACAATGAGATTGCCTGTAAAAGAAAGTGAAAGCAAAGCAAAGCAAAGATCGAAGTGTAAAATATTTTAAAGGCAATTTCTAATAAGCCCAAAAAAATCCATAACTAAAAAAAAATTAAACATTTTAAAGCACTCGATTGATATTATATAAATTAATACCAGAGAATATTTTCTAAAAGAAAATATTACCTTGATAAATTTAACATTTATTTTTTTAATTATTATAACTTCAAACTTTTTTTAATTATTATTCTTGTCCCATGATAAATCTTGATCATAAATACATTGGTGTTATAATCGGTCTTCTGCAGGAGTAATACTGTTTCTGGACAATTTTTTTACTGCTGAGTATTTCCTTTTGTAGCTAATATATATCTAAAATCTTTGGGTCTAAAATGATGAAGATCCTCAGGTTTCCTAGAGTTAATTGAAATCCATGATTTAAGTAATTACTATAACTAACAATTTATTTGTGTGCTTAAGCTTAATTTAGTTCATTTTGGAGAAAGCGACCTGAGTTTCTAGTTTCGGTCCACAATGACTTCGTGTAATCCAACTGTTTTGATAAAAAAAAAAATGCTGTAAAACCTAATCAACACTAAAAAAATGTTAAAAACCAGCCGAAATGTGGTGTCAAGGATGGCCTTAATCAACACAATTCTAAATAGAAGTTGATGTGACATAGCTAATTTGGAAATTAAGTAAACAAATTAGAAATACCTGTTGAGTCGAAGTTCAATTACTATATAATGATAAAATTTGAAAACTATGTTTCGAAAGGCCCGGGGGTGATTTCTGTTGACAACAACGATCTTTATTTTATCCACTGGTCCATTTTGACAACAGTGTCTGAAAGTCACATGCTAAACAAGAACATTTTGTAAGCTATTAGCCCATGTACAAGCCCTATGTCGGAGCATGTCTTTGGGCTTTTATTTTATTAATAGTAGTTGGGTATATCGTTCTTAACACATGCACATGTGACACTGCACAGAGTGGTGAAAGCTCACTAGCGATTCAGAACGGAAGCGTGAGGGATGAGAAGGGATCCAAATTCCAAAAGCATTCTGTGACCTGTTTTGTTTACTGAAGTGAAGGGTTAATGATTAGTTGGGAGTGAGGAAAGATAGCATGTGAAATATGTCAGGTGGATAAGCTTTAAACGAGATGAGGCCATGCACATGCAACACAACCTTTTAGTTTTATGATTTTCATTCACTCACTCACTTGGCACGGTTGATGCTCTCTGCTTGGACGAAATATTTGACGAAACAACAACGTTGTGGCTGTCTTTGTTGGATCCCATGTGACATTGGGCTCCACCAGACCTACGCACTCACCATTTATTGGGTCTATATAGTTGGCTAGTCATGTGCTGTTGTACCTAAACGTCATTTGATTGTTGTTGACCTCAAGTGTCAAGTGTGTGTATTGGTACACACATTCATTCATTCTCCCTCCAATCCGGCTGGTAGGAATAATAAGGAACCCATTACTAATAATGAAAGCAATCTTACGTGGCTCTCTGATGATTGGGACTCTCTGCTTCCACCACTGAGATGATGATATTCCTAGCTACCAAAAAGGGTCATCATATAATTAAGCCATTAAATTAGTGTGTGGTTATACCAAAACATACACGACATGAGATAACGGCTACTATTTGTGGTAAAAACTTGTGGACCAAATATCGAATAACTAATCATGTTTGTTTTCTCTTTGATCGGATATTCTCACTAGTATGGCCATGAGACAACGTACGTACCGTCAACTCTCAAACTACAGATAGTGGTTAAATAGACTTTTCCTTGATATATAAATTTCTCTTGGAGTTTGACTCACAACTTACTTATAACTAATCAGTAATATGATTGAATAATCATGGTGTTTTTGTTTTAAGGTTACTGATGTTATGATACTACATTAAATATTTAACTAATTCAGGTTAAGTTAGATAAAGTTATTATTAATAACCAAGACTCTACCTTTCAATTTTCAACGCAATTGTAATTGAACATTTGAATTCAAAATCCTTAATTAAACTAAAACAGCTTTGTCTATGCATTCGGTGATCAGCTATTTATGATTTGTCAAGTAAAAAAAAGTAAGATTTGAAAAGTGATTAAGAAATAAAAGACTAGTCGTTTTTTCTTTTGGTGTCATTTGTCAACAATATGTTTATTAATATTTCAAAGATAATTTTGAATGCCGCCCAAGTAAATTCCTGATATCGCACACAAATGATCAGACACGATACATGCTGTTTTTTTTTTTTTATCGGTCAGAAAATTAAAAAATAAGGACAAATATCATTCTGTTTGCTTTTTCTTTTTTTTGTGAAAAAAATACTTTATTACGTTAACCGTAAAATATATTATAGTTTTGAGAATGGTTCCTTAGGAAATCATTCGTAAAGCTAGTAGTGTTTGATTTAGTGTGCATTTGGATGTGGGATTTGAATTGATTTTGTAAAATTAAATTTTAAAGTAATATGTTTTATATTTGAATATCTTGTTATAAAATTAAGTTAAGAGTAAAAAATTTCGTAAAAATTTCAGATTTAACATATAAGTTATTCAATATTACTTCAATCCATAATTAATTATAAATTATTTTTTAATGTAAAATCAAGCATGTGAATATGTATTCAAAATCAATTATATAATGTCAAATCAAACAAGTACTTAATATATTTTAAGGTCTTCTTATTCATCTAAAATAGGATTAAAGGATTTAATGAATGTCAGTTGATAACACACACTTGAATTCAATCCTTGTTATTGGGAAGTGACAACATACTTTAAGTACAACTAAATCTCAAATTAAGAATTAGTCTTAATTAATCCAAAGGATCAAAGTTTTTGAGATATCTCAGGATTCCTCTAGAAAACCAAAGATCTCAACTACGGTGGTTAAAAAAAGTATGAAGTTTTTTTTTAAAAAAAAAACTATAACATTTTTTTAGTAAAGTCAAAATTCTTGATTTTTTAAAACTAAACTAATGAGATGGATTTTATTTTCAAAAAAAGGGGCTAAAAGAATTGGCCTGATACTATTGAAAATAACATTGCTCAGACATATATTAAGAGATTTTTTTAGAAGTGATTGGTCTCATTTAATTTATTTTTAAGGACAAATAGTTTTCATATTTGACTTTATTTTTAAATTAAAAATTTTTAATTTTTTTTAAGATTACAATAACTTATCAGAAATAACGCAAATAAGCAGTTGACGCAACTAGTTGAGTAAGCCTTCATTAAGAGTTTTAACTTTTTTTGGAATACCAGTTAGAATAAATCTTCCTAATGACTGAAAGACGGGGACATATTTTAATAAAATAAAATGGATTTAAGTATATTGAAATTTAATTTATTATAAAATATTGAAAACCGATTTTTTTTAAGATATTCTTTTGTGTCAGATGTTTTTTTTTATCTCATTGATTAGAAAAGTATACGTAACCATATACGTCCGTATCAAAACTTTCCACTTAAATTTCCTTAAATAGATGTCATTTAGATGGCGAGTGTAGAGAATATACGTTATATGTGCGTTTATTTTTCAAAAATACTTTTTTAACTATAAAATATCATTTTATTTTGTTTTCCAAAAAAGTCGTTTTTATTATTATTTTGAATTTTATATATATATACACACACACATAACATAAGAAACGGAAAAAGATTATACGTAAACTTAAAACAAATTACATATGTTAAAACTAACTAATATAAGGTGGAGGAGACTTTGTTTTAGAAGATGAAGGGTCTATTTCTTAGAAGTTAGAAAGTGTCATAAGTTAAACACTCTAACTTTGAAGAGAGAGAAAAAATACTTTTTAATTATTATTCATCAACTAATGATCAGTGTAAGAGAAGAGAATATATATAAAAAAAGTTGTTTGTTTAAATCAATTTATAAAACAAGCTATACCGTCAAAAGAATATACAAATAAGTATAAAAATTAACAAAAGCTCTGACCCAAATATACGAAGCCCATGAATCGAATATAATGTTTGTTAACTCCAAAATTTCCAACAAAAGCGTTGCATCCTTGCCTTAGCGTAGGTTCCGGTTGGAACAATGGGGGAAAGAAAGTAGAGTAGTTCCATGAATCAGCGACACGACCATGCTGTAAAGTTTGTATGTCCTTACTCCTTAGTCCTTATTACGATGATAAGGACTTAAATTTTATATATAGAGGGTGTTTTTAATGGGATGATGTGACCAATGTTTTTGTTTTTCATGTAAAAATAGCTTTTATTGAGATACGGTAACGATGATGAATTTTCATTTTTTTTATTCTTACTTTATTAGTTTATTTATATTTTTATTGCATCATTTATTATTATTTTTATGTTTTTTTTTCTTTCATTTTTTCTCTTCCTTTCATTCATCACTCATCTCACAGAAAAACATTACTATTATATACTCCATATCACAAACTTAAATGTAAGGAGCAAACTTACATAGTTAAAATAAAATTAATATGATTAAAAAATTATAATGTTAAAGAATATTGTTAGAGAAGTGCATGTCATCCGAAATTCCGAATGTAAGTTATGCGAATGACAAAGCCTATAAGTTATCACGCATATATTGGTTATAGCAAAGTTATTAAAATGCTTTTGATATTTTATTTTAAAAATATATAATATATTTGTATAGTATTAAATACAAGTTGTGTGGATTTAATTAAAAAATTCATGATTTTTTACAATAAAACATTAAAACTTGTAATACAGTGTATTGCTAACTTTTAATTGCATATTAGCATTTATGTTAAGCTGGAATAGCATATGCTTGTTAGAAATGTATGGCACAACACCCATGTGCTCTTACGTATCTCAAAAGTCCAAGCCACGTCGCAGGCAAGGACAAAATAGCGATCAATGATTTGTTGCTTCTTTATATTGCATGTATTATACTATTTTATTTTATTTTAAGTTAAAGACGAGATTCAATGGGATTGTGAATTCGTGCCAGATGAATAAGTTCCCTTGTTTTAAGTTTTGTTTTAACTAAAAGAAGTATTTTAATTACTTAATTTGTTTTTACTTGTTCTGTTATAAGTTTCACAAAATCAATTAAAGGTTGATATTTTTATTATTTTCTTGTGGTATTTATTAGTTTAGATAGTAATTTTGTAAATTTTACCCAATATTACACAAGTTTTCTAAAAAAATATACTACTATTATTATATAGACAATAGATAGAAATTAAAAATATAATCAAAATGTTATATCACAGCATTTGGATCAATTAATGTTAGATTATTTTAATTTAATTAATAATTTTAAATTTAAATTTTAAATATATAGTTATATTAAATATTTTAAAACAAAATTTTGTTGTTGTAATAATTTTGCTTGGCTCAAACAAAACTGTATGCAATAAAAAATACACGTGGTAAAAAAATCAAAATACCATGTGATATATTTCACACCGTTTCGTAAAAAAATTGTATTAGTAATTTATAAATATTTAATTTTATAGAAATTTAACCTTAGAATGTGTATTTTAATATGTCCTTTATTTTAAAAAATAACTTATATAATTAAAAAATAGGTTGTTTTTTAAACTTAAAACCCACGGTCTAACCCTAATTCACATAAATTTTTTACCCATAAACTTTTTCTATGTAGACATTAACCCTAGTCCACATAAACCGAAACTAAATAGAATAAGCTAACCCACCTTATCAGCTCTAGTTTTAAATATCTTTGGAAAGAGAAAAAAATCATATTAGGACTCAATGGACCCACGTTGGCACAATGAATGGTTTACATACCTTTTGATTAGATTTGAGTGCTGAAACTTGCTAATATTCAGAAGCCAAAATATGATTTTTTAATTCTACCTTCGGGCTTTTGAAGAGGCATGTAAACTTTTGAATAGAAGACAGAGGAATGATGATATACTTATGCTGATGATATATAGAAGACAAGAGTGAGTTAATATTTCAATTGACACAGTATGGATTATGGTCTATTTGGATGAAAATAAAAACAACTTATTATTTTTTTTTAAAAAAAAAAGACATACAACCAAAACCTAATTTCAAAAGGATTAAACCAAATTTAAAATATAATACGTTTTATATGAATGATTTGTTTGTTTGTTTTTTTAGATCTTTGGAACGACTGACTCTATTTGAAGGGTATAGTCAGTTAATGTTTGTGTTCCCCTCCTCTCCAAAGTCTAATGCTTTGTTTAGTGGGAGTGGACTAAAAAGGGAGGTTTGATAACACTCATGGTGTATTTAGTGGAATGGATAAAAATAATATTGAAGATAAATTTTATATTTTTATGAAATTCACATATTTTCCATTTTACTTTAATTTAAATATTTTTTTATCAATTTTTATCCAAACTACTCCAATTTTTTATGAAGTTAACTTTACTGTTAGTGGATCCTACAATTTTGTCTTGTACGAAAAAAAGTGTCACTTACATTTTGTGTCCTTGGGTGGGTAAAAGATACATTCCAACTTATGCATGAACTTTTGGCTGGTAAAAGGAACATTCTTGACCAGATAAATTTTTTTTTTATTTCCACTCTATATCTCACATTTTTCTCTTAAGCCAAACAACTCAACATTATATTCTTTTTCTCTAATTATCTCTCTTTTATTTCCACTCACTATATTTTTCTCTTAACAATCAAACAAAGCACAAGTGTTCATATTTTATTCAATCTATTTTATTATTTTTTTAAAAAGTTATAAAAAAACTAAAGAGAAGCATTTATTCCTCTTAAAGTAAATGTGGCAAAACATACATCAATTATTCAAAGGATAAAACAAAAATAATAATTTTTAAAAGTTGTATAGTTTAATTTTATATGTTGTTATCGTAAAAAAAAACTTATTATATATTACGTGACTTTTTAAAAAGTTACTATAAAAATCAATAAATTTACTATGATGATTTGTAATTATATCATATTGTAAAAAAAAATTATATTGTGAATGTTAGACTATTTATTAAAAGTTTCTAAAATTAAGAATATAGTTTAATTTTTGTATAACAAGCTTTATATTGTAATATTTGATAAATATTCTAAAATTATTCATTTTTTAAATACATTGTAAAAATCATTTTCTTTCAAGATAACTCAAAAGAAAGAGTGTTCAAAAGAGTGTGTTAAGTAATAGTATGTCATTATTATTTTAAAAGTAAAATTGGCATACTGAAAAAGTAATGATTAATTCTATTTGCTGCAAAAAAATATTTTTACTTACCTCTAATAGAACTTTTATTTTCTGTAAAAAAGAAGAAATTTTCTGAATCTCAAACTTCCATTTATATACACAAATTAACGTCATAAAAAATTGACAAAAATGAGGTGACAAACTTCAGTTATGCGAGCTTAAAAGTTAAACTATAGATAAGTTTATGTTCAATAATGTTATGTACATAAAAACTAAAAAAACAACGTCTCCTATTTCATTAATAATATTTAAATAAGAATAATAGTTTTAAGTTAGAAAAATATTTTATAAGTGTTTTATTGTAAGAACAACTACATATTACTTGCACACGGGAGAATTTAAAATCTATGCTTGATTTTTGTTTCTTTTACAAATATCTTTCAATGAAAAACGTTGAAAATCCAATCATACATTAAACGTCAATCACTAATTCATCACTTCGAGAATGAAAGAATACTAGAATCTCTGACTAGATACTCCTATTTTGATTATTAAAAAAAAAAGAAAAAACTCCTATAGTAATTTAAAGTAAAAGTACAACTTACGGTCGCTGAGTCCATGTATCAATAAAACTTACATTTTAAAAAAAAAACCTATACGAGTATCTTAGAAACTAACCATCCAAACATTTTCTACAAATAGAAATGAAGAGTTTAGGTGCATTAGTGTGAAACCATGAAGAATTTCATGAGGATGGCTTCCAGTAAAAATTTAAAAACCCTTATTCTATACCCAAAAAAATCAATCGTAGGAATCCACAATTACTTTTAAAATAAAAAAATGAAAAGAATGGAGGGAAAATTACTTAAAAGTGAGGGGGACCACAGCTGGCTGGATCTTTAACCGTATTAGAAGATGCCATTAAATTAGACAGAAGCTGAAAGTCACGATGAAGATGAAGATCAAGAACAAAATTCTCGCGAGTCTGTTGCGATGTCCTCGACATATTAAAATTTCAAAGCCACAGGTGGATAGTTCAAAAAACGGGGTTGCGTGTGCTCATTATGCTCACCCTCTAACAAGTTAAATTTAAATAATACATTCATTATTTCAATTTTTTTAGTTCTTTTTTTTTTCTGCAGTAAAGATTCGAGTATAATACTTTCATTCATTTGTTATACTCAACTTCTCGTTAATATTTTGTAGTACAATAAACATGTAATGTGATTATGTGAATATAATTTTGTTATATTGTTAATTAATTAAAATTCACTTTTGACATATTTTTTTAGAGTGATTATAGAAAAACAAAAAAAAAATGGTATATAACAGTTTACTTTGAACACAATTACAAAACATTTATATTGTATGAATTATTTATTTTTTATTTGTTAATAATTTAAAGTAGTTTTAGGAATTTACACATAAAAATTTATTTTAACTTAACGTTAAATCTTAAATCTTGCGATTGAGTTGTATAATAAAAAAAAAAATTACAAACTTCCTGTAATTCTATCAGGTTGGAGTAGGATTGAAAACAGTATTTTTAGAATTGAAAAATACATAATGGTCACAGCATAAAAATTAAAAGAAAATTTAAAATCTGACAGCGCCTTATGTTTTATTTATTTTTGGTACGTGAATGACAAGGGAGATGAACTGATGCAAACGGAACGCGGACTCCAAGCCTAAAACAATGAGGCAGATTTAAGGAGAGAGTTGAGGTCCGTATATTTTAAACTTAAGCTTAGTTTCTATTTTCTAATTTCCAATAACCAACCGCAAAGGTGGTCTTGTTTTTGTTTCTTTTGGAGAAAGAGAGTGAGAGAGAAGAACTGTGTGTTGTGTGTGTAAGAGAGCCATGGGGAAATCTACCTCCTGCTTCAAACTAATCACTTGCGGTGGCGATGCGGCGGAGAAGGATGATTACCACCAAGTCTCTGAGGTAACCTTTCTCATCTCAATGCTTCAATTCACTTTAACACACTCTTACTATGTTTGGCAACATCTGATGTGTGTGTCTGCATGTGTGATCCGAGGTTGTTTGTCTTTTTCTTTAAATTAACGGTCTAGGGCTCTCTTCTGCTTGCTGCATTCATGAATCAGTTGCTTCGTGTTGGATTTCAGTGATTCCGTTTTTTTTTTTTTTGTTTTTTTGGATTGCTTAAAAAACTATAGAATATGAGTTGATGCGGTTTTTCCATCATTGTTTTTTTTTTTTTTGTGTCCTTCTCGTGATGCATAGTTTCATGATTACCGATGGATGTTAGGGAACTGTTCACGCTCTCTGTTGATAATTATTATGTTCACTTTTTTTGTTAACTTCGTTTTCCTGATTATCGATATTTGCATTTCATTGCCAATGCATGAGGACGATCCCAAAATTGTTGGCATTAGCTGATTTTTTAAATCTGGGGTCTAGCAACTTCATTAAGATTATGTCATATGACGCTTTTGATATGAAGTTAGAAACAACTTGATCTTTAGATCTATGCTTCTAGGTCTTCTGTGTTTTCATTGGATAAAGTGTACGCATTGCACATGTACCTTCAAATAGTTGCTCATTGCTTTCTAGTAAATTTCATTCAACGAGTGAAAGATTCATCAAAATGATTAGTAATTGGCATTATGAATAATTACGCAAGTCTCAGAAGCATCAATCATATGATCATTGAAAACATAATTCGTCCAGGATTTATTTATTTATTTATTTATAATTTAGTTCATTGAATATTTATTTCCTGTTGTCTGTAATGAGTTATTGTATCTGTGTCATGTGGAAAAATTGTCTGCAATTTCTCATCGTTTTTCATTATTTTTTACAATTCCATTGCATAACTAATTAAAAGCTGCATTTGAAGAGAATATTGTAAAAGCATGCTTCACGAGCAAATTTTTTCTTTTGCAAAATTGGAAGAGTTAATGCTTTGCTGCATTATGAACGAGATGAATCTTTTCGGATTGATGCAGCATTCAATTTTTTACACAAACGTGTATTACTGGAAAAAAAAAGAAAAATATACTCATTCTAGGTTGCTTAGAATCAGCAATCCCATCCTGTAAGTAGGATTTTTTATTGTACTGTTTGAAATCGAAGCCTGGAATATAATCATCATTGTACTGAATCTCTTTTAGTACTAAATTTAGGAAGTAGCATTTGTACATAATGAAGCTAGGGACAGAATCACCCTTCCTGGCTTTTTGCATGTGATTCATGCTGGAATAAAGTAAACTCTCGTAAATTGTGTTGTGGAGGATGTCTGGTCCAAAAATATTTATATTCATCATTTATAATTTCTACTTTCTAGCTAGCAGTAAGAAGAAACTGAGGTTATGTATCCTTTCCAGTGTGCATACATATATGGCTTGAAGTTTGTTTTTGATACATTTATTTTAAATATTATTCCAGATCAAGGAATCTAACGATAAACGTGGTTGGAGTTTCCGAAAGAAATCTGCAAGGCATCGTGTGCTTAGCAATACTGTGATAGCAGAGGCCCCATCTTCTGCAAATAAGGAAACTTCAGAATGTAGTACTTTTAATTTTCAACCACTTCCTGAACCTAATGTTGTTGAGAAGATTTACACAACAAATTGCTCTGATGAGAAGCCCCAGTTATCTTCCTTTGAAAGCTCACAAGTAGAAGAAACAAATGTCATTGAAACTGAGGAGAAGTTGGATGTGAATCCACCAGAGTCTGATGTCATCATCATCCAGGCTGCTATTAGAGGGTTATTGGTATGTTTACCTTTTGAAAGTTTGCTAATCTAGAACCTTGCAAGAAGGAACAACTGTAACTTCTTTTTTGTGCTTTATTCTTGTTTCTTTCAGGCTCAGAGAGAACTACTACAGCTTAAGAAAGTAGTGAAATTGCAAGCTGCTGTTCGTGGGCACTTGGTCCGGAGACATGCTGTAGGAACCCTGCGTTGTATTCAAGCCATCATCAAAATGCAGATCCTTGTGCGAGCTCGTCGTGCTTGGCAGTCACGTCTGGAAAATCATTTAAATCATAAGGATGGCAAAAGGGATTCCTCAGAAGCTTTGGTATTGTTATTTGAAATTACTGATTAGCAGATGCTTTGCCCTCTGTGTATTAATTTTGATGGTTCTTGTTCAGTAGTTACTTGTTTAAGTTTGGTTGAGCTTGGGGAATATTTAGTCTTTAGAATTTTCCCTCAATACATTGAGCATTCGATACCCATGCTTGAAATCCAGAGCATAGGATCTGTGTTTCATTGTTTAATAGTTGAGGCTTATTTTATATTTTAATTGTGAAGAGCATCATATGATGTATAGTATGGTCGATTGATATGCTGGAAACATTGCACTAAGTGTGACCATTTATTTTTTACCTTGGTTTAGGGAAACAAAAATCTCATGACCAAATCAAATGTGAGTTACATTTCCATTGAGAAGCTGCTTAGCAATAGGTTTGCTAGTCAGGTATGGTGAAAATCGATATTTTTGTTACCCACTTTGAAGTTCCTATATTTATTTATTTATTTTCCCACTAAATCCCCTCCCATTTTTTTATACATTCAAGCTGTTGGAATCAACACCAAAGAACAAACATATCCATGTAAAGTGTGATCCTTCTAAATCCGATTCTGCTTGGAAATGGTTGGAAAGGTGGATGTCAGTATCATCAAAAGATATTGCAGAGTGCAAAGAAACTAGTTCTTTGGCAGAGCAATCAAGGGAAAGCAAAGATAGTTCTCCCCTGTTTCAATTCGAAACAGGTATTCCTTCTGAACCTTTTCCCCAAGCAGCTGACTCAGAGCTCACTGTTGAAGATTCACTTCTGCCATCTGAGGATGAAGAAAAGTTAATTACTTATGATGCTAATGACTTTGAGTTTCAAGCAAGCTACTCCACATCATCTATTGTAAAAGATGACTTGGTACAGGTTCCTCCTGAAGAAAGAATTGCATATGATGCTAAAGTTGCCTCAGACGAAGCTGATTCCTTCCTAAATGAAAAATCAGCATCAGATGCAAGTGCCCCACCAGAGCTTAATTTCATTCATAAGGGGCCTGAAATTGCCCCACCATCAGAGCATCATTCTCTTCAGAAGGGGACTGAAATTGCCCCACCATCAGAGCATAGCTCTCTTCATAAGGGTCCTGAAACTGCCCCACCATCAGAGCCTAATTATTTTAATCAGAAGCCTGAAATTGATGGTGAGCAGGGCATACGATCCATGAAAAGATTTGCCTCAGACCAATTAGAGGCTGAAGGAAAGAAACCTGTAAATGGTTCAAGAAAGGTCAGTAATCCTGCATTTATTGCTGCACAGTCAAAATTTGAAGAGCTTAGTTCAATAGCAAATTCTGTTAGGACAAGCAGTTTGTCCTACCAAGATTCAGCTGTTGAATCACAAGGAGACACCTCTTCTGTAGGCAATGATACTGCATATAGATCAAAAGAGTTTGCATTTGAAAATCCTGCTGCTTATCTTTCTAGGTTTGCTGGTTCTGAATGTGGCACTGAACTCTCTATTTCTTCCACTCTTGATTCACCTGACATATCAGAGCCTGGAGCTACGGAAAATGAGCGAGATGCCAAAGATTTAGTGGAAGGGATTGGTATTCTTGAGAACACTGTAAACCGTGATGATGAGGCCAATGGCAATGTTTCACATGTCATCCCAGCTTCTAACCTAGCTAATTCTGTTTTGGATAAGTCAGAGATTGTTGATGACATTAGTGCCAATTTGGGTCACTCGGTGGTAGCTGTGGACTCTGAAGAGCCTGCTATTAAGACCGAGAAAAATGCACCTGACCTGCAGAGAGAGCTGCCAGAGTCTGTTCTGCAAGATTTAAGATCATCTCCAGAAGCTTCACCTAGAAGCCATTTAACTGTCCCTGAATCACAAGGAACACCTTCAAGTGAAGTGTCTGTAAAACCTAAAGATAGTACAATCAGCAAGACTAGATCTGGCAATAAACGTCGGAGCCTATCATTGAGTAACAAATCACCTACAAATCCAAATCATGATTCAGGCTCAAAAGGCAGTAGGGAGCAACTGCCTAAAGATCAGCAGAATGGAAAGAGGCGCAATTCCTTTGGCTTAGTAAAGCCTGATCACATTGATCAAGAACCTAGAGATAATAGTACTAACAACAATTCTCTTCCCCATTTCATGCTAGCTACCGAATCTGCTAGGGCCAAGGTTAATGCAAATAACTCTCCAAGATCAAGTCCAGATGTGCATGAACGAGACATTGAAGTTAAGAAGAGACATTCCTTACCTGGTGCCACTGGTAGGCAAGTTTCTCCCCGCATCCAACGATCAACATCTAAGGCACAGCAGAGTGCCAAAGGAAACAATGTACATCCTCCTCAAGGTAATTTCTAAAGTATAAGGAATCTTCTTTGATAGGATTTGGAAATATTATGTGTGGTGGAGCTTGAGTACCTTTTTTTTTTCCTGGCATTAGGCCATGTTCTAAATGGAGAATCAATTTTGTCTTAATTGAATAGTTTGGCTGTTCAACATGCCAGTAATGGATTTTTTTTATGTGGGTATAACCTTTGATCAATCAGGGCTGTGTTCATTACAAGAATCCGGACTATGTTTACAGATTATGTCTGGGTATAACCTTTGATCAATCAGGGCTGTATTTCTGATCATTGTGGTTGTTTGGGGTTGGGGAACTAGAATGTTAATGACATTTTTTCATCAGTTTGTTTTTGGGTTGTGTTCTTAAAATAATGTTGGAAATGCCACTTTTTGAGGCTCAAGTGCAAGGAGGCAGATCTTCCTTGTTAAATGAAAAAATGTTGCAAACCTTTTAATGGCAGATATTTTATCACATTTTTTTGTCCTTTGATCAATTAATATGTGCCAACTTGATTTAAACTTTCTTCTTACGCCTGCACATTTATCAATATATCAATGTTAAGATATTTGTAATGTATGATTGTGTTTGTTTGATCTTTTGTGCTTTCTGTCTCACCTCCTTATAGTAAATCAGAATAAGATGCTGGTTCTCCAAACTTTCTAGAGGAAAACTAAGATTTTGGTGTGAAGAAAAGAAAAAAGTTCTGCTTTGCAAGTTGTATTACTTACCTCTTGATTTCTGCTTCTTCCAGAGAGAAAATGGCTGAGGTGAATTGAGGGCGAAGTGTGCCGACAAGCTTCTATGATGATTTCATTTTAATTGTCTTTGAAGCATAGCTGCTCCGTTTTATATGTTTTTTTTTTTCTCCCCCTCTTTATATTTCTTGACTCTTTGTATTCTTTGCCTCCCTTTTCTGCTTCCCCAAATTTGAAGGTGCTCAGTTTGGTTGTGACTGTTGGGACCATGCATATGTAAAAGTGAGTGAGGCTTATATATGTACATTGTTGCTCTGATCATGGTTATTATTGTACCATACCTGTGAGGTGCATGCGATTTGTAAGTTTCAAAGTTCAGACTACGACTGCTTATTTGAGATATTTTAATGTTTGTTAAATATATTTTGCTTGATTTTTGACAACCGCATGATTTTAATACTCATTGCCCATCATTACTGCAATAAGTTGAATATCATCTTTCTGATTTTTTCGGACCACTATCCTCTATAGATGTGATTAGGGATGGAATTAGGCAGAGTCGAGTTAGGTTTTGCTAGGCTTGGGTCTAACCATGATTTGAGTTTGACCTGTTTATTCGTCAAAATCCTTCTTTAAAGGTTTAAGGTGGCCTACACATATAAGCCTAACTTAGCCAACAAGCTTATTTAAAGGCCTTGTTTCTGATATTTTTTTAATAATGAGATAGAGGTAAACATAGATATGTCGAGCTTTATAAAAATCACATCCTCCTTTGGATCATGTTCATCATGCCACTTACAAGTTTGAAGGGTATGATCAAGATTACCACAAGCATCATAAGAAGTGCTCAACCTTTCATACTTAACCAGTAGGCACACAGGATTTGGAAGCTCCTAGTTTGCATGCTCGAGTGAATTACATTAATCACCCTTAAAGTTTCATGAATTTATACAAAAGCATCTGCATTTTTAACCATTATAGTAACCTCCATTGTAAGGGATGTTGGTATAATATTATAAGGGATGCTAATGTAATGTTTTTAAACATTGAGTGTTCGAGTGTTCGTATAAGAATAGAAAAAAGAGTAGTTTTGTAATTTGAAAAAAAAAAACTCAAGGATACGAGTATAATTTGTTCTTATTTATATTGTTTTTTAAGATATATTTATTATTATTTATTTATTTTGATAAAATCTATTATTATTTTAGATAATATCTAATTTATTACATACATTACACTTGTGATAGATGAAAAAATTCTTAACTTTAGATGTGTTCTTTGATCTTGACTCCTTTTAACCAAAATCATGATTTTGGTCAAATATTGGGGTTTATGCAATAATAGACGTGGTTCATGCGAGTGGACGTGTGTGTACATGTGAGAGTGTGCGTGTGTGTACACGTGACATTGAGGACAACCCTTTTAAAGTTATAAATAGGGGCCATCGATTAGGGTTTTACTCTCTTATAAAAATTTTCAATATTTTCTTCTCTATACTCACATTTTGAAGACGTAAAACGATTGAACCCTAAATATGCGTCGATTGCAAAAATCGAAACGAGTTTCATGGGCCTCCGATTTAGATCTTTGTCAGGTAAAATTATCATCTTTTAGTAGCCAAATCCCAACTTGATCGATTCCGATAGTTATCCTATAATCGCTCCTCTTATGAACCCTACTTTTTTTTTTATTCATGCCTTGTGTCTTCCATTAACCTCACTTATGCCTTTTATCTTTGTCACTTATGTCTTTCATTTTTTTTTATTCATGCCTTTTGTATTCCATTAACATCACTTATTCATGCATTTTATCTTTGTCAGGTAAAATTATCATCTTTTAGTAGCCAAATCCCAACTTGATCGATTCCGATAGTTATCCTATAATCGCTTCTCTTATGAACCCTACTTTTTTTTTTATTCTTGCCTTTTGTCTTCCATTAGCCTCACTTTGTGTTCTTGTCTTTGTTGATACTCCATCATCGACCTTTCTTGAATACTGATTACAATCTGATCGGTCCTTGCTAGTTTTGTTTGCGAATTGAGGGTTTTTCCTTTCAAGCCAAGATAATACAGATACAAGGAAAGGAATAACCCTAATTGAATTTGTAGACCCTGGAGGACTTTCTTTCTAATTTGTTTTGAATAAAAGTTGACTAACCATAGATTAAATGCCTAAAAGTAGGCTTTTAAATGATGGAAGAAGAAAGAAGAGAAAACTATTGTTCCAAAATAGCAAAGGAACTAAAGTGAAATTTATTTGGCAATAGTGCTTTGGGCTATAATTTCCTCATGGCATTTAAAATTCCTGATAAGGTCTATGCAGCCTTGTTTCTTCATTTATTTGAAGGTATTGGTAAGGTCATCAGCCAATGCCCAAAAGATAATTTGAAGCTGATTACAATCTGATGTGCCTTTGTTCTGCCTGTGAATTGGGGTTTTTCACCTTTCCAAGTCGCAATGTAGTTTTGACAAAGGGAGAAATGGCCCTAATTGAAATTATAAATCCTGGAGGACTTTCTTCCTGACTTGTTTTTAATGAAAGTTAAACTGGTATTGTTCCAATTGAAGAAGAAGAAAAGAATAGGTATGGTTCCAAAATACAAAGGAATTAACACAACCTATTTGGCAATAGTGGTTTTGATGCTAATTTTTTCATGGCACTTGAAACTCCTGATAAGGTCTATGTTGTCTTGCTACTTCATTCAGTTGAAGCTATTGGTAGGTGTTAAAAGGTCATCAACCAATACAAAAAAGATCATTTGAACGATGTGTCTTGGCCTGTATTTTGAATTGTTAATGAGACTATGGCAAGTCCATCTATGACCATGGCTGCAATTTACAATCTTGTAGTATGTTGGAGAATTACATGCACGAAAAATTAATTAGCAATTACTTTTGCATGAAGAGCTCTAATAGAAGTCCCGAAGAATGTGATAACGAAATGAGCAAAATGCAATTACTAAGATTTTATGACAGAAATATATATATATATATATATATATATATAGTCAAGTTTTCCCGCACCAAGTTAACTACAAATTCTTGGGGCTCGATGGCTAAATCTGATTTGTGAGCTGTTGGTATTTTTTTTCAAAAATGAAAATGTGTGTGAAAGTACTGATTGAATGTTTTGGTTCACTTTCATTGAAGAATAAGCATTATGTTGTTGTATGATTAGAAAAAGTTGTTAATAGCCACTGCAATCTCTAACTCAATGTAAAGTTACGTGGAAGACTTTATATGCAGGGAGAAGAAATTTCAACAACTTAAACACTACTTGAATCGGAATTTATTAGGGGAGAATGAATGCTCTTGTATTAGCTAGTTAGACAATTTCTTTATTTTCTTTAATATACCCCCTTTCAATTTTTTGTAGATTGTGTCATTTATACTTTCATTTTCATCATGTATTACAAACAACGTTTCATATAGGATTAAATTCTATTGGCTTAGGACTCTTGAGGAGAAGGGCATAATTGGCCCTGCTTGATGTTCCTGTTTCTGGATGCCTCTGCTTTTGACAAGCTTTAGATGGTTCAGGAAAAAGAAAAATTTCCTTAATTGGATCTGATCTTAATTTTGAATGGTCTGAATATATGTTCAATTGTGTGTGCTACTGTTCTTGCAGATTATATTTCGAGACATTATTGAAATAATTTATGGTGCATATATGTGGGTATAGATTGGTTTTGTTACCCTTTAGTGATTTATTTTCTGAATTAGTTTATAATGGTCATCCTAAAATTCTCTCAAGTTTCCATCTGGAAAGATACTTTGAAACATGTTATATTTATTTTGTTAGCCTTTTGCGATTGCACAAGTGAAAAAAAGGGGGACATCATTCCTGGTATTTGTTATTGCTTTGAGACGTGTCCTTATGGGTCTTATGTGTGGTTGCCATGTTACTGCTTGCCATTTGGATTTAAGAATCTGTTATTCTTTCTAAATCAGGGATCTTAATTTGGTGTTACCCAAGTTTCTGTGCACACGGGTCATTGAAAGAAGGCCAGACTCACGTGTGCGCAAATCTTTCTCTCTATGTCCAATTTTAATGAGAGGCATCACTATCTGGCCTAGTAGCTGGGCGACATTGTAAATTATGTTTTTATTAGATAGTGTTTCTTTTCAGACTGGGGAAAATCTTGATGCAGTTTTTCTTTGAGTCCTACACTGGGCTGTGAAAATCTTAAAATATATTGAGGAATAGAAGATATTGGTTCTCGGCCTTTAAGTACCTATTAGATGAAACTTATGAATGTCAAATTTAGTAACTTTTAAGTCCTTCATTCTGATTGCATATATAAATTTGAATGGAAACGTGCTTCTGATATGATTGCAATCATGTTGAATGCTCTTGCATCTATTTGTTTCATCATAATATTTTAGCTACTTGTGTTTTATTTTAGTGACAACAATTCACGTTATATCATCAAAGATTATACTTGGATGAAATATGTTGCAAATTGCTTGATTGTGTATTATACTGACTAATATTGATTTTTGTATGTGATAAGTGAAAGTGATCATTACATCTGTCTGATGACATATATTCATTTTGTGCAAAACATCTTTCATTGTTATCATATTTTATGAGTGGTATTTAACTTTTCTGTGTGTTTGTGTTTTGTGGTCAATAAACTCATGCTGGATTAACATATATATATTCCCTTCAGGGATAAAATGATTTTCTTTATTCTTCAAGTATTTGTGAATTTATAATCACCTACTTGAGGTTGTATTGAGTAGATAGAATTAATAGTTAGTCACTGAAGACTATTCTGCCTAAATATTGGTTATAAAAAAATGTTAGAAGAGCGCCAAAAGGCAAAAGACTAATACTTTTTCATTAAACAGGTTAGGCTATTCTTATCAGAGGAATCTCCTTCACAGGTTGGGTTAAATTCTCAAGACCACGTCCAAGCAAAGACATCATTGCTGTTGCATCCAGATGGAGCAGGTTCTGACGACATTCTGCCTCCTGGATTTGAGGGAACTCATGCTAAAAGTCAGTCCGAGATTAAGCTATCCCAAATACCAGTTATTAAATGGATTACTCCTCCAAAGGTAGTTTTGTGTTAGTTCCCTGTTAAGCAATGCCCTCAGTAGATTTCAGTATTATCTATATTTCAAAATAGATGGAAGCAAGTAAGAGATAAAAAAGTGGTGAAATGCATGAGTTTGTCTTCCATGTTACGTCTTTCTTATTCAATTTGTCATTCTCCCAGATTGAGGTAAATCCCACATGGCGAGTAGCGGTTGGGGAAGAAAGCACAGAGGTAGAGGATCAACCTCAGAGGGAGATGAGAGTACTTGAAGCTATTTATCCTCGAATATCTTCCATTCCTCAAAAGTTTGTGTCTTCTCTTTGCATTGTACTATAATTTTTTTTTTTTATTGGTTTCCATACTCTTGTCATATGAGAATTTCCCCCCCTATATACAGCCCTTCTGTTTCAATGGATGTTGAAGAGTCCCATTGCATGGATGATCAAACTGCTTTGATACCAATAACACCAATTGAAGAAGAAGAAGCAGCAGCAAAAGCATTAATGGATTCCTTGAAACCATTTGATGTTTCACAATCTCTTCAATTAGCTCCTGGTATTCTTAAGGATTCAAACTCTGCTACAAGTATGCAGTTAGCTTGTGGTCTTGCATCTGATGTAGTTGCTGCTGCATTTGTTGCTTTAACTAGCCTTGTGAAGAGAAATGAACATGGAAATTTTATTGACCATGAATCAGTTAATCATATTCTCAACAATCCAGAAGTGATCGTGAAGTTGGTTAGAGATTATAGAGCTGCTAATAATTCACAATATGTACATAATGCGGGGTCATCCTTGGCGGCCTTTTCAAATCCATCGATTCCTATTCAAGGAGAAACCACTACACCTTCATCGGTTGTTTTTTCAGGCACTTCTTCCTATGCTCCCCCAATTGGAGGTCTGGTGGAACCTATTACTACCCAATGGCCTCCTAGGCCTGCAATGAGTTCAGCTATTGTTTCTTCTTCCATTGAGGTCCCTCCTGCAAGAAATGTAAACTACTATAAGAGCTTAATTCAACAACATGGAGGAGATAAACAAGAAACACTTCCATACTCCAGTAAACGTCAGATTCCTCAGTCAGCAACAAACTATGAGACAACCTCCTACAATCATAGAGGTAAAGTATCAAAACCAAAGATAATGAAGCCTTGTATCTTTTTCAACACTTCTAAAGGATGTCGGAAGGGAGCTAACTGTGACTACCATCATGATGCATCATTTTAACCACGGGGTAATACCGTGTCAGGGATACAAAGTTCAAAGAGGATCAAAATGGATCATGAGATTAGCAGTTAAAATGAACTCTGTTGGCTGGTGGTTTTGATTGTCGTTAATTTTAACGGGGACGACTGAATGCAAGTTTATATCATGTGTTTGATGCGCTTAAGTTAGCATTTAATTTAATGAATAATTGTTGTGAGCCTTGTTTGCTACTTATTTTAAATGCTACACATATTATTTTTGACTGAAAGGCTCCTCTTTATTTTCTTCCCTTGTTTAAGAATCTGCCAAAGTTGTTGCTTTTCTTGGTCCATCTTTCATGATTGTGATTTTAGATGGAGACTGAATGCAGGTACAACCAGTTGGATGATGTATTTTTTTTACATTCTGGCAATATAATTTACATTTTTGTGCAATTTAATCTTCCTTGACGCTATTACTGGAAATAATGGGAAGAATACAAGAAAAGTTTGCACTTTAAGATCATGACGTAGCATATTATCTACAGCATCTGGGATCCATTTGTCTTTCAAGACACTCACTTGTTGGCCATTTCCAATTTGCCACAAAACCCCTGCCTCAAGTCCTCAATTATTTCCTTTGTTGACATGATATTACTCCAAACATAACTAGGGTTGTATCCTTTTTAGGCTTCAGGGGTGAGTCTTATGAAAATATTTAGCCCTCATCACTATAGTTATAAGAGAATTCTCTAAGTGAATGATCTGAAACCAATTCCTCTATCACGTTGGATCTGGTGAGCTTTCCCCAATGCATCTTCTCCCCCGCTTAATGAAATCTTGTTGTCATGCTCTTTATGTGGTTTTACATATGGAAGCTGATAGTTGAAAGCATCCCATAGTGTATGTTTGGGCTTGACAGAGGCTTTTTTTTTCTTTCAACCCTTTAATTTCTTCCACACTATTTCCTTCACAAAATTGAAGATTTCAGTGTTTAATCTACCAACCATAGTGGGTAATCCTAGGTAGTTGTCATGTCTCTCAATTGCCTTAACTTTTAGAAGTTGTATGAGCTCATTTTTGCTGGTAGTGGGAACATTTCAGCTGAATGAGAGTTCTAACTTGTGGAAGTTTATCCTCTGCCTTGAAGCTTCCTCATACTTCCTCAAGATGTTAGCTAATTGGAATGCTTCTTCTGTTGTTGCTCTCCAAATATAACAATGTCATCTGTAAAGAATAAGTGTGAAATGGTAGGTGCTCGTGGACAAATTGGATTCCATGAAGAGCTCCTGATTGAACACACTTTGAGATCATAGTAGAAACTGTCTCCACACAAAAGATAAAGAGAATCTCCCTACCTAAGACTCCTTTGCGGCTTGAACTCTTTTTGTGGATTTCCATTAAGCATCACAAAGAAAGAAACAATTTTGACACACTTCATTACCACTTCCATGAAACATCGGGGGAAAACCCATATGATTGAGAAGCTATTGGAGGAAAGACCATTAAAACCTATCAAATGTTTTGGACATGTTGAGCTTGAGAGCTATGAGTCCTTGTCTTATACTTTATGAAATTGAAATACTCAAAAGCTATGATAGCGTTGTCACATGGAGAATATAATCAGACACAAGCTTGAGTGTTGTTAGTACTTAGTACAACATCAGTTCGTTCTTTTGAGGGATTCGTTATTAGCACAAAGTTTATCTTCTTTTTTTTCAAAGCTAAAGAAAATTATAAATCTTGGTAAGAATTTATATATTTTCTACCAATAAAAAGAATCTTTAAGAACCCCAAATCGTAATTAGTATGAAAGGAAAACTTGATCAAATGTGTCAACCTCCATTAAGAATCTATTACGAGTGAACACAAAATCCAATATTATGGATGACATATTTTTAAAAATAAAAAATTAGACTTAATTGTAATTTTTATCTCAATTTTTAAAATTTTGGTGAATTTATTCTAATAAATTAATTTGACCTATTTTATCTAAAAAAATTTAAAAACTTAAAATTTTTATCATCCATGAGTTTAAAAAGTTGAGTGTAAAAAAATGAAATTAAGCCAAAAAAATTATAAATGTTTTTTAATTAATTTATAATAAAAATATAAAAAATAATAAATTCTCTTACTCTTTATGTACAATTAATCTAGACATACACATTTTTTTTTACTGAACCTAGACACACACGTTATAAAACTTAATGTACGCTTGGTAATTATTCATTTGTATAAGAAAATATATTTGAAGACTAAAAAATAACTAAATAATAAAAAAAGAAATCTAATTAATCAAACAATTTTACTCTCTTAACTTTACATTCAATGTATATTTAGATTAATTTAATTACATAAAAACTTAAAACAAATCATAAATATATATATATAAATAAAAAATAGTTAAACCCTATTGTAGTCTACAAATTAAAAAAAAAACATGAATTAACTATAATTAATTCTCATATTAATATTAATCACGTTAATTATTAATTAGAGATGGTAAAATCCCACAAATGAAGAAGGGATGAAAAAAAGAGAACTGGAAATACGAAACCCTAAACCCATCATCGCTCCCAGAAAGTTGTATCGGTTTCTCTTCTTAAGTTTTCTTCACCATCTCAAGATTAAGCTTTTTGGGTTCATTACAGGAAAATGTTGAAATTCTTGTCGAGAGTGAAAATCGAGTTCAACGCGTTGGACCCGCGAACGGCGTCGTGTATGGAGTTTCTGGCGCAATGCAACTCGCGGAAGGCGAAGGAGTCGAACCCGGCGTGCGAAGTGGAGGTGAAGCGCGTGAGGGAAGAGCGCGCGCCGCAGATAACGGTGACGTTCGTTAACGGCGTTGAGGAAGTGTTCGACGCGACGGCGACGCCGGCTCAGAGCATACGAAACTTGATTCTGGAAAAGGGTCAGCACCTCGAGACGGAGCAGATGTTCCGCGAAGCTGGGGAACCCTGGCCCGTTGTCATCCCCGACGAGGAGCTCTCGCAAATCGCACCCCCTACCAAAGTGCGTTTCCATTTTCTCTTTTTCAATTGTATTTGCTTCGCCTGTAATATTTAAGCATGTGATTAGGCTTTCAAATGTAAGCGTCAGTTCCTTAAGCATGTGATTAGGAGTTTGAGCCATAAGTCTATGTATGGAAGAACATCTGTTTAGAGAGATTGGTCCGTTAAATAGATCTCTTTACCTCGAAAGATTAGAATTTTACTATTGAGTGGTGGATACCTTGGACACACTAGTGAATTAAATTTAAGTTTGTATGATTTTGAAGATGGAAGAGTAGTAATGATTTAAAAAGGTGTAGTTCGGAAAATTGTTCTTAGCTTTGTTAGTTCTGGTTATAGGTGTGTGTGCATCATAAGTTGCAATGGAGAATTTTTTGGATTCATGAGTTGTGCTATAAGGCAATATGTGGTATTTTTGTGGATGATACAATAGACTGGATTCTTAGTATGCTTTATATTAATTGTGTTGTAGAATGCAGATAGATGAATAGTAAATACTAAATACATTGTCAGTGTTGTTTGATGGATTTCCTTTTTTATAACGAAGCTAGTACTTATGCCTGTATAGCTACAATGTATATGTGATAACTCGGTGATATGGTTTAGTGTTGAGTTTGAGTATGGTTTTATTAACTGTCTTCGATACTCATTGGCTTTGTAAAACGTGGCTTGTAGCTATATCAATTTTAATTAATTTGTGTGTTTTATGTGCCCATTCTTTTAGCCAAGGAAAGCAGAAGACAAGAAGCAATAGGCAATAGCTGAATATTGTTGAGCTTATTAACGGCTATGGATTCTTCTGGGTTTTGTCACCCTTTCTCTTGTTTCTTTTTGGTGGGAGATATGGCATCTGATTCCTGCTGTTGGTGCTGCATACCTTGCTGTATTTCAGCACTTAATTATTGAATGCATAACTATGTATGAGTTGCACAATAATGTAAGGCTCTGAATTGCTAATTTTGAAACTGTAATCTTGTCATGATTGTTTTTGCTTAGTTTGGTTTCCAGAGGATAATTACCGTTTGCATGCACTGCTTACTTGCCTAACTGCTACAAACTTCCATATAATTTTCCTTGTGGCTGCTAACGCGAAGCAACTACATGATGCTGTTCCTGCACGAGTAAGTGTTGCGCTCTAATTCCTAAACGAGTGGTTTAGGAAAATCATTTTTGGGAACAACTTTTTTGCTATTCTTTTGAAGAGAGACGAGTCTGTGAATTTTCTATGTATACGCCAATTATAAGATTTGTGGTTTGAAAATCAATTTAGCCAAATATTGATTTTGTGTATATTGTGGGCGAGTGCACTCGATGTTCTCTCCACTGTTATCTTGGTTTTCAAATTTTTTAGCATCCTGCTGCCCTGTACAACCTGCTTCTTCCTATTTAGGCCTTTTGAATGATAATGATACTTTTATTTTTCAAACTATGGATCAAATTGCTTTGGTTTTACATTAAAATTTATTTTAGTTCTTAAACAATACAGCTGTAATCTATTGCGTCCTTTATAAGTGATTGTTATTAATTTGATTTATCAAATTTTAGATTTTCAATATTTTGATCCCTGCATCAAAATAGCGTAGTAGCTGGATGATGTTGAATTAGACTTGTCGAAAGGGCTTAAAAAGTAAAGAGTTGAACTGAGTATTGATAAAATGTATATCTTTAATGGAGCAAAATAGGAATTTATTCTAAAATCTAAATAGAATAATGCTTGTGTTCTCCCTTGGGGTGAGATTTCTCTTGCTCATGTTTGATTGTTGATTGTTCTGCAACTTGGAAGGATTGGGATTTCTCGTTTATCACGTTTTCCCATTTCGAATTTCAATGGAGAGCATGTAAAGGATTGGGAGGTTTGTTGCTAACACTACGAAGATAAATTTTGGTGATTTGTGTTTACCTGCAACGGTGGTCTATATATACTTGGGAACTAAAGTATGCAATGTAACGACAGATAATTAACTTTACAAAGCATTTGTGGTACGCCAACCCACTACGGTCTACCTAGTTGTTGCTTAACTGCAGAGTCTTTGAATAGTGGATTTGTCGGTCTCGAGCCTGAATATGTATAGATTGGACTTCAGTAAATATTTTATCTGTTAAAATTGCACAAGGGAGTTTTTTTTTAGTGTTTGACCTTTATTTTCTGCTAAATAAGTACTTGGCGTTTTAAAATTGTGTTATATATGATAAAAAAAAAAAGTATTGCTTATTAAAAAAAAGACACTCTCATCCACGTGCAGGGTTAAGGAATTCTACTTGGCACATTTGTAAGTAGTTTGATCATGCACGTAGCCATCGGAGAGAAGAGAGACAGCTATAACTATTTACAATTAGGCTTTGTATAATAATCCTAACGAAAAATGGGGTTAAACAACTCCATATTCCATATGATCCAATAAAATTATACATAGTTGTTTAGTATTTTTTATGTACAAAATTTTATATAATTTTATTAGATTATTTAACCTCATTTTTACTTAAGGGCAATTAGACCACCCTATTTTCTTTCATTAATTAAGAAAATTAATTTATATTATTTAATTATATTTATTAGTATGTTTAAAAAATATTTTTTAAGAGTATCTTTCATGGAAAAGAATAAAAGTTAGTCATTGGAGTAAAATCTCAATTAATTATTTTTTAAATGATATTAATCATTAAATAGAGAGAAAGTAATAAAATGTAGTTATAATTGAGTTCACTAGTTTTTTTTTATATATAAATGAGTTTGGAGAAAATACCTGATGATTAATTTATAGTGTACTAGAAAAGAAGACAGGAACAAAACAAAGCGCCTTCAGTGAACAGGTTGGTGTTCTGTGCATGACGTTGACATGCTACAACTTACAAGATAACACAACCGCAACCGAGACACGCACAAAAATGTTCCCCTACGTGTCCTCTTTTCACAAGTGAGTCTCGTGTTCTGTTCTTCTTCCTCCTTACTCTTCAAATTCCACTCACCCCTTTGTGTTAGATACCAAGAGAAGAAAGAAATGGGTTCCATCTCTCTGAAAATAGGCGACGGAACCGCCAGATTCAGAAGAGCACACCTTCTTCACAAAAACTTCTCCCTCATTCGCCGAGAGATAGGTATGTCCCAATAGAAACTTGCCCAGATGGAAAAAGACCTTCTCGGCTACGAAAGCCTCGACCTTTCTCGACCCGGCATCGCAGACGAACTCAAACTTCCAATGGCAATGGCGGTTCCCACTTATCGCCAATGGCACTGGCAACTTCCATGCAAAACAGACCCCTGCATAATAACTTTCGAAAGAGATCCTGTTACGTAAATGGGACGAGATTCTTCATCTCCGTGTATAGTGGAACTCCACCTCGAATCGCTCAACTGAATGAAAGACATTGGCCTGAAGGCGATATCAAAATACTAGTCAGCAATTGCGCATCGTTAATGGTTTCTAGACGAAGCAAATACTAGTCACGTCATTGTTTGGGCCTTTATGGCCAGTCTAATTAAAACTGTTAAAAAAAAAATAGAACTCCAGCCGATTTTGACACACTTATTTTATTTTATTAAACAAACCTATATAACTATTGTACTACCACTGAGTTTTAGTAATATAACTATTATAACCAGTTGTTATGAATGAAATTAAATTTCATCTTTTTAAATAAAATTATAGAGTTTGAATCATGTGGGTAAAAAAATATTAAAAAAACAGATCTAATAAAAATAATTAGATTTTTTGACAAATATTAATTATTAAAAAAATTAATAAATATTATACACGAATGTCATAGAAAAAAAAAAAGTTCTAATACATTTTGCGAATAACATGCACCGATGTCCCCTATCACCTAATTAATCCAATCATGACATGTAATTTTTATTTGAAAATTAAACTAATCTAATCAAATATAATAACACATTAATTAAAAAAAATTATCGTTTTTGAACTAATCTAATCAAATCTTATTTATCTATTTTCAGTGTTAATTTAATTTTTTTTGTTGAATATAATTAATTTTAAAAAATAATCAATTTAATTTGTATGTATAACAAATCATGAATGCATTTGGAAGCTTTATTTTAATACGTGATCTTCTCATCAATATTTTTAACTAAATATTCTTTTTATAACCTATGATTTTTAAAATATATATAACAAAAATTGTTGTTTTCATATAATCATGTGTATATAAATTATCTCTCTTTTCTTATAATCATGTGCATGCAAGCAAGGATCAATGAGGCGGCTTCTGACAGAAGATTTTACGCATCTCACAATGCCAAGTTTATCCTCAAGTTTTGTTTTCGTTAAATTCAGATATGCAATTTAATTTATAGTTCACTGGGAAGGAAGACATTCCGTGTCTTTCTAAATTTTTTAAATAATATAAAATAAAATTTAAATATAATTAATATAAAAATAATGAAAAGTTAATATAAGTTAAAAAAAATGAAATTTAAAAATTAATTTAAAGATAAAATTATTCAATGAAATATATATGCTAAAAAAATATTATTTTTATTAATAATTATAAATAAGAATCAAGGTGATTAAAATTCAAACTTTTTTGCCCTATTTTAATCATGGACAATAATGTGGAATTAATAGATGGTAGCCGCAATTTTGAAAATGGAAGCAGATATGGCGGTCTCTAAAGGCCGTTTGCATGGCGAGCGACATGTAAGTCCAAAGTAATATAAATTAATGATTGTATAAAATAAAATAGCTTACTATGTGCCATCTATATATCTAGGGAATACTAGTATACTGTGCAGTAGTACGCACTATAATACTGCGTTGATCTAAGTAAAGATACTTACATTATAGGTCGCCAATTCTAATTTTTCAATTGATATTTTTAACATAATTTAAAAAATTAATATATTTTTTTATACTTTTTATGCTTTTGTTGCAAATTTTAAAAAAAAATTATGCACCACAAAACTCATTTCTCCCGAAGACAAATCACTAATTTGTATAATAAAACAAAATCAGTTTCAATGGATAGGACATACGATATTCAATTCATCAGTTTTTCTTTTTTCTTTTTCGTTCATTCAATTCACCAGTTTGAAACACATGTTTTATGAGATAATAAAACAAAATCTCCTTTGCTTTCCTCTCATAAATTAGATAGCACTCCTTCCATCTTTTTTTTTTCCCTCGCAGAACCATCTTATTCTTTTATTTGTATAAGATTAATGTACGTACGTAGATTAAAAAATATTTAATGAAAGTTAAATAATGTTATATTTGGACTAAATATTTTTATTTGATATTTTGATATTTGATATTATACTAACAGTGGGTATTAAATGAAAGTATATTTAAAAAAAAATATTAATTGAACTTTGAAATTCTAAAACAAAAATAAATAATTTTCAAGATAAAATAAAAGGCTAAAATAACTAAAGAAATAGAGTAAACTTGTAGGAATGACAATCAGAGGTATTGATGAAGAATTTGACTCTCCTCATCCCATCTTCACAAAAGACGGGACAAATACATGTTTACATATAAAAGAAGTGAGCTTAAAATTTTAATATTCATCCACATCTCCATTGAAATTTTTTGGGTTAGAATATATTCGCGGATAATTGATTATTACATTTTTAAAAATTTTAATTTACTTATATATTTTTAAACAAATTATATATTAATTTTTTAATTATATTTTAATTCAAACATTATATAAATATAATGAATAACAAAAAAAATTAAAATAAAAAATTAAGAATTCAATTATATTTTTAGTTAAATATATATTTTTAAGTTTATTATTTAATTATTTAAATATTAAACTAATTGATTTATATATTCAAAAATTTAATAATATATATATATATATATATATATATATATATATATATATATTATGTTGTGAGAAAAAATTATAAAAAATATATTGGTGAGGGAACAAGAATGGGTATAATTTGATATTCATTTTCATTATCATCTTGCTTAAAAAGTTTGACTAATATTCGGATTAGAACGGATAAATGAGTTCAAATCGTATTTGTGAATACAAAATTATTTGTCATAACTAGATAGAGGAGTATTTATATATAAATCATAGTAATTGTTTCTTTTTTATTTATTTATAATGACTCTCTTTTATTTTTTATAGCAAGTTTCATAGAATGTTAGTTTAGGGAAAATGTATTTTTTAAATGATGATAGTACAATTAAATATTACTAACTTTTTAAATTAACGTAAAATATATATTTTTATATTTGAGACCAAAATAGTTTCTTCCAATAAATCCTTTGGTTGATTCAATGACCAAGATCAATCAATTCGTGCATACAAATCCATTCCATTAATATAGCCCTTTCATTTTTGTTTTTTTTAATATTAAAATATAGGAATAGGAAATTACATCTTATTTAAAGACAAGAAAAATGGAAAATTTCTCAAACTACACTATTTTTTTTGTATCTTTTATCAAATTACATAAATTTGTAAAAAAAATTCCTATATACACCACATTTCTATGTTCACTATCCTGACTTTTGTACGGGCCTCTTTTTTTTAATTAATTTATATGTTTAAATTTTTAAAATAATACAAATATTATATTATATAAATATATTTTTAATTGATTTTAAAAATACTTTTTTATTAAAATAATTTTCTAATAAGAAAATAATATTATTAAATATAATTACTTGTATTATTTAATTTATATAAGACATTTTGTAGGTGAACATTTTTTTTAAATATAAATTTTGTCTAATAATATATTTGCTTTAGTAAAAAAATTAAAACTTTTAATATTATTATGTTACTGAATATAATTTGTTTTTTTATGTCATTAGATTTTTTAAAAAGATGATAATACTTTTTGTTTAACAACTTATTTATAGAAGAACATTATACTACATTATAAATAAAATACTTAAAAAATTATATTTGGTCAATGAAAAACTTAAGATGAAGGTATATTGGAACAACTGATTCTGTTATGGTTATGTTATCGACAAATTTCACGTTTTTTTTTTCTATTGTTCATTTTCGTTTTCGTCTATCTCAGTACGGTCACCTTTCTCCTTGGATCAGGACCCCATTGATCTCTTTCATATTCTTGACAGATTAATTCGTGTGACAATAAACCAAAATAGTTATTGTAGACTGTAAAATATGTTGTAAAACATAATTCATGAGATCAACATTAACAGAGACACCAATAATGTGAAAACACGGTAAGTGTTTAACCTCATATTCACTCAATCATGGGATTGTAACATTACGTTAAATCTTTTGTGAACATAAATTTAGCTAAAAAATATATACATGTAACTAAAAAATTATACTATAATTTTCTCAATTTTTTTTATTTTTCTTTATCTATATATATCTCTTAAAAAATTATAATAATAAAAAATTGGAGAAAATAATTATTTTTAAAAAAATTAATTTTTTTAATAAAACAAGTATATTATTAGACAATTTTAATAATTTTTATTATTAAAATTTTTAATTTTTATTTGTATTATTTTAATAACTTAAATTAAAAAAATAGGTCTCTTTAGAAGTCTGGGTGGTGAAACCCAATTTCCCAGTTAACATAGAAATGTAGTGTATATTGAATTTTTTTTTACAAACTTGTATAATTTAAAAAAAGATAGGAGAGAGAAGATGTAGTTGAAAAAATTTACCCAAGAAAAATCTTCAAATTCAAAGAACATTAAGAGATACTTATATTTATTTTATCTGGAAAAAAAATGAAGAGTCAAATCTACAACCTTATTAGTTGCATGCCAGACTTTGAATTGCTTTACTTTGACCAGCTTTTTGAAATTTTATACTCTCATTTCAAAATAAGTAATGTTTCAGCACGCAAAAAATTATTATTAAGTATGGTATTTTAAATTTGTAATGAATTTTTATTACAATTTTATCCTTAAAAATAATCATGATGGCTTTTGAATATTGTGCATATTTTTTTTTCAATAATCAACAAAGATAATTTATATAATAAAATTATTCAACTCATTAAATTTATTGATATTAATGTTTTTAATCTTTATGATAAAAAGTAGTTTAAATGTCGATTATCGTAAATAACCGCTGACTTGTTTGCGTATCATCGTAAATACCCTTCCAGAAATCCAGCGTATATTCTTCATATCTCCCTACAGTTTTTGTCTCATCACCAACCAATTTAATCAAATTTTATGAAAGCCCATGAGGTAAACAACAAACTATCGGGATATATAGAACATAACTCGTGACCTACAGATTAAATTACATTTTAAATTTGTTGCCCGTTCATGTTTTCTTAACGTAATTTATAGATTTGCTAAGATATGTGTGTTGTTATAAAACATTGAACTACGCAAATAAATGCCATGACCCTTATATCCTAATAAGTGAGGTTGTATGGTCACATTATTCTAACGGGAACCTTAATTAGGGGGGATGCACCCTACTTACCAAAACATGCGAAGTGGACCCATAAATCCTAATCCGAAATTTTTCGCACTTAACTCTATTCACCTGCAAGCACCACAATTTTGTACTCCTTGTGATGTTTTATATATATATATATATATATAAGAGCCAGAACAAAACAAGAAAAATGAAAAATTTTAATCTTAATGGTCACTTAAGTGACATGTGTCGTCATTCTATGTTTGTAATGATCATAAAATAAGAAATGATCATGTTAAAATCTGATTGGGTAAGATGCTCAAAATATGGGCAGTGGAGAAATTAGGAGGGTGCTTTTGGCTGTTTCTTTTGGGAATTATAAAAAAAGGTTGAATGGGGGCATCTCTGCACATGGGTGGTGTAGTCAGATTTGGAGATTGGAAAATGGTTCCTTTGAAGAGCTTTCAATTTAAGATTATTTTGTGTTTTATTGCCAATAACATCTTAAGGCTCTTTTTAAGGAGACCTTAACTAGAAAGCATATTTTATTAGTGGGTCAGCCTAACCTCAATGGTAAAGCATGGACCCTAAGCTACTTGGTTTTCTTTCCTTCGCAGTGTAATGGGAACGTCCTTTCAGTCCTTTGCAATTTTAAAATATCGTCTTCAAGGTGTAAAGATGAAAATGAAACTGGCAGTTGGGCGTGCAATTAAAGAGGCTTTTTATAAATGGATTGGTTTACTTTTAAAAATTAGGCACTTGTTATTTTTACCTCCTCTTTTTTTTTTTATTGATATACCTCCCCTTTTTACTTTTTTTCCCTTATCTTTCTCTCTTATAATCCTCTATCCGTTTTTCTTCAGAGAAAAAAGCATACCCCCTCTCCAGTCTCTACTATTTCTTGCCCACTAGCAATAAACTTATATATTGGAAAGCAGTGATGATCCCGTTCATTAATCTCTAGACCATTTGATTATTATTTTCAGTGAATGTTTTTTGAATTTTTGCATCTAGTGTGATTGATGATGTTTGGAAGGAGTTTGGGTATGATGATGTGATGTGCCTGTGTTTTTCTTTCCATTCTAGTTTTGGATTTCCTATTGTTTTTTTTTTTTTTGCCATGGCTTCTATTTTGACCAAAAAACCCTCTCACAAACAGTATGATAGTATGAAGCAAGATTGGATTGATGAATGTTCAGTATTCCATTTGCGCACATTCCTCTTTTTTTCACTTAGTCATCCAAAATTTAATCAAAATTTCAAGATTTTCTCTTTGATCGCTATAACTTATATTGTTCTCGCACTAGAAATTGCTCTTAAAAAGCAATGTTGTGATGAGGTTTGGATTCAAACAAGTAATAAAGGAAGGTATACATATTAATTAACTGCCTGAAATTAACAGAATAGTATACTTTTAAAAAAACACATAAGTAATTTAAGTTAGATTTCTGAGAGTTGACTTTGGTTTAGTGAAAGAAAATTCCAAGAGTTTTTAATTGTCAGAAAATTTTAAAAATATATTAGTTAGCTATTTTAAAATAAATTACCCCATTTTAATAGATAAAAAAAAGCCGTGCAAAGATTTTGTGACACACCTATCGGTAAGGAAGGGATTCTCTCTCATGTAAAAAAAAAACTTGAAACTTTGAAGTTTTAATTTTTATCTTATAATAAAAATATATTATATTAATTTATCTTTTACATGGCTAGGACCTCATCCAGAGTTAAAATGTGAGCGGAGAGAATGTTTTTCTGAAATTCCTCAGATTGTACATTACTAAATAGAAACAGACAGCAGTCCAGTCATGCATGTTTTGGCCTTCTACTCGATCAAACAATTTTAGCCTTTTAGGCATCCAGAACAGATATTTGTGTTTCTTTACATTACCAAGTCTATCATTTTCAGGAGAATGAGCTATCTATTTCCTAGGAATATGATCGACAATATGATATCAGCTTGCCATTTCTCCCTTTTTATTTTATTTCACTCTGAGAAATATAATTTAGAACACTGGTTTGGTAATCACAATATGACAGGAGAGCAAAATAAAAATATGATAAAATAAGAATATTATAAGTTTTATTTATATACGGGGTAACAAATAAGACAATGATAAGTATTAATATAATATAATTTATGCTGAAATGACAAAAGTACTATTTTGTTAAAGTTAGATAAATTTTTTTAAAAAAACAATTTTTTTCAAATTCTGAACATTATATAAAAAATTATGATGTTAACTAAATTCTATAAAATTGTATTTTATTTAGTGTGGTTTTTTTTCTTAGAATATATAAAATTTAAAAATTATAATTATTATTCAAATATTTTAATAATTATTATTTAATTTTTGAGAATATTTGATATAATTTAAATTTATATGTAAAAATTATTATTATATACTGGTGAAAAAAAAAAGAAAAGACTTTATGTGATTGGACTTGAAAGTTATATATATATATTAGAAAACTGGGAATCTGAGATGGATTACATACTAATGGTGAATATGCAGGTAATTATGAGGAAGGGCAAGGGCAGATTTTGAAGCTTCCCATTATAAAAGAAGAGCAGCACACTCTTTCCAATCCCCCCCCCCCCCCCCCTGGAATTAGCAATATAGTCAGTGTAGCTGTGGGGGGAAAATGTCTCTTGGAAAGTTCAACATCGTCAGGCTCCGCCAAATGCTGCGGCGGTGGCGTAGCAAGGCCCACCGAATACCGTCCGATGTTCCAGCGGGACATGTGGCGGTGTGCGTGGGCACCAACTCGAGGAGATTTGTGGTGCGCGCGACGTACCTGAACCACCCCGTGTTCAAGAAGCTACTGGTTGAGGCGGAGGAAGAGTACGGGTTCTCCAACCACGGCCTTCTCGCCATTCCCTGCGACGAAGCGCTATTCGAACAACTACTACGCTTCATTTCACGCTCCGACTGCCACCTCGCCCTTAGAAACAACCTCCACTTCTACCTTCAATCCCTACCACTACTCCACTGAATTCTGAGCAGACGGCAAAGCGGTGCCAAAGTGGTCCACCCAGTCGTCCCGGCTTCAATCGGACTTCATCTTATTCAACCTTTTTATTCTTTTGTAAATTACTCTTTTTTATTTTTGATTGTGTTGTCCGGGGAGTAATGATGGAAATTCAATTATTATAGATTCTCCGTGTGCGTTTCGCGCACGATGCAATCATGGAAAGACAAATGAGAGTTATCATGGCATCAACTCAATCAACCCACGTGAAGGAAAAGCAGACCTAAGTTTCAAAGTACTGTACACATTTATCAAGTATTTTAAGTTACTCATCTTATTTCACTCTTCTCTCCATTTTCAACGACAATTTTTTTGCTTCATTAGTGAGTTTGACAGATTTCTCAATTTAAGTCATTTCCTTCCAAGATAGTAACGACCAACCTAAATAATGGTTGATGGGTCTTTGACCTGTTCTGAAGCTTGCATTCCCCTGTGTTTGGTGTCCCAATTCTTAACTCAATTATTGGTTTAAATAATAATATTACTAATAATAAAAGTCAATTTTTTAAGTGTGATTTTAATATTGTTGTTCACTTAATTTTTATTTTTTTTTACTTTCTCATAATATTTGTTGGTTTTAAGTAAAAGATCATGAATGTCTCTCAAGTGTCTCAATTTATTAGATTAGTGACTAACTAATTCTCACATTAAGTTACCTATCAAAATGAAACATCAATTTTTCTTCAAACAAACAAAAAAAACTAAAAAATTTAAATAAATGAATATAAGTTTATGTTAATAATAGTGAATATCACTGGACCAGACTGTCTAAAAAAAATGCTTACATCATGCCCGAACAAAAGCAAAAGAAAAGATGAGCATAACTAGTACAATTAAGAGCCTTTGCATGTGCTAGTCACGTCATCACTTTACTATTCACGGTTATTTATTCCTACAAGCTAGTTAGTTTAGAGTCGTTCTAATTAATTTAAATGTAAATATAATAATGTGACAAACATTTTTTTTTCCTGGATATAGAATGTTTGGTGCGAAAAAACGAACAGGACTTCTGTAAAGTGAACATGACTTTAAGACAAATAATAAAGGATATATCTTTTTTTTTTCAGCCTTTCAATTGATCACAAAAAATGGGTCCTTACTATTTTGGAGTCCGGTTAAAAGATGAATAAAATTTAATCAATAATTATTTTTATCATAGATCGAACTTGAATAATATTTCACTGATTCAATCTTAATTTTAACATGTTAATCACTTATGTCCAATCACTTGATTATAAATAATATATCTAATCTAAATTTTGAACGGATTCAGATTAAAAAAATATTTATCCCTAAGATTAGAAATCAAAGAAAAATATCAAAAAATTTATAATAAATTATACATTCTATCCAATGAACTTAATTAAATTTTCTAGATAAAGATAATCTTTAAATAGAATATAATACAAACATATTTTTTGTTTATTGCAAATATACGTTGTTTCTTACAATTTGTGTATTAAAATAATAATCATCATAGGTTATTTTATATAAATCAAGAAAAAAAAAGAGTACTAATTTCACAAAATTAATCTTACATTATTGTTAATTATTTTTAGATTTTACAGTTTATTATTAATATGTAAGGAATATAAATAAAAAATAATTAATGTTAAACTTTTACAATTATATTGAAATAAAAAAATCTTATATAAAAATTATTATTGAACGGATGGAATAATACTTCGGATTACAGAATAAGAAATGATTTTGTATATTTTTAGGGCTTGACAGTTGACCAAAATAATCCGTGGAAACAAACAAATAGCTGTATGCCGATATGGACGTGATTTTACAGGTTACTAACAGAAGCCCAAACACAAAAGAATCCTGGTCCGATTGGACTGATGACGAATCTTATGAATTAAGGAGCCTAGTGTTTTATAAATCGTTCAATTGCAAACCTTATGAACCTATTCTCATATCAGCACGATATAAAAAGAAGATAGCAATATACAATTTACAATGAGTTGCAGCAGCCATAGGATAGACACGTCAATAATTCAACAATAAATGACTATAGTAGAGTTTCAATTTAAGAACTACCTAGGTTAGACTAAATTGATCATATTTATTATTTTGAGAAATTAAATTAATGTTGAAAATATTTAAAACACTAAGGTGCTAGTATTTCTAAGAATTGTTTTAAAATTCATATCTAGAGTTTAGACTGCTTTTTAATTGATTGACAATGTAATTTTTTATATTAATAGTTTGCATATTCCAAAAAATCAAATAAGAGGGTTAGCTTTGAAATAAATTGGGAAAAATTATTGAACATTGCTCTTAACGAATGAATATAAGTTCTGTCATAACAAAAAATAGTAAATATTCTATGAATATTTTTGGTAAATAAACATTACACGAAATTTACTAACTCATGAAAAATGTGACCAATTTTTTGAAGTAGAAAAGTGAGTTGATAAATACTAGTATGTAACCCAAAATCATTAGTCAGCATCTGTGTACGATATCGATATATATATATATATATATATATTTCCTCCTATAAATGGTAAAATTTCAAAAGGTGCAAATGACTTTGTCAAGATAACATGGAACGCGTTCCTCGTGGTCTGTTTGGGTCAATAATCTCCATCGTCACATGAAGGAGGAACTTGTAGTGTTTTGCAAAGTAATCCCTGTTGTAGAGACTAGAGAGGGGTGTTTTACTTTTACCCATGGGTGGCCTCATCTCCATCTCCATTGTTTTCCCATAACTAAGAATAGGTTACAATTTGGTTTCTCATAGTTTATGCAATCACCACACCTCATCCTTTCGCCCTAGCTATGAGGGCATTTTTTAGTGAACGGAAAATATGAAATCGTCATTTTGATTTCAAAATTTAGTATTAAAAAGTTGGAATTTTTGCTAATGAGTTGTTCCAAACATACAAAGAAATCAAGTGCACAATGTAAAAAAAAATAATAATAAAACGATCAGTTTTTATGGAGTGGCCACATGCACAATTTGTGGCATTTTCCATCCTAAAAGAATTTCCTTTTAAAAAAAACTGAAACTTAATAATTTCATTTGTTTCATACATGCATTCTTTAACCGTCTTGTTCTTGTCAGTTGTCACATGTGAGGTCTTGTAATCAAGCGCGCGCTCCCTTTCAACTTTCAAGTGCGTGACGAGAAAAAAGCACAACACTGTTTAACTTTTGCCAGATTTAGAAAAAAAAAGGTGTTGGTGAGAAAACAGGAGTGAAAATTTCTTTTAAATAGAAAAATTAGCATAAGCCTTTTTTATTTTTTATTTATTCTATCATTATTACTATTTTCACTTGTTTGCTGAAGTGATGTTGTGGCCCTGGACTGATACTGTTTTTGGCCCATTTTTATATGTTTGATAGTTGTTGTGAAATTCTAATTGAGTTGCTATTGGACCACATTGCTAATGGCTCTTATCTGGTAGCTAAAACATTTTTTTTCCAAAAGTATTCTTCTCACGGAATCATAGTTTTGTTGTAGGTGATGAGAAGCGGAACCATGATTCCTTTATATATCATTTTTCCATCTCCTTTTGCACAACCGGAATCACAATAATTGCTATTTTTTGGCACCCCAAACAACACATTGCTATTTTTTTTGTCACCCCCAAACAGTATAATTGGTTGTGTTGTGTTCAACGAAATCATGATCTTATTGAACAGAACACACCAAAATCATGTTTTTCATTGTGTCCTTCAAACAAAAAAACACAACCAAAAATGGGATTTTGTTGTGTGCCTAAACAAAGATTACAATGGAAACACATTTTTTTGTTACGTGTTCATTTTTTGTTTTTAAAAAAGAAACGAACTCATAATTTTGTTTAATACAATAGATTCACAATTCCATTTACGACGAAAACACAGAAAAAAAAAAACAGTTATGAGAGGGTTGAGAAGGGATTGTTTGGGGATTTTGGACACAAAAGGTGTCAAGAAGGAGAAAGGGGTTCCAAGAAGGGAGAGACACGGGAAAGAGGGAGAGGTGGAGAATTTTAAAATGAGGGCAAAATGGTATTTTTGCAGGGAGGTAGGGTATAGGGACCAATATCAATTCCGATTTCTAAGCATGAAACCACTAAATACTGGGAACGGGCCGCACGGCCCATTTAAACATTTTCTTTTTTGAATCCTTTAAAATTTAAAAGATAACAGTAACCATAAAATAATAAATAACTATAGAAAAATAAAAATATTTCACAATTCAAGTTATTTTTTTCAATAAGGTTAAATATGACACATATTTTTTATTTTTACAAGTTTTGGGATACATTTCAAAATAAAATATTTTATAACTATTAAAATAAAGATTAATTGATTGATTTAATTTTTCATAAATAATTAAAGGAAAAATTTAAGACAATTAAATAATTCAAATGATTTAACTAACATTATATTGATTTGAGTAAAATTGAATTTGGATCTCTAAAGAAAGATTTTGGATTCAAAGTTTGTGAATAATTGAGAAAGGAGACCTCACAATAACTGGAAAGAAAAACATCCGCAAAGATGATCAGATATCTTGCCAAATATTAGTCATCATTAGTTTCAGTGGAGTTGATATTTTTTTTAGTAAACCTGGGATATTTTCTAGCTGAGAGTAAAAAATTAATCCGTGGAAGATTATCGGACTTAATTCATTAATTAAAGGTAACTGATTGTTTGTGACATGTTAAAGTTTATATATTGAAAATGATTATTGATGCTGCGAATAGTTTATGTTAATTGGAATGTCTCCATCTATGCAGAATCCAACTCGTAATTCTTATGATTATAATAAGTAATTATGTTATGATTAGTTTGCGGTCGAGTTGATGTTTGATATCTTGGAATTATTTTGGGTCTTCTGAAGAATCCTTTTATCTCGTATTGTTTGTATCTCTAATGAATACTAAAAATGATTATAAAAGACAAAGAACGTAAATCAAAAGTAACATGGAGAGAAATGAGGAAATTTATAAAAAGAAATTATCGAATCTGAGTCCCTCTTGGGTTGGGAATTCGGGCCCATCACCCATGACCCACATATGGTGGCCGTTCTGATATGAATCCTAAGATTGCTTTTGTTCCATTCTATGCAAACGTCTGGGTGGTGTGTTGGTGATTAAAATTAATATGATTACTTTCATCATGAAAAAGGTCCATGATTTAGACAAATGTGTTTGATTATTGTTTTAGTGAATAACAATTGCACTTCTAATCTGGTTGTTAGCTACTTTACTTCACTAGTCCCTTTTGCTTTTCTATGTGTGGTGATACCATTTCAAGCCTTTGCTTAATCAGTTTTTCCACTGCTCGTCAATTTTTTTTGGTGAATGACTTCTCATCAATTTATTTAATAATAATACAAATGAAGACTACCATTTTGTTTAAAGAAACAAAGAGGAAGACATGCCATCAAGGAATTACGAAAGTTTGGAGAATACCATTACCGAAGAAAGAAGTTTGGAGAGAGATTACGACTTTAGAGCACATTAAAATTAGCAGAGAAGGGATTTTACATCACGATACCAATAAGCTAGATGACATGTCATTAGAAGAAGGCTCAAGTTAAAAGTCAAAATCATATACACTGATACAAGATATATACGAATTCATTGCATCCAACTTTGGTTCACACGTAGCAATTAAGATTTAGAGAACAAATTCACCCTAATTCAGATTTTGGCGAATAGACCAAATATATTGCCATTTAGTACTGGAGTCAAATCCAAATATAATCTGGTGGTGTTTCTTTAACTATACAATAAAACTTACGTTCTTGACATAATTGTTTTTAGGTAAATGTTCCCTTTTTTCTATTTACATTTACATTTCTTTTTTTCTTTTGGTATTATTTACATTTACATTTCACGTTCACGTCTATTTACCAAAACTTCCTGCGCATGGCGTACAAAGAAAGTGGACCCGAGAAGCATGAAAAGTGAAAAGAGTCATGATTTATTTGTTGTTTTCATCTATAGAAAGGAGCAGTAAAGGAATACGTAAGATATTGGATAATTAACTAGAGATAACATTGTAATAGAAAAATAAATATTATCTGACTTTTTAACAAAAAAATAGTGATTTTTTTATAAAAAAAATGATGAATTGATGGAGGTAATATTTTTAATCATTAGACAGATGTTTTTTTTTTTTGAAGGAATTATTAGACAGTAGGAGTCAGGAAAGAATAAGAGATGCTTAAGTTTTACATCTTAAATTTCCTTAACCCTATTTCACAACTCATTACTGCTAATAAAGGTACAATTGTCAACTTTTTTTAAAAAAATCTTTGTCTTTTTCTTTAATAATTTGCTTATATCAATTCATCTTTAAATTTTACCTTTTATTACTTTTTTATGCCCGTATTAATTTCTTTCTATCTTTTTTCTCTCTCTCTTTCAAATCAAACAAAATATTAAAGCTATACTACTAGAAAAATATTTAAATTACACAAAATAAAAGAAAATAAAATATTATCTTGAAATTTATATGAAAGCTATAAATCAAAGAATTAAAGTAAGTTTTGATTTCATTCTAGCAGGTCTTGAAATTGCAACCCGGAAAGGCTAATGGCCCCATACTTTGAAAGCCATATTAATTCGAAGAAATATTTTTAAAATTTCTAAACAAATATTTTTCCTATTAATCCATTTATTTATTAAAAAGTATTAAGTATTTTTTTTACACTTTTGGAATATTAAATAACTTAGTTTTGATTTAGTTGTTTTTTTTTAAATATTCTAATGATTTAAAAAATAATACTACTACTACTCTATTCAAAAACAAACACGAGTGGGTGAGTGGGGACAACCTTTCTTTTTTAACCTCATTCTCAAGTTTCAACTTTAGTCATTGGATCCCCATTCCCTTGTCTCTCTCCCTCTCTCTTTGTTCCACCACTCAATGCTCTTTTGCTTTTGCCATCAGTAAGGAATTTATGGCCGAGAAACCTATCTATAAGGGTGATTCAGACCTTGTAGCCACCCAGGTGTAAAGAAAGAAATGAGAATGTGACAAAAAAAAATAATATTGGTCTGCATAAGGGTTATAAGATTGGCGTGAAGGAAGAAGGAAGAAAGAGAATTTGTAGGTTGGAATTTTTTTACTAATAAAAATTATTAACGATTAATATTGATAGATTATATATATATTGGGTTACATACCACTATACAGTCTTTCTAGCTGCCGCTTTGGGTCAAGTTGCGGCGCATTACTCATAAATGTTGTTCTCTAACACAACAATTATAATTATGTTTTGTATCCAAGAAATAATTATTGTCTTATTACAGAAAATAGCGTTAACGACATATTACATCATACAGAGTACTAGGTACGTAGTATATTCTATTCTAACAAAATGAGATCAATCACTGATCACCTACGATTCACTGAATTCATGTGATGTTTGCAATGCAGAATGCAAGCAAAATATTAAATCCCGGGGTGCCATTTAGGGAAATTTGTTTATTGAGGAATGTTTATGTAAGCTGTCAGTTGTGTGAAATCAGAGATGGAGTCACGGAGGTATTGGATTAATGAAATGTATAAGGCTTAGGGATCGTCCGGTTGAGTGGAAAAAATATAAAAAAGTGAAAAAAATAAATTAAATTTAAGTAAAATATAAAAATGTGAGTCTCATCTCACCTTATTTTATTTTTTTACTTTATTTCTCTTCTCTTTAAAATAATATAAAATATAAGTAAATAATTACTACTTAATTACATATTTAATAATGTTTAAATATGAAAAAATTTAGATATTTGATCTTCACGATAATATTGCATGATTTATATTATCTTCGATTCCTATTTATAAAAGAATATTGCATGATTTACTAGCTAGTTAGATTGTTAATTTTTTTAAATTAAAAAGTTATTTGACATATTTTCAATGTTTTGATTGCATCAATTGATAAAATGATTCCTTTTTTATTGTATATTTTATATGTTATTTTATCGATGTAAAGAAAGTCGACCTCCACTTAAACTTGGTTGTTTGTTAGATAAAACTTGTTACTCCAACGGTGGTTGAGTGTGGTGGAAATTGAAATAGAGGTGGTGACACCTATAGGAGCTCCAACACTGAATTTGTATGAAATTCAATGTAACTGATGGACTTCTTGAACATGCTTTTCAAAACTTCTGCATGTTTGATTTCACTAATATCGGACTCATTTGAGTTAATTTATTATGAGTTGTTTAAAACGTGAGTCAATCTATCTGACTCAATTTTTAGTGAATCAAGAAATAATCATTTCAACTTAAGTTATCACAGATTAATAGGTTAAAAATGTTGTCTCACCTAAATAAATAGAAAATTAACCATTATTTTAATTTGTCTGTAACAGAATATTATAAAAATTAGATACTTAAATTTAAACTAATGTTGCAAAAATTAAATTTAAACATTATTTTAATTGGTTTGTCAAAAAACCCAATAATAATTAAACATTTACATTTTAAACTGATGTTGTCGGTTTTGTAATTGTATAAGGTAATTACTAAATAACTAAGGAAATAAAAAAAAAACTTTTATTTTATAGAGACCAAAATTTAAGCCTATAAAATGTTATTCTTGCCGCTATATTAGCAATAAAAAGAAATCAAATTGTTCGATGGATTACATGCACTAATTATTTACATGACATGGATGAATCCAAGGCTTAAAGGATGATTTTCTTTATATAAGTAATTGTTTTTTAATAACCTCCAAGAATGTAAGTTAAGTGCATTGTTTTGGATACTCTTGAAGATCTTGGTTGATGGTTGATGACTTAAAACCAACATTTTATTTGAATAAAATTGTTAGTTTTAGTTATTGAAATATGGAGATAAAAGTAATATGAATTCTAATTGAAGAGTGAAGAATGGAATTAATGATAGTTATAATTGCGCATCTAAATCTAGGTTTTGTCCAATCATAGTAAGTGAGGATGAGTACAAGTAACGGCTCTTGTTTTTTATATCATCCCAGTGGACAGTGGCTATGCACTTACAAAGCCGCCAAGTCATCCATCATGCGGCTACACACCAAATTTGTGAGCTGTAGAGTGTAGAATGCCAGTCAGTGTGGTCCAAACAAAAGTTGTAGCAATCACACTTCCTTTCAATTTCAATTTCAATTAAATAAAATCAAAAAACTTTAAATTAATTAAACCACCATTACCAATCTAAAAGTAAAAAAGAAAAACTTCCTTTACCAAAATCGGATACAGCTCAGATGCTTGCTTGCGTCTGACACAAACCATTCTAAGCATCCCAGAGGGTCAATTACGTAAAACCACCACTAACCTTTTTAATCTTCCATTTGCTTTTAAAAAAAAAACATTAGTTTTCTCGTACGCGTTAATCAAGGTTGCAGAACAAGAAAAAAAATGGGCTTTGTTTTGTGTCTCCTTCAACGTCCAGCTTTTAAGTTCCAAGAGACGCAACACACGCACCTTCTAATTCCGAATTTCTTAGGAACATAGCACCCTCTCTGTCTCCTATTCCAATCGAGATCCTCATTCTTCACTTTCAATCTCTAACTAGTAACTAGCATTGTTGCTTCAACATTTTCTTCGGTTACATTTTTTTCAGGTAAGTTTATTTTATCCACATTATCTTCGCTCACTTATTATTCATTCACATTTTCTTCGCTCACTGGCTTCGGACACGGAACAGTTTCAGTGAAACTGCTCGCTACAGTTTTTTTTTTTTTTTTTTTATATTATTCTCATATACTTCGTCATGGAGAACTTTTTCTTTTTTCTTCTTCTTTAAATTGTCGGTGAGGTTCTGTTCCGTGCGGTTCCAATTGTTGCTATTTTTAGAATTAGAAACGTTTCATTCATTCCATAACATTACGGAATAATTTTCCCAATATTAACTCGGGTGCTCTTAATCTGCGCCGCTCTAGTCTAGACCATAGCTGATTTCCATTAATTTGGATCTAATTTGAGCGATAAAGACGGTTTAGCAATAATAAACAATCATTACGAAAGATCACTTCTATCTTTCTTTTTATTTTTATTTTTTGGAGGGTAAAAATTAAAAACCCCACTCACTAACTTGCTTTAGTCTCAAGTTTGAGAGAAAAGAATATATGTGGCTTTTTGTTGATAGTTTCGGTACACGGTTATAGCATGCGCGCAAGTGCGGTGGTTGGATCTCGGAAATCGCCGTTACACAAATATCACTGCCACTCAAGCAGAAGCAGTAAGCAGTACCATGCTGCTTCAATGCATTTCACCAATTTAGTAATTTCGCTCAATCCCGAACCAATACCTTGCTTCAATTTAATCAACTTTTTACCACCGACAATTAGATTTACCCACGCACCACGCCAGAATGCATAGCCATTATCATTTCTAAATTGCATACCAAGGTAGTTTTTTTTTTTTAAAAATAAAATTCTTTACCTAATTAGTAATTAGGATGCTGGAATTTTAAGATGTTATTACTATTTGTGTTACCGGTTATCTTGTTATATTGTCATTCGAATCTAGTTATCTTGAACGGTGATGAAGTTGATGATAGAGTTTGCAGCACAATCCGTTGCTGTTGTAGTGTGAAAATTTTGTGTGGTGAAAACCTAATCTGAGTGTTGAATTATATGTTTAATTCTACGTGGCTTTTGTAGTTTGCGATGGATCGACGGTGGCCTTGGAAGAAAAAATCATCAGAAAAGTCCGTGATTGAGAAAGCAACTACTGCATTGGATTCCTCCGATGCTTCCAACAACCAGGTATATTTGTTTGTTGGCATTTTCACACAAGAAAATATCTGCAAAATTTTTGTGCCTTAAAAAATTTCCCACCTTTTTTAGTGCTATTTGGTAACTAAGTTCTGTTTTATTTTTGTGTCTGAGTGTGACTGTTTTACCAATTTTTAATGTCTATAGTTTGTTGCTACTTTGCTAATGATCCTTTCATTGTTAATATTTTATTTTTATTAATAATCTTGATTCACGTCTTCTGCGAGTTTCCTATTCTTAGCCAGCTTTTAAGCATTTTACACTTTCTGTACGTTATTTGCGTGTTATAGTTTCCTTGAATAAAAACTGTAGTTCAACATACATTTTCTGTACATTGTTCAATAATCCTGTCTCTCTGTCTTTCGTGTGTATGTGTGTGTGTGAAGGACTTAAATATGGCTTGGTTGATTCAACAATGTGATTTAAGTTTTTTTTTTGTATTTTCTATTTTGTTTTGTATTTACTTGCAAAAACAGGATAACAACAAGAAACCAAACTATGTTCAAATCTCTGTGGAATCCTATTCACATCTGTCTGACTTGGAAGATCAAGTGAAGACATATGAGGAAAAAGTTCAGACACTTGAAGATGAGATCAAGGAAATGAATGAAAAGATGTCTGCAGCAAACTCTGAGATCAATACCAAGGAAAGCATGGTAAAACAACATGCTAAAGTGGCTGAAGAAGCTGTATCAGGTTACATACTTAATGAATTTACTTACCATCTTAAACATGTTCAGGCTGGAAGCTTGCCTCACCACAAATTGCTTCTCACTATTCTTGGAATTAAATTTTTATTGAAACTCTGCAGGCTGGGAAAAGGCTGAAGCTGAAGCTTTGGCATTGAAGAACCATCTAGAATCTGTCACTCTTTTAAAACTCACTGCTGAGGATCGCGCAACGCATTTAGATGGTGCTCTTAAAGAGTGTATGCGACAAATACGAAACCTGAAGGAAGAACATGAGCATAAAATACAGGAAGTTGCTCTCTCAAAAACCATGCAATTAGACAAGATTAAGGGGGAGCTGGAGGCAAAGATAGTGAACTTTGAACAGGAACTTCTTAGGTCTGCTGCTGAAAATGGGACTCTGTCAAGGTCATTGCAGGAACGCTCGAACATGCTAATCAAATTAAGCGAAGAGAAGGGTCATGCCGAGGGTGAAATTGAGCTTCTTAAGGGCAACATAGAAGCATGTGAAAGGGAAATTAATTCACTTAAATATGAACTTCATGTTGTTTCTAAAGAGCTTGAAATTCGCAATGAAGAAAAAAATATGAGTATGAGGTCTGCTGAAGCTGCTAACAAGCAGCATATGGAGGGTGTAAAAAAAATTACCAAGTTAGAGGCTGAGTGCCAAAGATTACGTGGTCTTGTGAGGAAAAAGTTACCTGGTCCTGCTGCACTTGCACAGATGAAGCTAGAAGTCGAAAGCCTTGGCCGAGATTTTGGAGAAAGTCGATTAAGGAAGTCCCCTGTGAAGCCTGCTACCCCTAATTTGTCTCCATTACCTGATTTCTCCCTGGAGAATGTACAGAAATTCCAGAAGGACAATGAATTTCTTACGGAGCGTTTATTAGCAATGGAAGAAGAAACGAAGATGCTGAAAGAAGCTTTGGCTAAACGTAACAGTGAGTTGCAGGCCTCAAGGAGTATGTGTGCTAAAACACTGAGCAAACTTCAAAGTTTGGAAGCACAATCTCAGAACCAGCTGAAAGGATCTCCAAAATCCATCGTCCAGTTAACTCACGAACGTATTTATAATCAAAATTCAAGCAGTGCACCAAGTTTGATCTCCATGTCTGAAGATGGAAATGACGATGCAGAAAGTTGTGCTGAATCTTGGGCAACAGCAATAGTCTCTGGGCTATCCCAATTTCCTAGAGAAAAGTGCAATGAGGAATCAAATAAATCTGAAGTCACTAACAAGTTGGAACTAATGGATGACTTTCTGGAGGTGGAGAAGTTGGCTCGTTTGTCAAATGATTCCAATGTAGATGCCACTATTTCAGTTTCTTCAAACAATAAGACAACTGACTTTGTGGCTGATGATTTATCAGAAGTCTGTACTGGCAAAGAAGGTCTGTCTGAAAAAAATGGCAATTCAGATCAATTGTCAAATGAAGTGTCTTCTGATGCTTTGATGTCAGCACCAGATTCTCAAACTGACGTTAGTGGCTTGTTATTAACAGAACTTAGATCAAGAATATTACTGGTTTTTGAGTCCTTAGCTAAGGATGCTGACATAGGGAAGATTGTGGATGATATTAAACATGTGCTTGAAGATTCACATGACACTACCATCCACCACTCTGTGGATGCCCATCCTTCTGACACTACATGTGATAGGAAGGATAATCCTGAAGATGCTGGCTTAAATCTTGAAAAGGAAGTAATTTCATCCCAGCAACCCAAAGAATATGTGCAGATAACTACAGATTTGGAAGCTGCAGTTTCTCAGATTCATGACTTTGTATTGTTCCTTGGCAAGGAAGCAATGACATCATTTCATGATGTATCTTCTGATGGAAATGAAATGAGGCAAAAGATTGAGGAATTCTCCGTCACCTTTAATAAAGTGTTATGCAACAATGCAAGTTTGCTACAGTTTGTTCTTGACCTGTCCTATGTTCTAGATAAAGCAAGTGAGTTCAGATTTAATGTCCTTGGCTACAAGGGCACCGAAGCTGAAAGTAACAGTCCAGATTGCATAGATAAGATTGCTTTGCCCGAAAATAAGTTAGTACAAGACAATTCATCTGGAGAAAGATATCAAAATGGTTGTTCCCATATTCTTAATCCATGTTCTAATCCTGAGGTTCCTGATGATGGAAATTTGGTCTCAGGTTATAAAGCAGATGCTGCATCACAGAAACTGTCAATAGAGGAGTTTGAAGAATTGAAACTAGAGAAAGAGAAAGTAGTGATTGATCTGTCAAATTGTACTGAGAATCTTGAAATGACAAAGTCTCAATTGCTAGAGGCAGAGCAACTTCTAGCTGAAGTTAAATCACAATTGGCTTCTGCTAATAAATCAAACAGCTTGGCTGAGACACAGCTAAGGTGTATGGCAGAATCGTACAACTCACTTGAAACACGTGCCCAGGACTTGGAAACTGAGCTGAACCATCTGCAAATCAAGATAGAATCTCTGGAGAATGAACTTCAAGAGGAAAAGAGGGCTCATGAAGCTGCTATGGCCAGGAGCAAGGAGCTAGAAGAGCAGTTAAAAAGGTTAGGCATCATCTAATATCTGGGTGCAAGTATTTAAATTATTCTCCGCAGTCCTATTTAGAGGCTATCGAGTGTCGATAACATATTTTCTGCATTTGTGTTTTATGTTGATCAAAATTGGAAAATGTTATGAAAAGCAGGGTTTCATATATCTATTCTTATGGAAACCTCTGTTGCTGGTTCAAATTCTGATTTCTATGTTACTGTTTGTTTAGGATTGAGTGCTTGGCAGCTGATGATGACCACAAGACTCCGCATGTAAGGCTGTAATTCCAATGTGAAAATTAATTACCATGTTGAATTTCGCATGTCATACTGTTGAATATATATTTAGTTAGGATTGTATTAAAAAAATTAAGTTAGGAAAATATAGGCTCTCATGATTATTAAAAAATCCATAAGGTGTGTATCTAAATCTGGAATTTCTTTAGATGGGTTGAGAGTCTAAGTTTGATTTTTATTATAAATTATAAATGCAGGAGAGAAATTTGACAGCTGCTGCTGAAAAGCTAGCCGAGTGTCAAGAAACCATACTTCTTCTGGGCAAGCAGTTAAATTCTTTACGTCCACAAACTGAGGCAAATGACTCACCGTACAGTAAGATAAATCCAAAAGATGAAGGATTCACAGAAGATGAACATACTACTAATGGCCAAAAGTTTCAAGAATTAGGCCAGTTGGAGATGGACAGTTCTACTTCTGCTTTTGTGCCAAGATTGAGTTCGGAGTCCCCCTTGCATTTTTCCAACAGTTTATTTAGCCCTTCGGACAGCGAGTCCACCATTCCAGCCAGATCCCCAGTACAGCATTCTAAATCAAAACCAAAACACAGGCCTACCAAGTCAGCCTCTTCTTCAGTTTCTTCCGCCACCACACCTGAGAAACATGCACGGGGATTTAGTAGATTCTTTTCACCTAAAGGAAAGTCTGGTCATTGAGCCTGCACCGGCACCGGCTCTATGAAAATTCATAACGAGTAAGCCACTTGGTGATGACATTTGGAAAGCACCAAGGTCCAAACCCTTCATGTTTGACAGAATTGAGTTTTTGGGGAGGTTTGTGTAATTAAGGAGGGTATACCATGAGTGCCAGGTGATTTTTGTATGTAATGGTTGTACCATATGTTTTTTTTTTCTTTTGCTTTTTATGGTTTTGCCCCCTCTATTCTGTAATTTAAGTAGCAAAGGACAAACTTTGACATAGTATCTGAACTTTTACAGGATATATTGAATATGTTGAACTTAACAAATTTATCCATGCCTTGATTTTTTCTAGGAGCAAGTTTGAACTGAATAGAAGTGGTTGCCATGTCTGATCAACTTTAGCAGCACTCGTGCTATTGCCTGCCTGGATTATTATAATTTAAAAGCACAGGTTTCAATTGAAAAGTATCCATGTTTCTCACCAACATTTACCAATGGACGTTAAAAATTTCAGCAAATGTTAACGTTGACAAAGATTTCAGCAAATACAAATATTGATGGGAAGCCATTTTTTTTTCAAAAACCCCAAAATTACTACTTTGATATTTTTGTTTTTCAAAAATATATTCAATTATAATAATTTTTAAAACATTGAATTAAACTTAAGAAAAAAAAACATTTAATTAAAAGTACATTTTTAAAAAGCTTAACCAAACTCCATATAAAAAAAAAAACTCAACCAAACTGGAAATTAGTTTCAGTGCCGCTTCTCAATGGATTTATAAATTTGTATTCGCGAGGAATTATTTGTGTATGGATTTATTTTACAAATCATAAACAAGTCAAGACTCAAGATTACAATCAGTCAAAAAAAAAAGACTCAAGATTACAAAACCGTTCGTGAATTGGGCGAGCACCGACAAGAACCACCCTAAATTAGTGGGCACTCTTTGCTTTGGGCCATAGTAGTCCTTTTAAAAAAAAATTATAGTCGCCCTTAATTTTTCCGTTTCTATAAGTACACTAATATTAATAAAGAAAAAATGGGAAAACTAGTCCACAAGAACCCAATATCCAGATTTTTTTAACCTCTTAGAAGATTAATGTAATATGACCATAAAAAAAATTATGTATCTGTACCAAAAAAAAAAACTGATGTATGAAATATATCCAAATCCAGTGTCTTGTTTAGTGACTAGCACATTTTCTTTTGATAGCAATTAGCAAGCATTACTGTTAAGTTCATCAGCAATTACTTAATAAAACATTTTATGGAACTCTAAAATTTGTTGCTGGTATACTACAGAGTCAATTCAGTTAATTAAGTAGGATGTATTAATTGTTGTAACCCTCTCGGTATTTGTATTTGATTCCTTTCTATGTATAAAAATAATTCATTGTGAGTATGAGACACTTACGTGTTTCTTGTTTCTTTGTTCGTGTGAAGGAATAACTTCAATTGTGAAATTAGAATATTTTTGCTTGTGTTGCTTCTCATTCTCATCAGCTCTAATTCTCTAAATATCGAACTTGGAACTTGAAATGCTCACAATTCTAGAATGTAGTTATTCAAATTCTTACCCGATTATGAAATGCTCTCGAGATCGAGCTCCACCACTAATCTTTTTACCTGTCATGTATCCTTTATTTCTAGTAGTATATTTTCTCAGTTGATAGGATTGTGATTACCTCTTTAGTGGATGGATAGGCAGTTAAGTGGTAGTTATTATCCACTAATATCTGAAATATATGAATTATAATCTTGGTGAAGAAAGTAGGATTTAGGAAAATTCAAAGAATACAACCATTGACGGTTAAGTTTTCTTTTTAAATTATGCTAGCAGGTATCCTATATTCTTTATTATATTTATAATTATAATTATAAATACATACAAAATAACTTAAAGGAGTCATTGTATTGATCTTTGAAAATTTAACATTCTTTTTTTAAGTCATTTATTTAACTCTTAATTTTTGCTATTAAAAGTTTACAGTAATAGTTGTCCCAATATTTACATTTTTATTTCTGGCATTAGCATCCAATGTTCCCTGTAAGAATAGAAAAAATAATCAGATTACAACTATATTATTCCCAAGCAAATACATAAAATTAAAATCATATAATACCCCTGTTGTTGGTAGAACCTGATTTTAGAACAAACATCAGTAGTTGCATTGGTTATAATAGTTTGAGTAACATCCACATTTTTTACAACATTTGTGAACTGGTGGGGGTACTTAATATTTAACAGAAAATATTAATGGAATTAAATAACAGATTTAAAATATATTTTTTGAAAATTTCAAGTATAAAATGTAATCAAAATTATTTTTAGAAGACTAAAACTAATATGGATCAATACTTAGATGATATATAAAAAATATATTTAACCCTTTTTGTGTGGTCTAAACCTTTCAGCGTTTACTTTAAATTTGAAACCTAACAGGTAGACCCCAGCATATAACCCACCGTCCTGGCATGTGGTCATCCTTGTTCTGAATTCAATACCAAAATTAATAAAACAAGATACTTATTTTTAAAGTATAAAATTATGCTTAAAAAACCATAAAATTATATACAAAAAATCAGGATATTAAATGTTCGCACGATTCTGTCAAAAAAAAAAAAAGTGCGCACGAGGCTTCTTACGTACACATACGTACACACACAAATATTAGTTTTATAAAAAAGAAAAAGAGAAAAAAAATAAGGAAATAAAAACACAAAAAAATTATAAAAATTAGATTTATGTATTCACATTTCATTTCTCGTGACTTAAGTTATTGAACTGGTAAGCGAAGATTAAAATTCATATTATTATATTGTGAAAATCACTTAAACAAATAGACGATTGTAGTAGTACAGAACTGCACCATTAACCAAACAAAACCCCAACACAAAGCACGCATGCAACAAAGATATATATGTATAGAAAAATCAAATAAAGAGACTCTACATACCTTCCATGCTTCGAAACAAATTAGATAAAACTCTTCTTCTGTCTTTCTTGTCAACTCACATAACTTCTCTACTACAGTGTTAGAATAAATCGTAAATCTCTTTCCCTCCATTTTTTAGTTGACCTTTCAAATTTGCTTACCTTTTCTCCTTTCATTTCTTAGTTCCCGAGCAAGTGACCAAATGGTTCATTTTGTTTGTAAAAATACAAATTTTAAGAGACTAGGTAAATAAAATTGTTTCAATAATCCTTTCACATAGGATGTGTAAACTGCATTTGATACATCAATAACTTTCGTTACTACATTTAATTGGGATGACATAAGAGATCTCTTTATATAACGTATATACACACAAAAAATAAAAGTGAATCCTTTTAAAAGATTTAAAAAAGTAAAATAATATTAAAAGTGAAATAAAAAATTAAAAGTATATATTAGCCTTTACTCTTAAAAGCTCATTAAAGTAAAAGTGAGTTGCTTTTTTTAAAAAAACAAATCGTGATCTAAAAGACTTTAAACCTTTCGTTTTACTATAAATTCGAAACCTAACCGGGAGAGCCCAACATATAATCCACCGCCCTAGCATGTGCCCCAGTCCTTGAGTCCTTGTTTTGAATTCAATACCAAAATTAATAAAAACAAGTTAATTATTTAAAGTATACATTTATATACAAGATGTTAGCAAAAAAATATTATATACAAGAAATGAAATCAAGATATTAAATGTGCGCACGAGGCTGCATACGCACACATACATACACAAATATTAGTTTTATAAAAAGAAAATGAGAAAAAAAAATAAGGAAATAAAAAAGACATAAACAATTTATAAAATTTAAATTTATAAATTCATAATTTATTTCTCGTAACTTAAGTAATTGGACTGATTTGCGAAGATTAAGTTCACAATTTTATATTGTGAAATTCACTTAATCTATTTGGACAAAAAATTATTATATAATGAAACCATGAAAATAATAAATATTTACCACACAACAATTCATGAAATTAGCACAGTGGTTTAAGATCTTGTTACCCTCATATAGTCATGATCTATTTAACATAAGATATTTGTGTTTCTAACTCAGGAAAAAAAAATATATGAATAAAATTTAAATTTGATACACTTTATTTTAAATATTTTTACATTATCAACCAATTAAAATTTATTATAGAGGTGACTTTTAAAATAATTATAACAATTTTCAATAACATGACAATCCGAGATAAGATGACAGTATCAATTTTTTTTACACTCTAAAAATATTTCAATTAAATTCATGTGTATTATTTCATATTTTTGCAACTTAGCAACAAAATTAAGATAGAAAACTAAAAACTAATCTTAACTTATGGTCTGTCATCTAAGAAAAAACATATGAATATATAATTAATAAGCAGCGTTTAACATGGTTTAGATAAAAAGTGGTCCATGTTAGACCAGTGAGATATATGACTGTTTTAATGAACGGTGTAGATGAACCACCTATTACAATTGAAGTTATGAATATTATAAATAAGTCCTTATATTAAAAGTAACAGTTAATTTATTTTTACAGAGCAATCCGAATGGTTTAGGTTGTGATTGGAGTTGAAACCTAGCAGAGGGAAAGCACGTACAAAGGAATGAAGATCAGATCCAATGGTCGACGATGCTAAATATGCCATGTACATTGCATCATGAGCATATCATGTGAAGTTTTGAACTGATACATGCATTACGATATGATGTGTGTTGACCAAAGGGGTTGGGAATGTCCGAATTGTTGGATTGTATCCCAGATGATTTATCATCCCGCAAAATATGGGTATATACCATTAAAGTTCCCAAATATTATTTCTTTAATTTTATTAAAAATATCAATGAAAAATTTTAAATAAGTAATTTTTTTTAATTTTTTTCTTTACTCTTAAGTTCTCGTTTCCATTCATAGATCAACCTTATATTTTATATTATTAAAGCCGTTAATCATTTACCTAGTTTTTTAAGGTATTTTTAGTTAAGAGTTAAAGATTTATTCTTTTAGGTTAAAATATTTATTTAAGAAATTATTCTCTTAAAAAATGTGTTTTCATATATACAAAAACATAAATCATATATCATAAAACATATGATTATTTCTCAACACTATTGTTAATCATTTACCGAGTGGATATTGAAAATAGTGGTAGGTAAGTTGTAGGGAAATTCAGCATAGGTGTATGAAAAATGAGAATCAGACCTCGTCACAACAACGATCAGAATCAGATGATTACACAACCTAACCATCAAGTATTAATTCGTCCCCTTCAAATCTTCAATGTGCCTTTCTTTCTTAGTCATTGAGAGAGGAACAGTGACCTGCTTTACAGCTTGCTAGAGTGAGCCTAAAAATGTGAATAACCTGTTTAATGACCACGATAAATCACTTTTGTCGCTTGTCCTATAAAAAACCACCTAGTTAATATAGATCAAATAACAATTTAAAAAAAAAACAAAGTGAAAGTTATTTAATAGTTTTAATTTTAAAGATTTTTCTTTAAATCAAAAATTATTTTATTATTTCACATTGATTACTTTTCTTTTTAACGAGGGACACATTGATTAGTTGAGCATAAAAGAGGTGTTAGGGTGCGTAGCTTATTATAAAAGTTACTTTTGTTAATTTTTTTCTTAATAACAAATTTTGTCCCAAAGTTTCAAAGAGTGACAAATTTCAATCTTCCCTCAATTGTGTTAAATTCGTTAGTTGACTACGAAAAAACAGTGACAAATATGCAATATTGTAAAAATCTAGAGATAAAATGTGTAACATTGTTAAAAATATGATGATAAAATATGTAATATTGTTAAAAATATGATGATAAAATGCGTAGTATTATAAAATTTTGGAGGCAAAATGTGAGATAAAATAATAAGCGGATTTAACAAGTAATTGAAGGAAGGTTAAAATTTGTCACTTTTTGAAATTTTAGGGATAAAATTTGCGGGAAAAAAATGGAGGGAAAATTTGCAATTAGGTTCTATTTAAAAAAAAAACTATTATTTCTCCTTTTTATGAAATTAAGTTCCATAATTTTTAAGAGTATATTTTACCAAATTTATTTGTCCCAATTTCAATTTTTAAGGAAAAGAAAAATTAAAAAAGGGTTAAATACTATAAATATATGTGCCCTAACTTCAATTGTACTCATTGCAATAATAGGAGTTTAAATTTATACTCATTCTTTAATGACAAAATAAAAGACTTATCTTACTAAATTTATTCCTATGGAGAGATATGACAATAATATGTTTAAATGTTTTTTTTTAATAACTACGGTAATATGTTTATCTCTTTTATAGTGAGAAAATTAAGATAAAATAAGTAATCTTTGTTTTAATAAAATTTGGTTGTCCCTTTTCAAAATAAGATAAAATAAGCAATCTCAATCATGATTATCTCATATATCAATAAATTTAAGATTTATTAACATGCACATATTATTTAATTACAATTCCAAAAATGAATTTTTAATTTAATAAAAAAAGAATAATTTTTTAATCAATAATTATGATTTTATATATACTTTATCCTCCATTCATAAAAGCTAAATTCAACAGAAAAAGATCTGAATCCACATTAATTATTTTGTTAGAAAGACACGCGGGAAAACAACCTAGTTATATGCTGAAGCTTTAAAGTTATTTTTATTATTTTACTAATTTAAAGTTCGAACCTATGCATATAATATAGAGAATTTGGGGCCGACGACATGATAAAGTAGGCATGTTAATAAGGGATCATGTGAACTTATCAACCTTGTGAGAGTGGAGACTAACCCTTCTATATTTTTTTAATAATTCAATCCAAAACACTATATATGTATATCTTCTCTATGTTAAAAAGCTTGTTTAGTTTTAAAATATTTATGAGAAGTATAAATTATTTTTTGTTTGTTTACAATTATAAATTTCTAAAAGGAAATTATATATAACTACATCCTTTTTATAAGCTGCTGCATTTTTTAAAACTAATTAAAAATTCATTATTTTAGATTCTATTTTTTTAAGACTTAAACAAATACATTAGAAATTATATTTTAAAGATAAACTATTCTGATTAAAAAATTTCATATAAATGAACGTAAAATTAATTAGATACGTTTTAAATATGATGATTAAATAAGGAAATTAGTTGATGAACTGATACATGGCATTTTAATTTGTTTAACAATTTATATAGTTGTTTCGGCATATTTGTTGAGATTATTAGTCTTTCATCTACTTAACAAGATTTCTTTAGTTGAAAAAAAACAATTTGAGGAATTGACTAAATCAGGAAATTAGTTGATGAACTGATACATGGCATTTTAATTTCTTTAACAATTTATGTAATTGTTTGGGCATAGAGATGACAACCCAATGAGTCTGGTTTGGGCATAAAAAAGACTGAGTTTAAAATTTTAATATGCAATTTTCATTCTCGTTGAGTTTTATTGGGTTTAGGTATATATTTATAGGTAATCTCTTACATTCTTTTTTTATAATTTTTCTTTATTTGTATATTTTAAATAAATTATATATTAAGTTATTAATTGTAATTTAATTCAAACAACATATAAATATAATAAATAACAGAGAAATTAAAGTTAAAACAATTAAGAATTCAATTATATATTTATAGTTAAATATATATTTTAAAGTTTTTTTATTTAATTATTTAACTATTAAGTTAATTGATTTATATTTTCAAAAACTGTAACAATAAAATCTTTAATATATATTATGTATATACATGTTATGACAAAAAAAAATTAAAAAAATATAATACTAACCAATACGGATATGGGTACAAGTATAATTTGACACTTGTTCATACAATACTCGTGTGTTTGATCAAGACAGATATTTTTTGCCAAATTCAGAATAAATTTGAGTCAATATTCATGGGTATAGAATTATTCGTGATGCCTATTTTAACACATTTGTTGAGATTATTCGTCTATCATCTACTTAACAACATTTATGTATATATATATATATATATATATATATATATATATATATATATATATATATATATATATATATATTAGTTGACAAAAAAATTATTTGAGGAAGAAAATAAAATCAAAATATTGAATTGATCCCTAAAGATATTTACAATCATAAAAATGTATTGCGTGGTCGTATAAGTCCCTAGAGTAAGAAAGTTTTAAATAAGTCTTTATAATTTTTAATTGTTTCGTCTAATTCCCTAAATTAATAATTTATTTTCATTTTAGTAATTCTTCAAAGTATTGTTTTTCTAGCTTCAATAATTAATTGATTTTAGTATATTACGTGTTATTAAATGTCATGTTTAGGGCAAAGTATTGCCTAACGCAATCAAAACTATCAATTAGCTTGAAGTTTCTAACACATTTTTTTCTTATATTACATTACTTCCATTTTTTAAAGGAATTATTACGTTTTCTAATTTCTAAGATTAATACTTTTAAAAATTCTTGAAAAAAGTGGTTTAATAAATAGGTTACGTCGGATTTAATGCAAATCAGATCATAAACACCAGACAAATCATGTGACGTACGTAGTCCCACCTCCACTCATACTCTCGTCTATGTAATATTGTTCTTATTCCATAAAATTTAAATTTGTGTGCCAAGCATAACACAAAAGATTACATCAATAAGATAGTGATTTGATTTTCATTAATTCTTAATAGTTTTTAAATAAGTATTTGTTATTGGTTATTAATAAAAAAAATTAAAATGAATATTTGTTGAGAAATAATCTTTTTTTAAACAAACAAAATAATATTTCCCAAACAAGCAAATTAATAATTTGATTACTAAATGGTACTTGAAGACGTATCAGAAGCTATATGTATATATCATGTTGATATTTTCCCTAACAACTTGACAATGGTACTTGATACTCTTGGATTTTGGGCCTTCGCCCTTTTTCTGAATATTCTTAGATACAATTTGGTGTTTATACTCTTTACTATTTTGTGTTTAATTTTTTAATTTTAATTATGCATTATTTTAATTGTTTGCTTTGTATACTTCCAGTAATAATAAAATATAACTAAATAGTTTTTTATTTTAACATATTCTATAAATACTTTAACTTAAATCATTCCTAGCTCAATGTACACAAAATATATATTATTTTAAAAAAAAAGACTTTAACTTAAATCGACATAAATAAGTTATTTTCAAAACTTAATGGATATGACTCGTTTAACAACACATAGTGAATTGAATTTGTGATAGAAGATCTAAATTCAAATCTAAAAATAAAAAAAATTGTTTCCATAATATCCATTCCTAAAATTATTAGGATTAGACTAGAAGTGAGAACTATAGTAACTTATATAAGGTAACATATTTAAACTTCATTGTCACATTTCGATTTTTTTTCTTAAAAAAAATCATTCCTAACTCGAGGCCGACTCAAATGATAGAATAATTAAAGCTTTAAGTTATAAGTCTACCAACAAAAAACATTTGTTATTAATTATTTAAAGTAAAAAAAAAAACTCACATAATTTGACAAATGTCCAACATTGAACTCTTTTTATTTTAAGTAAAAAAAAAATCTCCGATAAATTTTATTTTAAGCCTCACTTATGTTGCTTCGGTCCTACCTAGTTCTTTTTCTTTTCCTTGACCCTTTATTTTTTTCCTATTTTCTCTTAAGTTTACTTGTGTTGTGCATCGCATAGATTATTAAATAACAAATAAAAAAGTATTTTGATTTAGCTACTTGCATTGTATTATTATAGAGGAACACTCCATAACCATGGACACATCTAGAGGAGCGGACAAGGGCCCTAACCCTTTCTTTCCCCTACTCGTGAAACTTTTCATGTATATATTATGTTGGTTAGTGTAAAATCCTCTAGTGGTAGGAGGTTGGGATGCAATGTATGAGATTATGCTTATCATCATTTAAAATAAAAATTACTATCAATTTTATATGTAAAAATAAAGTTAAAGTCATCCTTTGTTACATCCCCTCCCCTTAGTTTGGTTCTATCCTTTTGTTGGATAGGTTAGGTTGAGTTGCTTATTTTCTTTGTCCAATGAATACAAAAATTAAAAATAGTAGATATTTTTTTAAAAAATTATTTATTAAAATTAGACATTTAAACAAAGAGAAAAAAATAGTCTCCTGGTTTTTGGAGTCGTCACTACTCATAGCTTTGCTCAGTTTTTTTTATACACAAAAATAATTAGGCTTATTGAATCAAGTAGTTATAATATTCTTAAAAAAAAATAAATTTTTTTACAGTAAAAAAGAAGTTATAATAGCCTTTTTTTTTTCTATTTTTTTTCATAAGTTAGAACTAATTTATATATTTAAGTTAGAAAAATTAAATGTGAAATTTTATAATAAAAAAATGAAAGTATATAAAATACTGTAGTTTTAACTTCTGAAAAATAATTTGTTTTATTATTTTATTTTATTCTTATAAAATTTGATTTAATCTCAGATTAAAACCAGGGGGGGTATTGCTAACAGTGTAGCCTGTAGGTATGGTAGTTATCATGGGTGGCCCGCAAGTTAAAGTGAAAGAAAGCATGGGCCACTTAAATTTGCTGCTACTTTACACTATCAGTATGGTTTCCGTGTGGCAAGGGACCCTTCAATTTCAAATCAAATCCTCAAGCCTGCTGCATGTGCCTTTCTAATTCTATGTTCATCACTTTTCTAAAGACTTCAACTTAACAGTGTATATCATCGTCAAAAAAAAAAAAAAAACAACTTAACAGTATATCGAATCTTCTGTCAAAAAAAAAAAAAATAGTATATCGAATCAACAATGATCAGTTTGGATTTTTTCTGTTTTGTTTACAGAACTGCTGCGTTGCATGGAAAATGAATAACAAGAAATGCACGGAAAAAATAATTAAAATAAATACGCAATCATGTTATGAATTATTAAAAATATAGAAAAAAATCTCATAATATTTAATCGTGAAATTTTTTGTGTTCGATCGTGTAACAAAAAATATCGTAATATTATTCTTAAAACATTTTAAGGTAAGAATGAAAACTCTATAATTTCACGAGTGTTTATGAAAAATTAAAAAATCAAGATAAATTGATTTTATTTTATGTGAAAATTTTGATTTACTTTAATTATTAAAAAAAATCCAACTGTTTCAGTCTTAATTGGAATTGGGGGATAAACTAGAGATTATGAATAATTTTTTTTTCATAAATTAATTAGAGTTTCCTAACTTTGTTTGGTCGTGATACTCCAAACAGAGTGATTTCTGATCTGTACAGTTTCAATTTTCAACGGCCGTAACTGTGCGAGTGGGTGTGCCAATATTATCCAGATTCCAGAGTCCAGACACGAAGCCGTTAAAACTCAAAATAAAAGTAAATCTATCATTTGAGATCAAACAAACGTTGGGGTGGACCACACTAATCATAATACGTCTGTAATGTATTCTATGTCCCATTTTTTTTCTTCTAAAATAAGTGATATATTTAATTTTTTAAATAAAATATTAATTTTTTAATATAACATTGATTATATTTGTTACTCATATATTAATGATGTGTTATAAAATATAAAATGAATTAATGATAATATACGAATAATTTTATAAAATTATCATTTTTTTCATCTGTTTTTTTAATATAAAATAACTTAAGATAATAACTATTTTGAGATGAAGGAAATATCATTCTAATTTTTTAATGTAATATTAATAATAATTTTGATTTTAATTTTTTTTATCTAATTATTAATTTTTCTTATAAAATAACTTTGAGATAACACCTATTTTAAGATGAAGGAAGTAATATTTTAACAAAAACTAATAAACTAACTATTAACCTTTCCTGTTAAAAAAAGAAAAATAAACAAAAAAAATGTTATATAAATTTTATGTTTATTGTATCTGTATCATGTAGTCGCTGGAAGAAAAATAAATTTTTCCTAATTAAATTATTTATTATAAGAAAAATTACTCATTTAATTTTTATGCTTGCACAAACTTTACATTATACATTTTAGTTCCTATACTTAAAAATTATTCCTTTTAATTCATGTACCAGTAATTTTTGGTTTTTAAGTATATAAAATTACAAAATGATACAGACTAAAAGGTAAAATTTGTATGACAATAAAGATCAAAAGAGATTTAAAAGTATTATACAAAAATTAAACTAAATAATTTTTAATAAAATATAAAAATTATAAAGATTATCAAAATGAATAATTCTTTCTTTATTTTACAAGTCTTTGTACCATCAATATATATACTTAAAATATGACAAATATTTTTAGGACATTAATTAAGGATTTAAAAATAAAAACCACAAAAAATATTATTAACACATATCATAATATTTCTTTAATAAAACTTTTTATTTAATGATTTTTAAGTTGTGTGTCAAACAAGACATACGTAACCTAAGCAGATCCATATGCTTATTAATTAATTCAGCCTCTTTAATATGTGTAAACAGGACACAGCTGCAGAGCTGAAAGGGATAGAGCACATTTAGTGGAAGGTGTCGATCAACGGATGAAGTCAAAGCAGGGAAACGCATAATTTTACCCAAAAGAGAGAAAGAAAGAACCCAAAGAGTTCAACATATAATATATACTATCATTTAAATTAGTTCTCCAACAGGGCACATTTACTCGATCGTTCACCTCTGTGGGAAAAAATGCTGCTTAATTTCTAGTACATTTACAATCTAAACCATAATTCCGTGAGGTTAGAGTCTCTCTAAAATACAAACCTCATATATATAAAGAAAAAGAAATGGAGAAAATCAAGTAAGAGAAGCAGTGAAGCAGCTTCATCTTGAGCTATTAATTTTCTCCTCTCCTTCAAAAAAAAAAAGAAAAGAAAACGAAAAATGATCGATACGTGGTAAGGCAAGTTTCTCATCTGAGCATGGAGGTGAGAGACTCAAAAACGTCCTCTTCACATGGAATCGTGAGACCCTTTTCGTGATCAAAGCCAAACTCTTCTTCAGCCTGGTGGAGAAGTGTTTGGAACTCAGGGCGACTTAGGAAGGAAATAGGAACAATATATCTGCTTCTGTTTTCTCCAACATATACAACAAAGTGACCCTTTGGCACGTCCAAGAGGCCTTGATCATCTTTCCTCCCTAAACTCGAACACCTCTTGAGGATTTGCTTGATGAGTGCTGTTTGAGGAAGTTTACTTGATTTTCTCAAAGCCATTATTATTGTGGATTGTGGCTGGCGTGTGGAAGAGGCGTGGGAGAGAAGAGAAAGTTTCAAAGAGTTTGCTGTGAAAGGGAAAAGAGAATGTGGTGGTTATTTATCGATAGCATTGGGCAGTAAGCGGTAGATTGAGAAACAGAGTCATGTGGGGTTGTGGGGACAACCTAGGGCCGTTTTGGGGGCCTATGGCTGGTCGAGGGAGCTAAAAACTTGCCTTTGTTGCCCTTTTTTAAGACACCTTGGCCCCTCTTTACAGTTTTATTATTCCAACCAATTCAGATTATTATGTGTGAACTTATACATTATTTCTTTTTAATTACTAATATTTTATTCTTTTATATATACATATATACATGACTTAAAAATACATTTCAAAGTTAGAGAAAATATTGTTTTATTGTCTCACTTTAATGTTCATAAAACATTTTTTTTCCCAAACATATCTCAATCTAAATTTATATTTTCTAATTTTTCTTTGATAACTTAGTAATGTGATGTATCCATATTTTTAGGAGAAATATAAAAAATGAAAAAGAAAAAAATGTCTATAGAATTACTTTCATTATATTTATTTATTTATTTTTTTTAAAAAAAATACTTTGATTTCCTAAGTGTATTTTTTTAACCAATAAGAGTTTGATTTTTTGGCTCTGCATATGAGAATACCTTGTTTAATTTCTAGAAAAAAATTAATTTTTTAGATCATCATATTATTGATGTTAAATATTTTTTTGATTTTGTTAATGATTAATTTTTTGACAAACTAAAATTTAAAATTTTACTTAACTAAATTGAGTCTAATTTGACTCCCTTGGACAATTGATTTATATATATTTGAAACAACGGGAAACAAAATTAAACTTTAAAATATATTCTCCCTATATTTTGTCTCTTCATTCAAACAAGTGAACAACACATTAGTAAATGCAAAACTAATTATTACCTACATTACATAGAATTTTTTTTTTCTTTCTCTTGACATCTCTTGTGATTTTCTTGACATACATTGAAAGTATATATAAATTCTCGTCAGTCGTCCCATTGCCTTGCCATTCTTCAACTTTCAACATGATATTTATCCATTCGTGAATTTACTCGTTACGTATGGTTCTCACAAGAAGCATCCCAGCAATTTCCATTTTCCAATGTTTCCTTTTAACACCATATAGAAAGAAAAAAAATCCTTAGGAAAAATATTTTTGACACCTGATGAAGACACCTAGAGAAAGAAAAAAAAACATTAATAATTAATATGATTATTACCAATTTTACGTGATAAAGAAAGAAAAAAAGAAATATGAAAGATTTTGGTTGTGTTAAGATTCTCTGTTGATTAGTCATAAGGTGAAAATTGTATATATAAGTGAAAGTATCCTTCTCTTGTGAGTTACATTTTGAGGTCGATTTAAATTTAAATTTAAATTTTAATATAATAATAATTTTTTCACGCTCTTACACGTTATAATTTTAATTTCTTTTTTAATATGATATTAGAGTTTATGGTATTAGTTGTTATTGTACATATTAATTCACTTATTGACATGCTATCATCAATTGTTATTGGATAGTTTATCATTCTACCTGTAAACTAACCTTACAAACCTTATGCTCAAATCCAGTACTCAATATGATAGGAATGTGTTAGAAATATCATATTGACGAGTGTGATATGACCAAAATATCATATGTAAGTATCGGCCAATTTTACTTTGTAAGCTAGTTTAAGTTACACAGAAATCAAAATTCTAAAAGATTGAGTATTTTGTATTATTTGGGTGTTCACGATTCTTTTCTCTTAACATATATTGGCATGTTCTTAATATATTGAAAGCATGCAAATTCAGAAATTCCCTATCTCAATAGTGATTTTACATGAAATATCCTTCTTCTTTTAATTTGTCCTACATGATTTTTATCAATTAATATAACCGTATTTCTTTTTTCTATTAACACACCTTTCTTAATTTAGAACCCATGCTTGTCTTAATTTGCAATAATTCAAAAAAATAATATTAGATTAAAAATAGAAAGACATATCGAGTACAATTTGAATAAAATTGAGAAAGAATAAATGTATTTTGTCCTTTATATTTCCAGTTGTCAATGTCAATGGGTAAAAGTCTTACACGAAGAAGCATCCCCGCAATTTCCTATGTTTCTATTTAACTAGTTTACCACCAGCTATTCTTTACGAAGAAGTCCATATTTTGCATTAAAATTAAGATGAAATGAAAAGGTGAATCATTGATTGTATACCAAACCAACGGCAAGAATTGAAGTACCCGTGTAACACGACCCCTTTCTCCAGTGCAGTAATTCAAAGGCCGTAATGTAATAGTAGTCCGTATCCGTACATGCTTCCTTGCCTTTTTTGTTTCATATTTTGAATATGAAAGATGCAGAGCCTAAATTGCAGAGTTTTTGCCTTGTCCCCTGCTCTCGAGCCATTTCACACTTTTCCATTTTCTTGCTCAAAGCTGAGATTCTCACTACACACTCGACCACTGATTAGGATTTTCGTAGATTCATTAATCATTCTTGTTTTATAAGTTATCTTCATTTTTTTTCAGTTTTGGTCATTATCACCAACAATACGTCGCCACATGTGTATACTTTTTAAGAGACATTCATGAATGAGTGTCAATATAGATAAGAATCAAAACCTAAATAACATGAAATTATGTAGATGGAAACTAAAAAAGGAGCTTAATTATTAACAATAGAAAAAATAAAGACTGAAATTGAACAAAAAATATTGATATATAAAAAATGTACAATAATTATAATAAAAGGAATATTATTGAAAAAAATGTCAAAATTCCAAAACATAAACCGGAGTGGGAGACTTCAAAATATTGTAAATTGTCGGAATTTAACGTTTGGCTCCTTGGAAGTCATATTTAATTTTTTCGGAAGAATCGGAGATTGAGAATTTTAAAAGTGTTAGAAATGTGAAAGACATTAATTAACACATTCATTATGAATTAAGTCACACCATCAGTCTAAGAAAGGAGAACAAGTGCATGTGTGAGATCAGTCGTAGATTTCAGGAGCATGTATTAATCATTTTTTGTAATTATTGAGGGAAGTATTCGAATCTGTAGTGTATAAGGTTTACCAAATTTGTAAACTTGTTCAAGATTGGAAACACTTTTTTTTGGAACTTTTATGTGAACGTATGGATCGGAGACAAGAAAACTTGCAGAGAGTTTGGCTAAGGTTGGGTTAAACAGTAATAGTCCGTTTTGTATTTTTGATGTAGCTCCTGCTTTTATCGTCAATGTCTTATTGGTAGATATGACTAGTATTAATTTTCCTAGGAGTTTTTAGTTCCCCTTTATCAATATATTTCAGTAAGAAAAACCTAAATTTTCACGTGTTATATTTGTGTTAGGGTCAACCCGAGAGGATAAAACTATTAAACCTCAACTCTTATGCTCATCAATAAATAAAAAAAGCTAACTCCTGTTTTCTTAACAGTTAACTGGTGCTAATTTTCACTGTTTTTACTCTGATCAGATTGGTAATAAACTTGAGTGATGATCAGTTACAGTACATTTATAAATACTACACCTACTAGACACCTACTAGGCTACTACTATTAGGTTTACGGCTAAATGACTCCATTTTTCATTAACTAGTTATCATTCCACTAAATGAAATTTTATAACTTTTTGGCATTGTAAAATTTAACGGATGAAAAAGAAATTTCCAAAATTAAACTGTCAGAAGCCATTTCATCGTCCACAAAATTAAGCCGCAGTGTTATTAATTAAAGTTTAATTTCAATAATTTATACCAATTTTAGTGCCGACATTAATAGTATAAATTATTAAAATAAAACTGTTTTAATAAAAAAAAGACTAAAACACTTAATTATTACGCTAAGAATTGAGCTGAGAGGAGTACAATTATCCCTAATTGGACCATAAAATCGATCCACCAGCGTGCAAGGTGAAGAATTAATGAGTTGAGAGTACAAACAGATGCAGCTTGTTGGGTTTATGAGTTGACAGATGAATGCAGGATTTCACATGCTTGCATTGAACTTTCCTGCTAGCATTTTTTTTTTACGGTACGGTCTTTTCCTCTATCTTCTTTTAAACATGCACCGAAACAGGGGAGAAAATTTCTTAAAGGGGACAACGGTCATATATTAATGTCCCTTCTATTTCATTTTTTCTTTTGCATTATTATTACAATTGATATGTTTTTTAATGACCACCACTACCCAAATGATCGTAGCATCGATCAATATATACATACATACGACTATCCTTCGAAGGTAACATTTTTGTCGATACAAAAAGCAATATGTATGGAGATCTATTGAGGCACTTCTTGGTTTTCTTTGATGATAAGTTTAATACCATGCTTCATACAAATAAAATAGTAAATATTCGCGTACGATTCTTGTACTTTCTTTCTTCTTAGGTCGCTACTACGGTTGAAACTATAAAACCTGTGTTGAGTTCTGTTTTTAACATGTATAGTTGTTTTTTTGTTAGTTTTTTGTTTTTTGTATAGCTGGCTTAATATTTTATTAGTTTTTTGTCTTTTTTTCCGTTACTTGTACAACTGACTTAATAGTTTGTTAGCTTAGCCAGTTAGCTTTCTATTTTTAATCCCTTTATATTTTTGTTAGAGTTGAATAATGAGAATTTATGAACACAATGTTCTTTCTCTTCCAAATTTATTCTTTTCACATGGTATCAATTGAAATCTTCTCTTTCATTGTGATCTTTGATTGATCATTCTTACAACCATTGTTGTTGTTGCACTTTCTTGATCTTGAATTGCAATTCTTCAAGCTTCTTCCTTGGTTAATCATGGCTGAAAATGCTAACCCAATTGCGAACAATGTTGTTGTCAATAATGCAGCTCTTACAAACTTGTTGAGTCCCTATTATACTCATCCAAATGAGAATCCTGGTGTGGGGATTGTTGCTCAGGTTCTCAATGGTGGAAATTACCACTCATGGTCGCGTGCAATGCTCCTTGCTTTAAAGACCAAGAAAAAGGTCAAATTTGTGGATGGTTCTTTGTCTCGTCGTGCTCTTAATGATCCCAATTTCACTCTATGGGATCATTGTAATACCTTAGTGGTTTCATGACTTCATCATTCTCTTGATCCAGAAATCTTGCAAACTATCATGTGGATGGAGAATGCATCGAATATCTGGAATATTCTCAAGATTTAGACAAAGTTTTTTTTTATCCTCATTCAACAAGAAAGACATTTGGTTCTTCAATTTGATGATTCTAGAGTTTTTGCTCAATTGGATACCAATAATGGTACTTATGGCAGAGGCAGAGGTCGTGGAGGCCATACATATGGTGGAAGAGGTAGAGGCAGAAGCACAAAAATGTGCACTTATTGTAACAGATCAGGTCATATGATAGACACTTGCTACAAGAAACATGGTTACCCTCCTCACTTGCATAGAGGAGGTGCTATCAACCAGTATTCTATGGATGATCAAGAAATTGAAGATGATCTACAATCTCTAGGACATAAAGAGGTATATGCAAATGCTTCATCTGTAGCTTCCACACCAGAGCAACGTAAGTCTCTTCTTTCCTTGTTGCGACAAACCTCTCAAGCCTTTCCCTTTCACACCACTAATCAGTTAGTTAGTTCTCATAAGAATGATAATTCAGGTATAATCTGTGCTACTCTTCATGTTTATAGTTCCAATATAAACTCTTGGGTTCTTGATAGTGGAGCTACAAATCATGTGTGTTTTTCCAAAACTAATTTTCAATGTCTCAAACAAATAAGACCTATACTTGTTAAACTACCTGATGGATCTCAAATTCAAACCAACTTGGTAGGAACCATACATTTTAGTGATTAATTTTACCTTACTGATGTTTTGTATATTCCCTCTGTCACATTTAATTTGATTTCAGTTTCAAAACTAATTGTCAACCTTCATTGTCTAAACTTTCACCCTACTGGTTGTTCCATACAGGACAACTCCTCCTTGAGGACGATTGGAGCAGCTGAATTGAGAGCTAGCTTATACATCCTATCTTCACCAACAACTCAGTTCTCCTATAATTGTAACATCAATACCATTCCTTCTAATAAATGCAATGTTTGGCATAATAGGTTAGGACATCTCTCTCTCATGATAAACTTGTCAAAATGAATAAATTGTACTCTTCCATTGATTGTACAAACTCTTGTAACCCTTGTGACACTTGTCATTTTGCAAAACAAAAAAGGCTTCCTTTTCCTGACAGCATCACTATTTCCTCACAATGTTTTGATTTGTTGCACATGGATATATGGGGTCCTTATGCTCACCCTTCATTGCTTGGTCATAAATATTTTCTTACCATTGTTGATAACAAAAGCATATACATATGGATTATTTTTCTGAAATTAAAATCAGAAGTTTCAAACCATATTAAATAGTTTATATCTATGGTTGAAACTCAGTTTTCTGTCAAAGTTAAAGGCATTAGATCAGACAATGGCCCTGAATTTGCCTTGCAAAATTTCTATGGTTCCCAAGGTATTCTCCATCAAACTTCTTATGTGGAGACACCCCAACAAAATGGGGTTGTAGAGAGAAAACACTAACACCTTATTGTTGTGGCTAAAGCATTACTTTTTCATGCTAATTTGCCTAAATTTTTTTTGGACACAGGCTATCTCACAGGGTGTTCATATAATAAACAAATTGTCAACTAAATTTCTAAGTCAGAAATCTCCACATGAGATTCTATTCAATTACGCACCATCCATTAACACTTTAAGAGTATTTGGATGTTTATGTTATGCCTCAACACTAAAGGCTAACAAAAAAGAAGTTTGATGCCAGAGCAAGAAAATGTGTCTATCTAGGTGTAAGATCAGGTGTCAAAGGTCATTTACTTTTTTATCTCAAAACAAGAGAACTTCTTGTCTCCAGGGATGTTATTTTTTATGAAAATATATTTCCTTACTTGAATAGTCACTCACTACCATCTGCTGACTCCACATAGCTTGTTAAGCATGTTCCTCCATCATCTCCATATGATTTCTGCTTGATATGCCTCATCCACCAGACCCTTCCTCACCTAAGATACCAATATCAAACCCTACACTTGATCCACACCATCAATCAGCCTTACCTTAACCCTCTCCCCGCAGATCACAAAGACAGAAACAACATCCTTCATACCTTAAAGACTGCCACTGTTCTCTAACTTCTTCAACAACTCACAATTCAGTCTCTCCAGTGTCTTCTACCATCAGGTATCCTATTTCTAACTACATTTCTTACCATAGACTTTCATACCATCACAAACATTTCACATTTAATGTATCTTCACAATCTGAACCTACTAGTTTTAAGGAAGCTATATGTCATGAAAGTTGGAAACAGGCTATCCAATCTGAATTATCTTCTCTTATTAAGACTAACACTTGGCAGCTTACTCCTTTACCTCCCAATAAAAAGCCAATTGGCTACAAATAGGTTTTCAAAGTCAAGTTCAAAGCTGATGGATCCATTTACAAGCACAAGGCTTGATTAGTAGCCAAGGGTTTTACACAAACTGCTGATTTGGACTACATTGAAACCTTCAGTCCTGTTGTGAAAATGACCACAATAAGACTTATGTTATCACTAGCTGCTTCACAGGGTTGGCATCTCCATCAACTTGATATCAACACTGCCTTTTTGCATGGTGATTTGAATGAGGAGGTATATATGAAGGTTCTACCAGGCTTGATAGTTGACAATCTAGCTCTAGTTTGCAAGTTGCTGAGATCTTTGTATGGCTTAAAGCAAGCCAGCACAATGGAATGCCAAGCTTACTTCCACCTTACTTGATTTAGGATTCCAACAATCTAAGGCAAATTATTCTCTTTTCACTAAAAGGTCTCCCACTGGCCTCACTATTATCCTTGTTTATGTTGATGATTTGGTGCTTACTGGCACTGATCTTGCTGAAATCCAACAATTGAAGCATTCCCTGGATGCAAAATTCAGCATTAAAGACCTTGGAATGCTTAAGTACTTCCTTGGTTTTGAATTAGCCCAATCCAACTCAGGTATTGTTTTGTTTCAAAGAAAATATTGCCTTAATCTCCTATAAGACACTGGTCTACTTGTTGCCAAACCCTGTTCCACGCCTATGGATCCCACACTGAAACTTCACAAATCCTCTAGTGTGCCTCTCTCTGATCCAACTATTTATAGAAAACTTGTGGGGCGATTATTGTATCTTACTCACACAAGGCATGATATTTACTATGTTGTTGGAAGATTGAGCCAATGTTTACAATCTCCAACAGATATCCATATGCAAGCTGCAACACATACTTTCAAATATCTCAAAGGAAATGTTGGAAAATGCCTGTTTTTCTCCTCTTCATCTTCCACTTCTTTAACTGGCTTCAGTGACTCAAATTGGGGAGCTTGTCCTGACACCCAAAGATCCATAAACAGGTTTATGCTTCTTCTTAGGTACCTCCCTAATATCTTGGAAGAGTAAAAAACAATCCATTGTGTCCAGATCATAATGAGAAGCTGAATATGGAGCTCTAGCTCAAGCATCTTGTGAAGCACAATGGTTACTTTCTTATTAAAGGATCTTCATATTGAGCATCCTAAACCAATTGTTATATATTGTGATAATCAAGTTTCCCTGCACATAGCAGCAAACCCTGTATTCCATGAACGCACAAAACATATAGAAATGGATTGTCATGTGGTGAGAGATAAAGTTCAATTCGGTATGATTCACCTTCTTCCCATCTCAACTCATGAGCAATTGGTAGATATACTCATCAAGTCTTTACATGTTGGTCCCTTCAACCATATTCATTCTAAGCTAGGAATGCTTGACATTTACATTCGAGCTTGAGGGGGGGTGTTGAGTTCTGTTTTAACAGCAAGCTATTAGCTAGCATAGCTTTCTGTTTTATGTTAGTTTTCTATTTTTTGTACAGTTGGCTTAGTAATTTGTTAGTTTTCTGTTTTTATTTTCTATTACTTGTATAACTGGCTTAGTAATTTGTTAGCTTAACCAGTTAGCTCTATATTTCTAGTCCCTATGTATTTTTGTTAGAGTTGAATAATGAGAATTTATAAACAGAATGCTCTTTCTCTTCCAAATTTATTCTTTTCTCAACCTGCTCTCTAAGATATTGCAGCAGCCACTCCCTCTCCAATTGGACCACCTTTAATTTGTGAATATAAAATTATTCCAGCATTTCCCCACTCTTTTGTTCTATCAAAGGGGTTAATTAGATCGAGCTAGGAAGGTGAATTTAACCCATTCTAAGCTTATAATATACTGTATCAAATTCAAAATACCAATAAGAACTAATATAGAAACGCTTACGTGCCATATGACAAAAGATCACACAAATTTGTGATTTAATAACATTAAAATTTATAAACTAGTAATTAAAGGAAAATACAAATGTAAAAATATAATTATGGAAACCGTTGCTTTTAAGTCATTGGTTAAGAATATTAAAAATGATTTTTTTTAAAGACATTATATTTGAAAAGTTACCACTGCACCATTATTGTATTTTTTAATGAATATTTTTATTTAAATTAATCAATACTCATGTAACATTCGTTAGAAGAATTCGCAAGTATTTTATATTACAATTTTTTTCTTGGAATTTTTACTTTTAGGAGAAAGACAGATAACAATTTACATTCCATATTTTTTAAAATTTTCTTTTCAAGAGATGTAAATATCAAAGAAAATGTATGAAAATATGATGCACGAATTCGAATAACACTAATAAAAGACAAATAGGCATATGCTAGCTACTTAATGTTTACACGTCTAATAAATAACAGACGGCTGAATTGCAGTCAAAGTCATGCAAATTATTAAAATATGTATAACTATTAATAAAGATAATTATTTCATTTCATATTCATATTTGATTTTTTAGTTTATTCTTCAACTACTTTAAAAATTAATCACAAGTAATTATTATTTAATAATTTTTTAACATGATGGTTAATTACTACAATTGCATCTAATTAAAAAAAAGACACTTAAAAGCACCGGCCACGAATTACCTGTTTTTCAACTAATTGAATAAAATAAAGTAATCTGACAATTTTTCCTTTAAGAAAATTTCTTCCCTGTTTCGGTGTGTGTTTAAAAGAAAATTTCTAAGTTATTTCTAAGATGTACACTTACACCTAGTATTTTTCAATTAATATTTCTTGTTTTATTTTTAGAACTATTTTATTAATATCAAAAATAATATAATGAGTCGGGTTACAAAATTCTAAAAAATCATCATTTCGATAAAACTTATCACTGTCCAGCGTAACATCACCATTTTACTTGTAAAGATATTTCTTCAAGGGTTTGTTTAAAAAAATTCTCAATACGGATATTTTGGTTAAAGTATATTATTTTCTTAATAACAATTACTGTAATTATTATTTTAAAATCTATATATTACCTCAAGTGATAGATGATTGTAATGAATGGGAAATCAACTTATTAGAGTATATCTCGACTAAAATAGTTTTTAATAGAAAGGAGCATTTAATCCTTCAAATGCTAACAGGTAAGTCAACTTTCGTCTCTTTGCAAAGTTGTCAAGAAAAACGAAGAGAGCAAATGCATCTGGCCTCACCAAGTGATAGAGCCTAGAGGTAATTATGAATTCAATCCAATTCATTTGGATTAATCTAATCCAATCTGAATTATAATTACGGGATAATTGGAACTTTTTCATTAAATAGGGACAAAGTTAGTACTATCTGATCATTCAGAGTTCAATAATTAAAATATGGTTGAACTGTGGCCAAACCAATAATAATAATAATAATATAAAACACTGTAAAACTAAAAATAAAACATCATTTATAGGTTCCTAATATTCATTATACACATAAAATTCTAAATCAAATATATCATAATATTTAGATTTAAATTTTAATAAAATATAACAACATTCATTAATAATAACAAGTTTATGTATAAAATGAAAATTAATTAATTAATTAATATAAAATTATAAGAAACGAAGATATAATATATTTTAATTGACTATAGATGATTAAATTATATGCTTTATAAGATTTTTTTAATAATAATTGATAAAATAATTTGTACCTATTTATAATTCTTATTAAATATGCTTTTTATTTTTGTATAAATATTTAAATTAAATTTAAAAACAGAATTAAAATCACATGTTCAAAATATTTGTTGGTTTTTACTCTAATTACGAAACTCTTCTACCTGATTTTTTAGAAGAGTCTTACTAATTAGTACTCTTATAGAAAAAATATTTATTGCATAAATCATAAGAGAACATAAAAAGATCACAATAAATATAATTTTTCATCTTCCAATAAAAAAATTATTTATAGTTTAAGTTTCTTAAAGCACTCAGTAAACATTTACGTTTTTAAAATTAACCTATTAGTATTCATTGTTGAACCTTAAAAGCTATGATATAGTGGGTGCATGTTTATTTTATTGTTGCAAACAAATTTTCAGGACAAAATGAGGTTTGTGAAAATATCTAAACCCTTCTTTTTGCAAAATTAAGTTTATAGACCATTGATTTATCTTAAAATTTATACAAATTATTTTGACCGAAAGACACGGTGATAATTAAGCATCAGTCCATTCTATTTTCTATTACACGTTATATCGGATTAGTCAATACAACCAATAATTGTTTTTCTGTTTTTCCAGTTCTTTTATCTTGTTCGAAATTGATTCAGATTTTATATTTTTATCAAATGCGATCCAACTAACCTGTAGTCACTCTTAACTAGAAATAAAAAGGTTGGTTGAGTGCCCATACTTGTCATGGCAATGGGTTAGTTGAAAAACGGAATCAGTAGCGTTTATTCGCTATTTATTTTATATTTTTTACTATTTAACCCTAAAAAACCCATTAAAATAGTTACTTATGATATTCCATGTGAAAAATTATTTAATTTTAATACTTCATATACCTTAAATGAACGACCACCGAGTAGGTAAAAGTCTTCATTTCCTCTAGCCATATTTTTATTTTATTTGAAAAGAATAAGGAATGAATATTTATAAGAATGAAAATATCTTACATGACTATCTTATTTTTTTCCTTATATTTTTAAAAATCCTCAAGTAAATGACTTTATGTTATAGTAAAATTGAAGAAGTTTATCTTCACTTATCTGTCACTCTAATATACTCTGTATCCAAACATATTTATGTGAAAGGATAATCAAATCGAGAGTGTATATAGTTGGATGAATTCATCCATAATAAACCCCTTAATTAATTATGTCCAATGGGCTGAATACAAATTCCAAGCATTAAGTTTGGAAAATGATTTTGAGAGTCTTGTGGCGTAGAAACTCTGAGATATATAAGAAGAGACAAGAGATAATTAACTCATAAAATTAATGATATGATGTGATAGGAAGATAAAAATAAATAAAAAAATATTAATGAAATGTTTATAAATTTAGGATGTTCAAATAACATCTCCCATTAAGTTTTAATTTGTAGCAACTAGCAAGGTTGTTAAAAAGTATATTGTCATTTACTCAAAGGATTTTATGAAGGAAAACAAACTAGATTGAAAAAAAAATATTTAAATTTTTCTCAAAGAAATAGCTGTAATCTAATTGAAAGATAATTGTACTTTACTCGTTAAAAGTAAAATGATTATGAAGTTAAACTAACGGGTTGCTGTAATCTTATGACAGTCTGTAACGACATGGTTCAGTTGGTTGGATTGCTTCGGTTCTATTCTACATAACCCGACTTTGTTCGATTCGGGTGTTCATTATTTTGGTGCAGCCAGGAGCTACCCCCTAAAAGTTGCTGTTTTTGTTTTCGTGCAGTTAGGAGCTAGCTAGCCATTTTTGTTTTCTTAACGTTAAGGGCAATATATAACATAATCGTGATAGAGAGTCGTGCGTTTTCCTGATTAATTCTTGCATTGAGGTCGTGAGCATATATACTATTACATTAATAGCATATTATATCATGTATTGAGACTACAAATTCAGCAATACATTGTTTTTATATATATAACTGACCCTGATGACTAAGCCTTTAGATGATAAAAAAGAAAGAAATTAGTGTAAGGTGGAAGACTCACATCGTCACATCCCTCCCTAATCTCTAGCTTGCAAAAAGGAGTGGTTGGGGTGTGGTCCTGTATTTCTACAAATACAATGTACGTTGCGGCAGAGCACTAGCAATGGAAAGCAGCAGGGTCGCAATCAGATATAATAAATTGGTCGAGAAAAAAAAGAAAAGAAAACATTAAATGAGAAGGAGTACTGGGCTCTGGAGTTGGCTCTTTCTGCAGAATAACCATCATTCATTCATGCCCATGTTCTAAGGCCAACACTTACAAGTCAGTGGTACTGACGATATCTCTAATGCACACACCCTCAACCAGTGTCCAGTACCTTCATTGTACGTACGTGTGTATCTCTATGAACAGGCATAGCATGTGATCATCATATATTGCTTTACCCATTAATTCTAACTCGCATTGCTCTACATAACTCGGTCCCCACCACCCCCTACCCCCACTTTCTTTTTATTTTTTTGTCTAAATCATGACGTCTTCTTTTTCATGTGTGTGGAGCCAGGTTCATGACATTTTCAATTCTCACTTAAAAATAAGTGGACCGAGAAAGCATCAAAATTTCTTACTAATCTTATACTTATGGTCTCTCATAATTTAATTTCCAAACACGTAAACTAGTATTTATGGGGAGGGAAGACGTCCACTGCATGCATTGGATAATTTTATGTTACATTTTTTTTTTATCTCTCTCTCTCTTCATCACATAATTGTTTTTTGTGAATTTAGAATATTCTCCATCATTGCTTAAAAAAAAATATTCTCCATCAAAATATTTATTTAAGAAATTAATCTCTTGTAACATATATTTTTTCATACTATTGACTTGATGATATATATAGTCACTCATCACATATTTTAAAACAAAATGCATAACATCATTTATTATACATCATATTTCTCTTTCTTTCTCTTTATGTAAAATTTGTTGTCCAATTGCATCTAAGTTGCAATTTGCATAATATGATATGAATACTCAATTTCCGTATCCATGGCCATGACTAGCTCGTAATTAAGATAGTGGGGGAAAACCTTATGGCCATCCTTTCTGAACGGTGAAGTTATGAGATAGATAGCTAAAACGAGTCTTAAATGTGAAGTGTGAATCTTGGGCCATTGTGTTCATGTTATCACAGGTTCAGTCTTCAAAAGAGGCTACCCATGTTCTGCGATTCAGATTGGTTGGTATTTGTTAAGAGCAATGAAAAAAACAGATGGGAATATGTTACCCTACCACGTACCACCGAAGAGGCAAAGTATATATATATATATATACAGTTAGTTTCCTTTTCTTATTAACCATTTAACCGTGGTAGAAAATACAACAACCTTCCCCTGCCACTACCACCTTCTGTTATGCTCATGCAAGCGCGTTACTTTTGCACTCAAAGCTGATGAAGAGACATTACGGGTATAGTAAGGACATGCAAAAATGCCGGTACCAACAACTTTTCTCCAAATTTACCAAACACCATTCAAAGTCACGGTTATAGTGATAATAAGCTAGAGAGAGTGGAGCTGATCGATGGTAGACTTGTTTTGGTTTTACTAGAAATTAGAAAAAGCTACGTAGTAAACATGCAGCAAGTTGAATTATGGAGATGGAGCATTTTTCAATGCATGGTATATCTATATCCTTGCTAAATTCTAAGAATATGGGCCCTAATATATGATCTACTAAAAGATAGCATTCACCTGTTTACCTATTAAATGCTAGACAACGATTAATCAAATCCATCTGGGATAGAAAGAGATCAAACGGTGAAATTGGAAAAGACAGAAGAAAAAACATGTTTAGATTGGTATGAGATAAAGGTCTACACCGACAATACCATCTATTTTCATGACTCAATACTTCAACAACCAATCCCCTTAATCTAGCTACATGGCTAGCTAGCTAATCTGTTGTGCAGCCTAATATTCAGTAATACTAATAGTGAGATACAATACAATATCGCAAAACCCTTCCACTAATAATATTCAGCCTAATATTCAGTAATATACAGTAGGTATATGCATGGCTTTATCTTATGGGGGGAAATAGAATCGGCCCCATCACAGCTCAGCTTGGGATCACGAGCACCAAAGGACTACAATGTACCTCTAACATGCTCAAGCACATGTGTTGTATGACATCAAGAGAAGCATATGATCAGAATCAAATTCGTTAGTTTGCAACAAAGAGTGACCGGTGTATAATAGCAAAAAAAAGTACTAGTATATGCTAATTAAGAGGGGTCCAAGCCAGGGTGGAAATTTTGTTTTCGTAATCTTGATTGACATGAAGCTTAAATATTTTGATTGAATGCTCTGCTGAGTTGCTCTTGATTTAGTTAAAATGTAAGTTCAATGACAAACCGGCTCAACAACTAACTGTATTGAAATTCATTCCCACCCAATTCAAACTTATTTAAGAAAAGTGGGGGAATGAATGGTTTCAGAAATTGTAAATATCACCTGATTTCTCTAAATCTTCTCTAATGGAGGTCATTGAAGGATTAATTACAATTGCAAAGTGTGACCCTGCATAATTGAAAAGGTCTCTTGTTGAAAATAATCAGTATTTTCAAACACAACAAAAAGAAAGGGGGGCTCCTTGAGAGAGACCTGCAGAGACATCACTAGACACTAGTTATTTTAGTGTGGACCCGATTAAGCACGATTGTTTACCACGTGAAAGGTTGCATGTTCACCCAAAATTACATTCTGAGATTGGGAGTTGTCATCAAACCTCGTAGGGATCTGATTAAAAATTAAAATCAAGCATGGTGATTGGTGGTAGCTAGTTAACTAAAGGTTATCCCGTTTTCTTATCTGAAACAATTATATATAGTATATCGACGTAGTACTTTTAATACGTCAAAGATCAATTATTACACTTTTTTTGTTTTAAAATAAGTAATCTGGTTATCGTAAGTGTTAAAGTTATATTTTTTTTAAAGACAAAAAGGAACTTTCATTAATGAAGAACAATTTACATCATAGACATGTACAGTAACTATACCAATCCCCAAGAAAAAAAAACAAGAACATCAGCCTATGTGTTCTTAAACCTTCCCAAAAAAGGTGCCACCAGCCCAAGATCTATTCCTGAATCTATAGGCATAGAAGAGAATTCATTAATTTGTTATGATCCTTCAGAGTAATTAACGTTTAAATGATCAGAGTAAAATAACGTTTAAATGATCATACTTCTAATTAAATTGAATAGAGTAAGGTTCCCGAAGCCACACATTGAGGCTTCTCACTGATGCTCCCAAATTAATAACCCTAATCTCTCATTCAACACCCTTCCCCCAACAAAATAATAATAGTTTGTCTCAAAAAAAATTAATAATAGTAAATTGAGCAGCTACACCTTGAAAATAGTAAGTATGACCACTGGGTTATAGATCGAATACAACTATTAGAAAACTTCTTTATGGGGTTTCCACTACCAGCTTCTTTATCCAAATATATCGTCCCTTGCTGTACTCCTTTCAAATCTCAACCATCCATTCCTTTCCCTAAACTATATGGATCACTTTTAAAAGAGTCTAATTCTTTTTCATTTTGTTTCTCTGCCTTTTTCTCTCTTTTTTTTCATCACAAGTTGCAAATCTTGCGTTTTGGCCCATAGTACGTAGCTAGTAGATCAAACATTATACAACATGGGCTGTGTTTTTCTGGGATACCCGTGAATCACAACTCATGGGCCATCATTTGTATTAGCCACTACATATCTCCCTTGCCATGGATAAAAAGAGTGTTGCTAGGTGCCCCCAGCATTATTGCTGGTGTACCCAGCATTTAATTAAAATGCTAAAACTGTTCCTGCATTTTTTTTATATTTGTGATGGGTGTGTGTGAGGGTGATCCGTAAAAAACTTACAGATCATGTTGATCCGTATTGTTCCGTAAAAGGCTTACGGATCAAATTGATCCGTAAAATTTCTACAAATCAAGTTGATCCGTAAGACTTTTACGGATCAACTTAAATGGCTTACGGATAAAGGGTATTTTTGTCATTTTACCTTAAGTGCTGGGTGCACCAGCATTAGCAACACCCGGACAAAAATTAGGAAGTCAGATATTACTTTGACTATAAATAAATAAATAAAAAAATCAGATCATACTGATAAAAAAAAAAAAAATTGGATCACGGGAACGCAGAGTGAGTGTCGCATTCTTGATTGATTATCGATGGCTGATCATCTTTTGCATCTCCAAACAAGGTTATGTTGGTTTTCGACTCCGAGTTGGTCCTTGCTTTCAGTTCTCTCTCTCTCGGCTTTGGTCCTTCAAATCGTCCTCATGTTTGAAGGCATAAAAATGAAATCAACGAAAATAATATTCTATTCTTTCCTATATATAAGATTTAATCACATAGTTTATTAAAATTTTAAAAAAATATATTAATTTAGTTGATAGTAATAAATTTATTTTAAATTTATAATTTTTTTAGAATTATCATTGTCATAAATATTTTTCTCTCTTTTAATAATTTATCAATATATTTTCTTCTTCTTTTAATTATGAGTATTTCTAAAATAAAAATAATTAATAAAAAAATATTATAGATTAAATATTATAAAAATGAATGACCATCCTTTTAGACTTATATAGATACAAGAACGGAAGGAGTATAAGAGCAACGGAGAGAGGGTGTGCTTGAGAATCTCCATCAAATCCTTTTAAACTTATATAGATGCAAGGTGTACGTTAAATTGCATGATGGGCTGGGCCCGGGCCCAACCTGCGAACAACGTGAAGTACAACCAACGGCCATCATCAGCAATTTCTCACTATTAGAGAGAGAGAGAAAAAGAAATAGTGAGAGGAAAATATAGAAAATCTTGGAGAGACTATTTCTAAGAATAAAAAATAGTGAGTCAATTTGTGAAAAATTAATTTATCTTTGAATTAAAAATATATTTTGAGTGTATTATTTGGAGAGGGCCACCTAAGGGTAAAGTTTGTATTTTCATTATTGTTATAAGTTTAAAGGGGAGTGGAATAATTCTTTTGGGATGTTTGTTTCACGGATAATTTTTTTATAAGAATATAACATAGAAATATTATTCCAGGGCATTATTAAAAAATGTATTTGATTAACTATTAAAATTGATTGAGATGGTTTTTTTATTCCTAGTAATGATTAACACATGTTTAGAGAGCATTTGATTCACAGGTAAGATTTTTTAGTCTCGAAAACATAAGAAAATAAAAAATAATCCTGCATTTATTGTTACGTAATAAAATAATTAACCCCAACCAATACTTAATCTCGGCGGAGGGGTAAAAGATATTTATTATCATGGGTAAAAATCTCCTTTGAGTAAAAATATCCATATAACATCTTGCATTGAGTATCACACTCCTCTCTTAATAATTCCTTAGTTATGTTATCTAATTTTTGTTATTTTCAAAATTTTCTTTCATGTGTCAAATTTTCTTTACCTCCAACCTCATGAATTTTACCCATAATAATTTTTCATTTATGGCCAATTATTTTTTTCATGTTCGATGTAGTTTAAATAAGTATATTTATATTTTGGGTCATACTCTAATGAATAATAAATGAGTAGTTAGAGGAGTTTTGTCATGAGAACATATGATATATAACCGTTCAAGTATAGTTTGTTTATTATTTATTGGTATTATGATAAAGTTATTTGTTTATGGAAAAAATATTTAACATAATAAGAATATTTTAGTAATTATAATATATATTTCATGAAAAAATAAGTTAACCAAACATATGTCTTAATTATTCTCAGGAATATAAAAATATATTCTTAACTAATTTTATAGTCAACCAAATATATTTTTTATTAAATATTCAGAATAACATTTTCATGTTTTATTTATAGGAATAATAATCTTGGAACTAAAAAAGTTATATGGGAAACAAATGCTCTCTTAGTTGAGTTATTTTTTACCTAAAAATACATATTATAATTACTTAAATATCTTTATTACAAAAACTTTGTTATGCTCCTTGTTTCCTCCCCATGTGTTCAACGATTAGGATCAACAAAATATAAAGATTAATAATCTATTATGAACCATTGATAGTCTATTATTTATGGAAAATAAAATATTTTACATTAAATTTTTTGACCATTGATTATGAAGGATTGATAATTAATTGTGTTTGACATAATGCGGTAAAATTTCTGCACTGGTATATGAAAAAAAAAAGTATGGGACACACGTCTTTTTTTTTTTTAAAGAGAAGCCCTTTTTATTTCTAAACACACAATATTTCTTATATCATCTCAATTTTCATTCCTTTTTCTCTATTTTCCCTTCATTTATCACATACCAACGTCAGCGAAATACTACGGTTAGAAAACAACAAAATGTTAGCCCTTAGATCCTACCTACTAGTGGACTTTGATTATGGGTTTTGGGTTGCAAGGCATATTAGGGTTGTTGCTTCCTGCATTCTTTCTGGAATATTTTTTTTACCTTTTAGATTGGTCACTCCAGAAACCAACAAAAGGGTGTATTTTGGAAAGTAATTTTACATTTTGGTATGACCATTCTGAAAGCCCAAAACCGCATATTAGAGGGGTAACAAAACAAATGCACTAGCCCATCTCCACCAAACCTATGAGCAGATTGGGTTATAAGAGGCTACTCAATTCCTATGCTGTTCAGCCAAAAAAAGAAGGAAAAGGAACAAAGAAAAATGAACACACAATCTTACACTTATTTAAGCTTAAATAAAATATAACCCAACTCATTAATCTAATACTAGCTTAATTATTTTATTATTTTTAATTCAACCCTCACTTAATTAATAAATTTAATATCACATTCCTCTAGTTTTTTAAAATTTAATTTCAATTAATTATTTTCATACACTTGATACAATTATTCATGCAATTTTATTAAACAAATTTTCTAATATTTAGGCTTAGTAAATTTCATTTTAAATTCCACACGCAAACACATATTATTTAGATCCACATTATTATTTTTTTCTAAAACTAATCGATAAAAGTTTCTTTTAGAAATAACATGAGACCAATGTTGAAATTTAAAGCACAAATTTATCTACAATTTTTTTTAAAATAGTACTTTTATTTTATTGATATTATTTTGTATAAAATATATTTATATTAATAACTATTTTAAAATATATATTAATTCTTGATTTTATATTTTTAAAAGTTTTATAATTTAATTATACATATTACTAAAATCTGTATATTATTGAGTTTTGAGTGGATTTAGATTCACATTCAAACAAATGTCTTTATCAAGATGTTGGATCAAATCATGCCAGCAACACTAGTACCTTTTCTTTCTGACTAACTTAGTAGACCATATTTGCCGAACCAACAGCACGTTAGCAGTCTCGTTTTCGATTTCACTTTTACCTTCTCAAATCTCAAATCTCTTCATACTAGGTATTACCACTTTTCATATGGCCGTTCATGTCATGTCATATTAATGTGTTGGTAGTTAGAATAATTGGCCCTCGTAGCTTATGCAGAAGTTCTAGCTAGTTAATAAACAATGACAGCATTGCTTATGTTTTTCATATGGGTATTACATTATTATTTTTCAACACACTTGTTCTGTTGGTATATAAGAAAAGATACTGCAAACAAATCATCATTAGGATTGAACTAATAATAATAATTAAAAAGTGTAATTAAGTTTAACTTTCAATATATATAGTAATTACCGTCGTACTAAAAATCTAGCTGCATGCAAGTGCAATGAGTGATCGGTCACCACCGACACATTGTTTTCGAATCCAATCATCTCAATGCCATGCAGTACTGATATAGGATTATTCAAAGTGAATGATGAATATGTGTTATTCAAACTTCCAAGTTTCAAACATGTGCTAGACAAGTGAACGCGTAATTAAACAGTCGGTGATGGGGATTGGGAAGTGAGAGTGAGCAACAAGTGTAAACCAATCAAGCACACGAATGTATCGCAGTCAGAGGTCACAGGTTGCATGTGTCGGGTGTTGGCAGAATTAGAGGCCCATTGTCTTAAAATTCAGATATATAGTTTATATATGTACGTTGTCCGGAGTATGCCTTTCATATACGTACGTATATAGTTCCTCGTATTTTGTGTTTATTACTAGTATCACGATACTTCTTTATAGAAAACCGTGGTACGTACGTTATACGGTAAGTTTGATACGCCACAAGCAATTCTTGTTGAAAGAATCCTGGTAACTATTTTGAGTCCTCTCGCAGTGCCTAAAGCTTAGAGCATTGCATGTGTTTGTATTTTGTTCAAAAATTAAAACCAAAATTGGTGGAATATGATTTTGATGGATAAAGTACAAGAATTTATACTTGCATTTAATGATGCATTATCATAGTGTTTAATGAGTTTGACGACTTATATAATTTCTGGCATATTTAAATTCATTGAGTAATGTATAATTAATAGTAGTAGTAGAAAACTTTTCAAATTAATTCCAGACATTTTCAATATTGGTATAATTTGTAATATGTCATACATCCACTAATTAATCCCTTTCTACCTATTTTTTTTAACGTATCTATAAAGATTAAAGTAAAATATATTTTTTAAGGTCAAAGACTAAATAACTAAAAAATTAGAAAAAAAAAACTAAAGTCATTATAACACTTGTTTTAGTATGCACCACAAATGTTGTTAAAGAAAAGATTAAGAAAAATTCTTAAAAGTATTCTTGTTGAAGAAAAATTTCCAAAAACATTTTTGTTGAGGAATAATTTCTAAAAAATACTCTCATTCAATACATTTATTATAATTTATATAAGGAGAAAGGATTAAAAGGTTGTCTTACATTTGTGTTTTATCATCAGCCTCGTAGTAATAAAGATAAATAATAAATTAATTGTAATCAATTTTATTTTTTTATTTTTAAGCGGAAAACGGTTTTGACTACTTATTTTTATACATAACTATAACTCATTTTAACTTATAGTTTAATATTGAATTTGTTAAGTACTTAATTTTATCTTAATATATAAAGAGTAAAATTTTAAAATGAAATTAAGAAAAAATATTAGCTTTGAATTAATATAATATAAATAAACAGTGAAAGTGAAGTTAGGAAAATAAAACTAATTTATTAATTACAAATTGATCTAACTTAATAAAAATATTTTAAATTATTTTTGTAGCGTTCAAATAAAATTTTTACAAAAGACAAGTTATTACCAAATTTAGATTGAGGTGTATGTATAATTTGAAATTAAAAAAAAATGTAAAGAAAATTTCATATAAAAATTTAGAAAATTTATTATTAGTAAATAGTAAAGAAATATCTTTCCCCTTGAAAAAAAGTAAAGAAATATATATAATGAGTTTCAAGAAGTGAATCTAAACTTTTTCTGTTGTACTCATAAATATTCTTATGTGTATTTGACATTTTTCTTCTGTTCGGATGAAGACTGTTATGGATGATGACTTTCTTAAAAAATATTTAATGTAATATATCTAAAACTCAAACCGCTTAAGCTAAAATAATTTTATGTAGGTGATTCACATAAATGAATAGTCCATGGACTTACATTTGTATGCAATCAAACAAATTGGAGTTCTCTTCTGAAAGCAACTCTATTGGGTCAACTCTAATGGGTCAGAAGAAAAAATCTCCAACCTTTTGTATTGTTTATAACTCAGAAGTGTCACGGAGATAAATGTGTTCGTAATAGATCTTTAAAATATATATTTTTCTTTTCAAAAGAGAACATCATTCTTAACGCTATGCGTGCCAAGTGGCTCTTTCCTCACCCACATTGCACTGCTCTGTTTTTCAACCATCGGTGAATTTCTACCCAGAGCCACAAAACCACAAGATAATGGCCCATGAAAAGCCACCAAAGATATTAATTAATATATAAAATTTGAAATTTCATGGCCTCCCTTGCCCAGTAGACATTAATTGAATAAGCTCCATTAATGTGTTAGGAAAATATCATTAACTTGGCTTTTCTTTAGAATCAAATTAAACATGGAAATGTCTCTTCCTAATTATATAATCTCTTTCGCAATCCACGTTTTCAGGATTGTAAGTATATAAATATAAACAAGCCATAGTGAAAGGACCACACACAGCGCGATTCTCATTGTGAAACGAACAGCATTAAACAATTCCAAGTTCAAACATTCAATTATTATTATTATTTATATAATAATATCCCCGAATTGAATAAACATACCCACGAGTTGTGATTTTGTGAAGAGCCAAAGAAATTAATTAAGATGGCACGTTCCTGTTCAATTTTGCGAAGCATAGATGTGCATGCCTTTTAGAGGCAGCAGGCTCACACTATAATTAAGGGGGGAAATTCTTATTCATTATAGAACTTAATAAAAAAATACATAGCATTATATATTGAAGAGTTAGAAGCGTTTGCCATAATTTAGGCTCATTAAACACGCCATTAACAGCTTCAAATCATCTTTGAATTTGTTGGAGGCATTTTTTTAAAAATAAATGTATAAAGAAACACAAGTTGAGTTTACATTATGCAGCAAAGACACCAACCACGTCATATAAGATTTTTGGAAAGCACTGGATTGGAAAGGATGTTTGAATTGAAGATTCATTTCTATTCCTATTTAAATTATTCTAGAAAAAGAAAAAGGAAAAGGATGAATAATATTTTATGATGTGATTCATTCAAAAGAGACAAATTGGTGCCTTTGATCGTGTAACTCGGAGAGACGGGTTCACATATGGCGTGAAGGATTCTGGGAACCAAAGATTCAAGAAAGGAAGACAAGTAGAAGACAAAGGCTTGTGTTGTGCGTGGAATTGCTATTCCAAACCCAGAATATTTGGAAACCACCAGTTATGTCCCACGCTCCTCTGGGGTAGCCATTATAATAATAAAAAAAAGTATTTTTCTTTTGTATTTAATTTTATTTTTTTTGTCACAAAAAAAATGTTAACACTTTAATTTTTATTATAAACTACTTCGTTGTCATATTTATAAAGAATTTAAGTCAGTTCGTTAAACTGATAAAAAAAACTATTTCATGATTCTATTTTCACTATAGTTAGTTATATTGATTAAAAAAAAAAGAAAAAGAAAACTAAAAACTACACCAATTACATATTCAACAAATTTAATTCCAAAAAATAAAAAATGTTATTAGACATACATGTCTATCTTTCTGCCAACGACAACAATAAAAAAAAATAATTAATAAATAATTAGTTTGAATAGTATTACATTTTAATTTCTCAGGCATGTAATGTTTTTTTTTCTCTTTTACACGCCAAAAAGTATATGATGATATAGCGAAGTTGATGATAGCGTCAATTTGTACACTGGATATTTGCATCACATCATTTAACTACCACTTAATTCCTTCCTTAGCAATCTAGAGACTAAAAAGTCGATATGAGTTTTTGTTCTGGCTATTCTTTATTAATCATCAATGTTGATCTTTTGAGAATGATCTTAACGGTAAAAGGTTTACTATAATTAGGGTAATTATATTTTTATATACCTATGATATCATTGATTAAGCTGAAATCATTCCTTACCAATTTATCAACATACTTGCTGTTCACACTCTTCTTGTGTGTCTATATATATAAAAGAAGAAATCAAATTATATTTAAAAATGATTATTTTTTATTTTTATTATTTATTTTTTAAAATTTATTTGTTAAAATTAGTTACTCATTATAATAATTAATTTTTTTTAAAAATTGATGGTAAGAATAAAAAAAATCTTTAAAATTACTATTGGAGTAATTTAGCGAGATAAAAGAATAAAAAAGTTACTACTAAATAGTTTTGTTACTTTCCATAATTTTTCTTTAACTGTGTATGATTTTTCGTTTAAACTAAACATATAAATAATTTACCTTACAAAAAATTTAAAAGGAAATTTTGCATAAAAACAAAAGTACATCAAACAATCAATATGGGGCCACAAACCTCTAGTCCTATTACACATCATAGGACGAAAAACTAAATATCTATATATACTATATATGAAAAATGCCTTTCAAGTAATTATTTTTAGCAATTTTGAGAACACTGAAATAAATAACTCTCTTCGGAAAAAAAAAGAAGTTCAAAATACAAATATATACTATATAAACTCGCACACAATCTCTTATATGTTTGTGAACAGTACCGCCAGTATACGTGATTCGTTTTAAATTTTTTTATATTGGTATATGTTATACAAATATATATAATTGAAAAAGTTTATATTTTCAATTTAACCATAACTATGATAAGAAAAAAAATCTTTAGGAAAGAATCCTGCCTTTGAAGTCTATCACACACAAATTTATAAATTTAATTTGTAAATGCTAACTAAAAATTATGACACTGAAAAAAGTATAACACTAATAAATTATGACACTGAAGTCTATGTATGAAAACATTCATAATAATTCACATATTTTATTTAATTAATTAAGTTAGATTGCTTTGGTAAATAAAACATGCGTTAAAATTGTGATATAAAATTGTAGAATGTATGCTTGATTTTTTAAAACTTGAGCTTCACTCATTTAGTATAGTGCTTGGTTGTGTTAAAAAATGAATGAAAAGAAGTAAAATAGAATAGAAAGAGAATAAATATTTAAATAAAAGTGATTTTATAGGTATGAAAAGAAAAAAAATATTAAATAAAAAATATTTATTATTATTATTATTATTTATTCATTACTATTTTATTTTTGTTATAAATATTATTTATTATTATTAAGCTTAAATACAATTTTAGTCTCACTGTGTTCAATTCATAATTTTGATCCTGTTTTTAGAAAATTTATAATTTTAGTTAAATTCTTAATTTTATCTATTTTTATTTATTTTATTTTAGTTCAATTGAACTTTAAACCATCATGAAATGATTTTATTGATTAAAATATAATGAATATAAGAAATAAATTAATATAGGCAAAATTAAAAAATTGATTAAAGATTATAATTTTTTTAATACAAGGAAGAAAAATTAAAATATATGTATTTTTAAAATAGAAAAATCAAAATTTTATATTTGACAAAATTGGAAGATTTGTAAATAAGTCACACGTACGCGCATATACTTATGTTGACACACACATAACCGTGTTATATACGAATCATGACTTTGTCTCGTGCAATGTGCCATTTCCATTAATTTTGATAACATTTGAAAGTAAAAATACTATTTAGTGGGTGTCATACTTATTTTAATTTTAAAAAATTTCGTCAGAATCAAATACACCCAATTTTATTATTCATCTTATTTCCATTCATTTTCTTTTCGTTCTTACCTCTTTCATTTGTATCAAATGCATAGTAGAAAATAAGACTAATCTCAAATTAAAACTTATTTATTTAATTAAAATAATAAACTTAATTAACATTTAACAGGTCTATCTCGAATATTTCACGAGTTGGTTAACTTACTTAAGACACGAAAGAGCCATGTTCAATATAATGCAATTATAAATTCTTCCCACAGCCTTTCAAAAGAATAAAATATTTTTTCCCACAACTAACTTATTATTATTGGTATTACTCTTTCTTGCATATTAATAAGGTACGGTATTATTAGCATCCTCTCCGCCTTAGCTCGTTAAAAATTCTTGAGTTGGTATTGGACTTTAGAAATTTTCGGCAAATGTATTCTCTAATATGAACATAAATAATTTGAAATTACGGCTCATTTTATTTCAGAAGAAGAATCTTTTCAAAAGGGTTATATATATATATTATAGAAGGCTAAAAGTAAAAAAGGTTTTGTGACCTTTTTTTCACGGAAATTGAAAAACCAAGGTTCTGGTCTCTAACTCATTCAGACTAAATCATAAAAACCAGCTTAGAGGAAGGTAATAAAATATGAAACCAGTTTTGAGGAAAAGCAAATGGGAATGAGAGTGCCTATTGTGTTGTAATAGTGGCATGCTTATTCTCATTTGATCCACAAACCACGGTGAAAAGCTATTTATGTGTAAAGTCTGTAGGCTGCTAATGACCAAAAAGGAAAGAAAAAAAAATGTAAAATGGTATGGAATATTACTAAAACATTCTTTCCCGTTGGAAAATGACAGGTACATAAATAGGTTGAATTAGCAAAGTATCTGATTTGAGCAGTGGAGAGTGTTCGACAAAGACGATACATGCCACTGTTTAGTTGTTCTTGAAACTTCAAAGTACTGCCACCTTTTGTTTCCGTGATTGACAAAATTAAGTACAAGAGGCTCATTAATGAAATTCGATATGTAAACTGCAAGATTATCATCTAAAAATGTTTTAACATGCCTATATTTTCAAAATTCTGAGACGAGATAGGATTTCGATTTTTCAATAAATTACACACACACACAAAATTTAGGGAAAAAAATGCACTCCTTCTATCTCTTTCATTAAAAATTATATTTTTTGTCAAAAAATTATATACTCCTTCTCTCTCATAATTTATCTTTTAAAGTAATAAACACTTTTTAAAAAATATTAAACACATAAATTATGATTATAAAATAATTATCTCTGATAAAATATCTTTACTAAATAGAATAAGTTATAAATTATTTAAATATTTATATGATATAGCAATAACAATTAATACTTATTATTTTTAAAATAATAAATGCTTTGAGATAAATAAAAAACTCTCAAATTAATAACCGATAATGTGAAATAGAAAAAGGGTATATACCTTTTAGACCATTTTGAGTACATATAAGACCATGTGAATTTGATTTAATTTTTTTTTATTTTTTACGAAATGTCCCTTTTATGCATTATTATTATTATAGTGGTGATTATTGATAGGCAATCGAGCATGCCCAGTAGCTTGGTCCTGTATTACATGTAACAACCGCTACAGCTGTTATTATCATTCTGACAAAAAAAAAAATTATCAGATATCTTTTCAGTAGGTCCATAAAAAAAATCCACTCGTCAATAAAGAATTTAAGAGAATGTTTACTATTAATATGATATATTTATTTTCACTTTTATTTAATTTAATATATAATTTCGCCCTAATTTTTAATTTAATTGATAAATAAGAATAAATATTTTGAATAAAAGGTAATAAGTGTGATAAAAACTCGTAAGAGTGAAATTAAATATTTTATTAGTTTAGATAAGCATAAAACTATTATTTTTTTCAGTAATATGAAACTACAGTTGTTAATAAAAAATAAATAATCTATTTGGTTAACCGATAAATTATTGTAAATACAATAAAAAAATCATTTTAAATGATTGCAATTTGCAAATACAGTACATTTTTTGTTGTTGCAATAAAATTACACTAAAAATACAAAAATAATTCGGTTATTTTTTTGTTTGACAACAATAAATTTTTGTTTTCTTAAAAATCGTTGTAAGTGTTTAAAATTATCGTTGTAAAAGTTAGTGAAATATATTAATGCATACCGTCGGATTTCCTATGCAAGTTTTTCTTCACACGAGTAAAAGCAATTCACGAATCACGGGCCGGACAGACAATATCGAAGATTTCACGTGTGCCTATATAACTCCCATGTACTGGGACT